>NC_138233.1:21888111-22460611 GCF_964197995.2 Scardinius erythrophthalmus | reverse complement strand
AATATTCAAGGCACAGCACTATTTCAGCTCATTTAGCACATTTAATTGATTTGTGGGTGGCTAATCTGCCCTACAAAGGCCAAAGACCTTAACTCGCTAGAGTGTGGAACTGAGAAAAATGAAGATTTTTAGTTGTCCCGCCAAATTAATTATAGGTAGGACACTGGAAACCTGGCAATTCGATGTTTTAGTAATGAAAATGATCTACATAAAAAGTCTTGAGCTCAAACTTGACTTTCGACCACTATTTTAAAGTTACTGTTCTCTGCCTTTGTATTGTCAGCAAAAAGTGAGAAGTCATGCCAAGCCAAAAGGCAGTAACTTCCACATTATCAATATTTGGTTGCTGATCACCATTAACAAAATCATTATAGTAGGCCTGACACCTGTATAAAACCTAGTGATCATGGCATTTATTTTGTATAATTTACAATTACTTATAGCCATCTACTTATTGCTATCCTGTGCTTTGGTTGCATTCTGATGGCATTATTAGTACATTAGACATGACAAAATACCTCCATAGATATATTAGTCCAGCGTTGGCCTGACCGGGTTTAGGGCGGCGCTGAAGGCAGGTTTTTTGCCTTTGCACGGCAGTAATGCTTTAGCTAATTTAGTTTTCATTTGAAGCCCCGTCAAATGATTTACGGCATTCACAATATCTCTAGGGTGTACATTGTAAGCGGCAATTGTAGATTTGTTGTTGTTCCCTGAGTGCAGCTGGAATAATTTCATGTTGTCGAATGCACAACAGTGCTCTCTTTCTCTCCACCTCTGCTATGTACCCACCCTCTTTCACCTTGAATTCATAACACCAGTTTTCACAGCCTAATGAGAGTCTGGAGGCAGTGTACGGCATTCCTGGGTGGTGATATAAGCCGTACACCTGTGCACACTTGTGTACGCTTTACCAAACTACAGCCAAATGGTTTGGGCTTCAGAACCCAAGTGATTTTTCAAACTGAAGAACGAGACAAACCTGAACCCCGAGGCCAATCGGACTGCTCGATTCGTCACTAGCAAGCACGGCGTTCCAAAGAAAGTGAATCACAATGTTATTAGAATCCCGGGAAAATCTACAGCAGTAAATTGTTATATAAATGAAATGTAAAGCCATTTAGCAGACATGCCACGTAAGTCAGTGTTCATGCTTGTCCAAATTGATAGCACTTAACTCATTGGCAGATGAACCAAGGCTTGTTTCTGCAAATTAATTTTTCTGAATAAACCGTATGTTACGCTGCCTGTCAAAGACGGATGTCAGGCTGAAAGTTGTCTTCAGCTTATGATTACATGGAGCGTGCGGGGTTGAGTTCGGATACAGTTCAAAGTCAAATGGAGGAGACGGTATCTTTCCAAAAGAGCAAAAGAGTCTCAGAAGTTTTGTGGCTATAAATAAATCACAAGCTTTATTTTGCATCTGAGACCTCTGGATCCTCTCGAGGGCTTAGGCTTTTTGTGTAACAGCCTCTGCCGTGCATTGTTATCATGTAGTTTCATCCGCTTTGCATGTCTTTTTTTATGCTGTGACCTCTACTGCAATGACCCAGAGAGTTCGTTCCTGCTCCACAATGGCCATTAGCTGTGACCCCAATGTTCCTCTTTCAAGCAGACGCCAATATCAGCCTCCCAGACATTCAGTAAGAGGAGATAATGGCCTTGTCAGCCTCTCTTTCTGCCAGTTTTAAGAATAAAAACGCACTTCACCCAAAAAAGCATCCACCTCTACGTCTCCCATGTTTTACTCCCTTCTCTCTCAGGTGTTTATTTGATAAGTGAGTGGTCTGTAACATGATCTTATCAGAGAGTAAAAGCTGGAATATTCTACAACTTGTAAATCTGAACAGTTTTTAAAAACTAGGCATCACACACTTGCTGACTTTGTGAATGTTTAGAGGGGAAATCTGGGTATCATACACTAAACAACTGAGGATCTCACACACCAAATACAAGAAGATGCATGAAAAGTGAAATAGGCTCAAAATAACAAACATGTTTGATATCCACCAACTGATGGATTCACAGTCGGAAGCTAAAAAAGTTTTGTGCTTGTCCACTTTCAGCCACTTCCAGAGGTAGTTGAAAACGCATTGGTCCGGATTGATTTTGTGGTGTGTTCGACTCATGTGGTCGAATGCATTCAAACAACCACAAAAGACCACCTACTCTACGCCTACTGACTTAATGAGTAAACATTATGGGAAGAGCGCTAGCCAGACGGGATTTAAACTTGTCGGATGGAGACCCAAGTTTGGTTTGAAGATGAAAAACATACCAAGCACAATGTTCTATCACCATTCCTGTTTTCTAACATGCACTCACAGCGTGGTCTTGCAGCTTTCAGAGCAGAAACAAAGCTGCTGCTCTCCGTTTTCCATCGTTCCATCTTTTCATGTTCACACACTCTGTATGTAAGATGTGCAAGCTTATTTAGTGGACAAAAAAGACAGATTAAAACACCAGGTGTAAACAGGAATGTCACTGTCGTCTACTTGTGATCCGATTGACCAAAACGCATCTTAATACCAAGTGTAAACCAAGTGTCATGAACCCCCCCCCCCCCTGTGTATTAGTGGAGAGTGTCAGCAGTGATGTCCAGTCCGGAGGGAATGGCTCCTGCAAATTCAAAATAAAGAACAGAAACTAATGGATGATTGTTTAAAAGCACTTTAACTCTGCTGCCTGGTAAACCACTGTTTTCTCCCCTTCCTTTGGTTTCATCGGGAGTTATATTATGTTTGCCTGCTTAACTAACACATACTTCAGCTAATTTAGTTGATGTCATCTTGCTCACCTGTTGATGTTATAACCGTTACGAAGGCAATCACAAAAAAAGACTCCAAAATACACCTCCGACATTGCCGACGACATAATTCAGATCACAAACTTGAAAATAAAACAAAAGATGAAATTAAAGGAACACTCCACCGTTTTTTGAAATAGGGCTTATTCATCTTCTTTCCTACATTTAGATAGGTGGGCAAATGCATTTTTGTCTCAGTGCATGCATTGTTTTAGTTTGACGGGGTCGGCGCTAGCTTAGCTTAGCATAATGAATGGAATCCTTTGTTGCCAGCTAGCATGTCCTGAGTAAAAGTGATATAAAAAAAATATAAAAAAAAAATTATTACTTCTTGTGGCCTGCGTATTCACAATGAGTACAAATAGTGATGCAGATTAACACTAGGCCATTTCCTAGGCAGATATTGACTTATGTATTAAAGACTATATTAGGGGGAAGCACAGGCGAAGCACTGCTACTTGGGCGTAATATCTCTGCGCCCAAGTAGCAGTGCTTCACCTGTGCTTCCCCCTAATATAGTCCCAAGTCAATATCTGCCTAGGAAATCGCCTAGTGTTAATCTGCATCGCTATTTGTACTTGTTGTGAATACGCAGGCCACAAGAAGTAATTAGGTGTTTTTTTTTTTTGTTTTTTTTGTTTTTTATCACTTTTACTCATGACATGCTAGCTGGCAACAAAGGATTCCATTCATTATGCTAAGATAAGCTAGTGCCGACCCTTTCAAACTAAAACAATGCATGCACTGAGACAAAAATGCATTTGCCCACCTATCTAAATGTAGGAAAGAAGGTGAATAAGCCCTATTTCAAAAAACGGTGGAGTGTTCCTTTAACAATGGTGTTGGATAAAGGGTTAGTTTACTCAAAATTGTAAATTCTGTCACCATTTACTCACCCTCAACTTATTCATAAGCTCTATTAATTTATTTATTGTGCTGTATACAAAAGAAGATATTTTAAAGAACATGAGTAACCAAAAAGTTACTGGTCCCCATTGACATTCATGTGTTATTTTTTTTAAGTCCATTTTTTATTTTTATTTTTTAAGTCCATGGGGACCAGCAACTATTTCATTAACAACATTCTTCAAAATATCGTATTTTATGTTCAGAAGAAAGAACTTCATGCAGGTTTAGAACACCTTGTGGGCGAGTAAATGATGACATAATTTTTTGTTTAAAGTGTACTATGCCTTTAACTTAGTTTTACTCAGTATTTACATTGTACATCTGACAAAAAGTTGTGAAAGAGGAGACAGAACATACCAAAGTTATTATGCTTCTCTGTTTAATAAGTTCACTTCGGCTAATTTAGGTGAAGTTAACCATAACGTTACTTACCAGTTGATGTTATCACTATTATTCATAATGATGGCAATGAAAGGCTCCAACACACTCCATCGTTGCAGATTGCAGATGGCATTATCCAGATCACAAACCTGAAAATAAATCAAAGCATATACGTGAAAATATTGTTTAAAACCCGCACTTAAACAAGGGTTTCGTCTATCTCACTTTACCTCAGTAACTTTAGGCTATTTCACGTTAGTTCGCTGCGGTTAATGTTAAGTTGTTACAGTCGACGACTCCGCCCACCTGATGAGCCAACTTGCGTTAAAGAGGCAGAGGAACACACAAACATTATTTTTTATCGTTTTAACTAAAGAATATTTCGGCTAATATAGGTGAACTTAACTTACTCACCAGTCAATATTATCACCCTGACAGCGACCCGGCCAACAGTCAGGAAAAAAGGCAGTAATAAGGCACCAAAACAATTCTGACGACAGTCAGGAAAAAAAGGCACTAAAACCATTCAGACGAAAACAAAACGATAAATCATGTTAGTTTGTTGTTAACATAAGTAAAAACATTTGAAAATGTTTGTTTTACATAAAATAGAAATAATATACTAACCTTTTTGGTGAGTTACATGATCTTTTGTCCGTGCATTAACTGCCACTTCACATCTCAAAAAACACTTGAAAAGAAATCTCTCTTGCCATTGGTCAGTTTTTCGCAGGCAAGTTCACTACTGTAAATTGATTTACAGTAGTGAAGAATTACAATAGTCACCCTATATTTTCCCATAATCCTTTGCTGTTTACAGTAACATACTGTATATATATATTACAGTATCTTACTGTACATATTACAGTAAAATACTGTTCAAATTACAGAAATCCGTTACAGTGTATTTATTTTTTAATTAGCCTCATTTCTGAGACTAATTTCATAGCTAGCAGTTTATGTATCCTAAATAAACACAATTAAATGATATTTTGATTCTTTTAAAAATACTTAGTTCACAAGTAAACATTTACTTAGATTTTTCTTTGTTTTCTTAATAATCTTAATATTTTGCCTCATGCTCTTAATGACACTTGTCTTCTTGGGGGGAGACATTATGTGGAGGAAACAATGTTCGGTGTAGTCGAAATGACATCATAACTGTATTTTTTTAATGGTCTATTTTATAAAAGAAAAGTTCAGTATTTCCCCCCTAAAATGAACTACATTCAGTAAACACTGCACTCATCACACAATTATGCAGGGCTTTTAAGACAGTATGACATATTTAACGTTAAATGTGATATATTCTTCAATCCCACACAGCCTTGATTTTGTTTGCTTGAATTAAAATATGATTAACTAACCTCACTAATGTCTTTTGGTAGAAGCTGAAGTGTCCCTGTACCCTCAAACTCTGACAAGCAGAGGCACCGCTGCGTCGTTCAAAGAAGCTCTGTTTTTTGATTAAAATTAATTATTGTCTAACTGAGCAATTCCTTTCCTTTTAATGTCCTCGGTGGGTGTAATTAATTGGAACGAGTTCCTCTTAAGTTGTTTTGCATGAAGCACATTTTCCCTCAAGGGATCCGTCTTCCCCATGAGAGCAAGTAATTCCTCTGACATTAGTCCCTTTAACCTTCAAGCCGGTTAGTGTGTGGGGGAAACTGTGGTCTTCAGGCTTGCGGATCTGTCCCCGGAGGAATACGTAGATGTACACCTGCCCTTGTCTTATTAGAAAAAGTGAGGTCAGGGAAGAGATGTTCTCATGAAAAAAACACCTGAGCTCTCTGAACTCCACCGTACATTTTCATTTGGATTCAAAGCAAAGGCATGCTAGACGGTTTGACGAGGTCAAAGCTTTAAACTCGGCATTACGGGATTGATTTTTTTGTTGTTGATGGAGAGAAAGGGGGTGTATTCGACTGCGTTAAAAGCTTAATGGCACTCCCCAGACAAGCCTCAAACAAGGGTAATGTAGACAGAATTAAATGACTGTCTAATTAATTAGAAGAGCGAAGGCTGGGAAGAAACAGCAGTGGCTTCTCATTAGAGCGAGTTTGCGAGTCTCTAGAGAGTGCTGGTTCCGAATATTATCCGGTGCGAGCGACATTTCCCAGCAGGCTCTGGTTGCTGACACATGCACGCACTCAACCACCCGTTGTTAGCGTCGTAGCTGTGTTTCCGCATTGTGTTCCCTCAACAACAAAAAAACACTAGAAGAGAGGATCACGGAATAATTAAACACGCCCACTTTGAAGTTTGTTTTCTTGCCTCAGGATGTAATTCTGTTTCAGCATTTGTTGTTGTTGTCGCTCTGACCCAGAACTTAATGGACGCGGCGCACGCCTGTTATAGCGTGTAACGCCTACAGTGCGAGCATCAAACGGCAACACTGCAAATATCTTGTACATCTCCACTTCCCCCTGTATCTGGGATCATCTCTTATCTGAAAACAAGTTCTAGTCAAACTGAGAATCATTTGGACTAGAGCTTTCCGACTTGGTTGGTGTGAGAGCTGTTTTCCGAACAAGCTGTTGTTTGATTCTTTTAGTGAATCAGGTGCTTAAAAGACATTACAGTATCAGCAATGTCAATGTTATTAAAGTCCCCCCAAAATGCAGCCTAGATAGTAAGTCCTTGGTACAATAGAATCTGTCTGCAGCCTGCAAGACTTCAAGTTACACCCCTTCAAGTTACGTCCACTTCAAGTTAAGCCCACTTCAAGTTACGCCCAGTTCAAGTTACGCCCCTTCAAGTTACACCCCTTCAAGTTACACCCCTTCAAGTTACACCCACTTCAATTTACGCCCCTTTAAGTTACGCCCCTTTAAGTTACGCCCCTTCAAGTTACGCCCCTTCAAGTTGCGCCCCTTCAAGTTACACCCCTTCAAGTTACGCCCACTTCAAGTTACGTCCACTTCAAGTTACGCCCCTTCAAGTTACACCCCTTCAAGTTACGCCCCTTCAAGTTACACCCACTTCAAGTTATGTCCACTTCAAGTTACACCCCTTTAAGTTACGCCCACTTCAAGTTACGCCCACTTCAAGTTACGCCCCTTCAAGTTACGCCCCTTCAAGTTACGCCCCTTCAAGTTACGCCCCTTCAAGTTACACCCCCTTCAAGTTACGCCCACTTCAAGTTACACCCCTTCAAGTAGGGCTGGGCGATAAAACGATAACGATAATTATCGCGATATAATTTTTCTCACAATGAGGGTTTATGCAAACCCAATCTAATATGTTCTGGCACTAATATGGTCTGTTCTGGGCTACTGCTGCAGAATTACATCCAATAGAAAATCAGATCTCAGAAAGTGCCCCAAGCCACATAAAAACAGTAGAATCTAATCCTTGTAGTTTTCCCCTGTCCACATCCCTTTAGGTTTCAGTCTTTGTAGAGAGAATTGAATGCAACAGGAGATTAGATACAGAGTTCTGTAGGTCCTACTATGCACCTCTGAAAATGTGTTCCAGTTTACCACACCTGTTGACAAAAGAAGAGACGGGTTCATGTGTAAAACGTTCAGATTTTCTGGTAGCAGTTTTTCCTCAGTATTCATTTTAGTATTTGTGTGACACCACAGCAAGAAAAATGTGAAATTAAAATAAACACATTGTCTAAAACAAAAGCATTAGTCTATTGTATAATTTTAGCACTAGAACCTCGACTTTAATCATAACCTAGGCCCAAACATGGACAGATAAAGGACAAATGAGGAATCGTCACTCAAAAGCACCACAGCTGCACAATCGTAAACTGTCGTAAACTGGTATTGAAAACAATAAATTAGGCGGGATGCATTTACATCTATTAGGTGACATCTTACCCATGCATTTACAGTTTAATAATGGCAAGTGACGCACTCATTGCTTTATTCCACAGTGTGTGTTGTGTACTGCAGCACTGCGCTTGTTCATGTGAGATCCTGTCTCTGGTCTGTGTTCCTCTTGCATGGCTCTGTGTGTGTTTGAAGTCTAGTGTCTGCTTTAATGAGTGTTCTCCAGACTTGTTCAGCCCAAACCACACTAGGCCTGTGCTGTCCTGAGGCCACTGCAGTGCCACTGCGCTCTCTCTCTCTCTCTCTCTCTCTCTCTCTCTCTCTCTCTCTCTCTCTCTCTCTCTCTCTCTCTCTCTCTCTCTCTCTCTCTCTCTTCTTTCATTCTTTCCTTCCTTTCCTATAATTTCCTTTCCTTCTGTCTTTTTTCTCTTTTTCTTTCCTTTTCTTTTCTTTCCCTTCCATTCTGTTTTTTTCCTTTTTTTTCTTTCTTTCCCTGTTTTTTTCTTTTGGTGTTTTAATTATTTTTGTCCTTCCTTACTTCTTTCCTTCCTTCCTTTCTTCCGTCCTTTCTTCCGTCCTTAATTCCTCTTTCTTTCTTTCTTTCTTTCTTTCTTTCTTTCTTTCTTTCTTTCTTTCTTTCTTTCTTTCTTTCTTTCTTTCTTTCTTCATTTACTTCAATCCTTCCTTCTTACTTTTACTCTTTCCCTACTTTCTTTTGTCTTTCCTTTAATTTTCTTATATTGTTATTTCTGTCTTTCCCTTGCATTTTTTATAATTTTCTTCTTTCCTTTGTTAATTTCCTCCTTGTTTTCTTTCTTTCTGTCTTTCTTTCTTTCGAACCTTCCTTGTTTTTTTCTTTTATTCTTTCTTCCTATTCTTTCTATTCCTTCCTTCCTTTGCTATTTCTTTTCTTTTTTCTTTCATCCTTTTTCTTTCTGTCTTTTTCTTTCTAACCTTCCTTCCTTGTTTCTTTCTTTTATTCTGTCCTTCTATTGTTCCTTTCTTCCTTTCTTTCATTCTTACCTACCTTCCTTGTTTCTTTCTTTTATTCTGTCCTTCTATTGTTCATTTCTTCCTTTCTTTCATTCTTACCTACCTTCCTTGTTTTTTCTTTTATTCTGTCCTTCTATTGTTCCTTCCTTCCTTTCTTTAATTTCTTCCTTGTTTTTTTCTTTTAGTCCTTCATTCCTTTTCTTTCCTTTCTTTCTTTCTTTCTTTCTTTCTTTCTTTCTTTCTTTCTTTCTTTCTTTCTTTCTTTCTTTCTTTCTTTCTTTCTTTCTTTCTTTCTTTCTTTCTTTCTCTACTTCCTTCAGTCCTTCCTTTCCTTTTATTATTCCTTTCTTCCTTCTGTCCTTCCCTTTGCATTCTTTTTTTTTTTCCTTTCTTATTTAGTTAATTTCCTCCTTGTTTTTTATTTTATTCATTTCTTTCTTTCTTCAATCCTTCCTTCCTTTGTTTCTTTTTTCTTTCAATCCTTCATTTCATTTCCATCCTCTTGCTTTCAGTAACTCACTCTCTCTCCCTCCCTCTCTCTATTGCTTCATTTGGGCTCCAAGCTCATACACCCCCGGCAGCTTGTCTTCTGTCTCCTGGGAGGTGATACTTGGTTTTGATGTATAAATCATCCTCGACTCCTCAGTCTTTAATTAATGACCCCCATCTGTCCTTGCCGGGTGAGTTTGAATTTTAAAATGCTGACACACCAAGCAAACAAGCACCTCTGCGACTGCCTGACGCAACAAGCCCCTGAGTAAAGCAAGCTATCAGCGCACAGAGAATAGGCGGTCTGACATAGACACCCTCGCCTGCTCCGAGGTGCTTCCAGCCCATTTACCTAGCAGAGCAAGAGAGATAAAGCACGAGAGAGGATGAAAACCAGTCGTCGGACAGAGCAGGGGCAATAATACTTCCGTCCATCAGTGGGCCAGACCAGTAAGGCTCTGTGTGTATGTGTGTGTGTTCATAGGCTTTTCAAGTGAGCCCTGCCAGAGTTTCTGAAGCGGTTATGGAGGCATCAAAGACAAGCGCCGCGGTGAGTCACCGGCTGCCTTTTACAATCTATTTACTGGATGTGTGCAAGACAGCGTTTCAGACCATAGATGGGGGGTGCGGGGCGTGCAGGTGGACAGGGTCAGGCTGCATCACATATGCATGAATAGCCAAACAACACAAAACAAGAGAACATAAGGGCTCTGTTCTCGTTTTTGTATGCCAATGTTGCCGATGTTGTTGTTCCCATCGCTCCTGCCATTCAATCCGTTTGGGCTTCTTTTTGTTTCATGTCATTAATATCAGCTGTTCATCTCAGCGCTGTGTTCATGTCTTTCTCTCCATTTATCCCACTGTGGGGGTCATCACTTCGTACAGCTGCTCGTGTAGCATGGCGGGGTGGTTCTCTTCGAGTTGTCGCTCTTTATCTTTATCTTTCCAACTTGTGTTTGAGTGAAGCATGTGCAACTCTTTTATCTAATTACATAGTTCTCCACCTCTCGCCATTGTGATGTCACACAATTCAGAACCAATGATTTTCAACACCCTCATAAATCTTTCGTATGTATGTAGTGTAAAAACCCATTCCTGTGCAATATTTGACATGCCAGTACTTCACCATCCCTTTTTCATGAGCTAAAGAAACTATCTCACAGTGACCCAAATACACAAGTTCTGACTTCAACACTTTAAATTAAACTTGAATTGCTACAAACCTGTTTCTACAAAGTACATATCAGAGCTCATGAATTAGGACACACTACCCCCCCAGTGTAAAGTCTCAGCCCAGCGTGCACAGTTTCTCGTTAGTGACGATTAGTGGTCGTGGTGTGGAACTAATTTGCTGCTAGTTGCTTGTTTTGAATCTAATCCGTCTTTGTGGGATCTCTGTGGACTCTGTATGATTTATCTATGCGCACCTACACTAACATTGTCATCCGCACAGGACAAATCTGACGCTCTCAAAAAACACAGTTTAAATCCTTTGAGAGGAGATATATTATCTGATACAGTTTTCAATTCCAAATGTAAAAGCCTGTTTTCTAGCACGGCATTTTGGAAGTGTGCATTCAATGTTATAGTAAAGGGATAGTTCATGGATATTCTGTCTTTTTTTTTATAATCCCTTTAATGGCATACAATTATTATATTACAATTATGTTGTGTACAATACCATTCAAAAGTGTGGGGTCCGTAAGACTTTTTAATGTTTTTGAAAGACACTTATTCTTGTACAGTGATATTGTGAAATATTATTACAATCTAAAATAACTGTTTTCTATTTTAATGTATTTTAAAATGTAATTCATTCCTGTGATGGCAAATCTAAATTTTTAGTGTCACATGATCCTTCAGAAATCATTATAATATGTTGATTTGCTGCTCAGGGACATTCCTTTTTATTACTTCATCAATTTAATGTGTGAATAAACCGAGTATTCATTTCTTAAAAAAAAAAAAAAAATACCCCAGACTTTTGAACTGTAGTGTATATATCATATCTTGATTGGATTAAAAGAAAAAAAGCTTGTCTGTGTCAGACAGAAAGAGTGATTCATTCTGTCTAAGTGCCATGTCTCTGCCATTCCAACAGCAAACCCTTGAGAATAACTTAACCAATCTGGTGAAGAGGAACAGTGAGCTGGAGAACCAGATGGCCAAACTCATCCAGATTTGTCAACAGGTGGAGGTGAGTCCAGGCAAATGCATCATTATAATCGTCATCCTTCACATCACCATCATTATCATCATCATACTCATTTCATTCCACCTTCAGTTATTTTCCCCACATCTGCAGATGTGTTTTGACAGTTATACAAACAAATTACTTTACATTTTATTTTTAGTGACAACGTGGTTCTGATTTCTTGCCCAAATGATTCTCAGATTCAAGGCTATTCCAGGGTTGCAGTTACAAAATGTTAAGATTAACAAGATACATTAAGATTAATGTATATTTGATAGTTAAGTTATTATTTAGATATGATTGTTGCAGTTATATGATTCTGTGTTTATATGAATGTTTTATGTGATTGTGTGGGTTTTCTTCATGTATCAATGAATGGTGTTTTTTTTTTAATTCACAGTCCAGTAGTCGCCTGTATGAGCAGCTTTTTTCATGGCTTGTCCTGTAGTCCTGTATTGACATTCATTTTCTTTCAATTTAATTGCTGAGCCAAAGGCTAGAAGAGCCTCCAAGACTGTAGCATACTAAATGTCCTGACCATATTTGTGCAGGACAAAGCTCTGAGGACATCAGAAGTTACAGGGACTGATGGCAGCTGTACAAAGTACACAGGCTACACCGTGATTTCAATTTTAATGAACATTTAAACAAACAGTAAAACAATTTGTGCGTTTCAAAACGAAGCCAAAGAGCGGTAACTGGTGTTACGGTGTTCTGCCTTGGTTTATCATGGGCTTTTGGAAGTTACTGTTAAGACAACCCATTATTTTCTCAAGAAAACAACGGAATTGACTCAAGATACTTATCTACGTGATAAAGGAGGTCTTGAATGTGCCAAAAATATCAATAACTAATTTCCGACCAAAAATGAAGTTACGGTCTTTGCCTTTGCACGGAAGCTTTGGTAAGTTGTAAGGAACACTATATTGAGTCCAATCTTTAGTTTAAACTGATAATTGTTTGTTTTACTCAAGTTTTCGCAGTTTCTCCTTTTAAATCCAGTCACGCTGCAGGCTCTTTTGCCAATCAGTCCGGCACAGGGGGGCGTGTTCCGGCGGGAAAGTGACGTCAACGCATTCCCTCTATACTCTTTATATAGCCCCGCCCCTTTTCAGCGCTGCGCTCGTTGTGTTCTGTCTTCCGGTTTGTATTTCCACAGCATGAAGGTAATTTTTGAACCAACCTCTCGTTTTAAAATCTTCTCAGTCTACTGACATTTCTTATGACATCCGCTTCAAACATTACAATGCTCATGATAACTTTCGTTAACTCTACAATATGTAAATACACACCACCAGCTAATTACTCTTTGACAGCGATGTAATAGAAATATATAGAGCTACAGCAAAAATGGAAGTTCAAACACAACAAAAAGGCTGCACACTTGTTCTCTGGTGCATAAAGTCTATATTTGTAGCTGCTGTTTGGTAGTGATGTGGCATATTTATGCATACACATCAGCACACATGATAAACGGTTCTTTTGAAGGTCAATTAGTATTTATCTTTGAATCAAAGCTTATTAAATGCAAGACAAACAAGGCACCAGGGATATATTTAGGCCTTTGCTTGATGTCACCTTGAACATCGGCTGAGGAAGTTGTTCTTACTCCAAATTATGACTCAAGATCAGCACTAAGACATCAGGCACAAGGGAAATTCAAATGCGAGCATCCTTTTTAATGACTCTGTCAGGATGGTTGTCCTTGCCGTTTGAGAAAAGAAAGCAGGTGACAAGGCATTGTTACTTCATTAGCTGAATCCGTCTTGTTGAACCCCAGGGGGACTGCATGCGTATCACGTCTCTGACCTCAGCTGAACCGCACATAAAAAATCTGTGCATAGCACCGGCTGCTTTGAGCACACAAACAAAGTAGATCACAACTCAGCTGAGTGAGTTAGTGTGGAAGAGGGCGTACAGTTTGAAGCATTTAAAAACAGCTTTCTGCAGTAAATCCCCAGCTACATGTAAGGTGATTTAAAACCGTTAAACCAATCCAAAAAAAGGTTTAACTGCCTTCCGTGTGATTTTTCTACGTAATTATTAAAGTCTAGATCCATTATTCAGGCCTGGCTGTTGTAAGAATAATCATTGAACAGCTTGTCAATCTTCAGAAATCTCTTGAAGGCCAGGCCTGCTGTGTCATGTTTATTTGAAAGGCACAGTAAATTATTGAGGATTGAATGAGGTGTGATAATGTTAAAGCAGATTTCAGGAACACTGCAAATTAAATGTCTTGGAGATTAAATGCTGAAGGTTTGACCCAAAATTCCTCAGCTGTGAACTTCGTTCTTCCTTTGAATTTATATATGAACTGGCATGAACAGTAAATGTGCATCAGAAAATTTACTTTTCAAGCAGCCAGTTAAATTATGCTATTTTGCTCTTTACTCTTGTAGTCATGATAAAGTACATAGTGTATTCAGTTCAGTTCTATCCATACCTTAAAAAGGACCATTTAAACACCTTTACTTCTCAAATTATGAATATTTTTACTAAATGATTTATGTTACTGCTTTAACAAAAAATACAAGTTTCACATTTCTGATTAGAATAAAAATTCTGTCATCATCGTCGCTCCAAACCTTTGACTTTTTTTCTTCAGTGGAACTCAAAAGAAACTATTATGAGAAATCAATGTTGTTTTATGTCCTTACAATGTAGATCAGTAAGGTAAATTTGTATTTTTGTTGTCGTTGGTGTTTTTTTTTTTATCCCATTGACTTTCATTAAATGTACAAAGACATTTGAAACATTCTTCAAAATATCTTCTTTTGTGTTCCACTGAAGAAGAATGTCAAATTATGACAACATTTCCATTTATTTCTGTTTATTTCTTTAAATCCCTTGTAATGCTGCTATAGTTGAGTTTCAATTGTAAGTGCATTACTGTGGCCAAACTGAGACCCAAAAAGCATACAAATCAGAATTATCTTCCATGGTAATTAACATTTTGCCACATATGCTGATAATATAATGTGAATGTGCTATAAATTATTTATGTAATAATAATAAAAATGCCCCAATTACCCAATTTAGCCAACCAAAAGACTTTGAGATGCTTTCTGCCTGTCAATCATTTTCACAGGACAGCCCATATGAGAGACGCAGGAAGCTGTCTGATTTTTGCTGTGGGTCATTCAAGTTAAGCAGCATATTCAGCCTCATAAGCAGTTTTCAGTTGTTAGTTTGAACTTGTATGAAAATTTGACTTGAGTCAATGTGTATTGAACACATCATTACTTTGAATTCTGTAACTTTCCCCTAGAGTATATAGCTGGGTATGGCCCTAAGATGTCTGTCAACAAGGGCATCATCTGGAATGCATCACTTTCTGTTTTAAGGGTAACATCTGCTAACATCAGAAAATCTCAAAGCAGATTCACACAAAAACATCTGCTTGAGTATAGTTAAACTAGCATTAAACAGTGAGTCAATGCAATGTATTGCAGATGCAAACTCTCTACAAATTTTGTTATCCAGATGAAAACACACATCAAATAGACCCTTCGGCATTCGTGTTGTATGAGAGGAACATCTGCAGTGATGTTTACTGCCGTCTTTGTAAGCGGTATATGAAACATAGCATATATGGCTAAGTTTTCTATGAATTCCATTAGACAAAGTGTTTTAAGAGATGTCCTAAGAGAGTCCCTGTATAAATAACTCATGAGGGATGCTGTCAGGGGACTGAAGGTGTCTGGGGAACTTTGCACTTTCAATTGGGAATTTCCATTTTAGCTTTGGTGATTTGAAGCCTGGCCTCCATCAGTCCCTTGCTTGACATTTCAGGTGCTCTCTCTGGGCCACTGTGGGTTATTAGCCCTGTGGTGCAAAGGGACACTTTGTTTTGTTGCTGTTCCACCGAGTGTACATGTGTGCAGCAATGTGGTGAGGGCCGCCACGCTGTGATGCATATGCCTCTCTCTCATCCATTTTTAACAGGGCCACTTGGACTCTCCGGTGATGAGACAGGCCCCATAGGAGCGCCTTGTACAGCCGTGCACTTAGAGCACTCAGACCTGCCCCATCTGTCAGCATATGGGAAAGATACACAGTAATCAGAGCTGCCACAAAAAACAGACCTCTGCTCAGTGGCATCTGTTCAGCAGCACTTTAGATTGTTTTTGTACCCAAACTGAACCGCTGGAGCTCATTAACAACCTTTTTTTAGCAGCCAGTGTCTTTCCCGCCCTGTGGATTAGCAGATTAAGGATGTGGCAATATGAAGAGATAAAGGTCAGGAATTGATGAGCTTCGTCAATAATGAGTCTTGCGGCAGTCATTACATGCAGTGCACATTATCATCTGGGCTTAATCCAAAAATAACTTGAGTAAATATGTGCAGGCATTCTTTTTACGGTTAAATGTGCACAAAAAAAAAAAATCCTTGTGGGATTAAATGCTGCAAAAATGGTTTTCTTACTCAGTAGACAATTTTGTCTTGTTTTATTATTGTATAACTCAGTTTTTCTTCTCAGGTAAATGTATCTTGGTTTAAGAATCCTGGATAGCAAGATTAAAAGTAGTGATGAAGTAGTTTTTGTTTTTTTGTATAGCAAGGATATTGATATTGCTAAAATAGCTACAATATTCTGGATTACATTTTTTCATATGTATGTATGACAGTATGAGGATCCAATAGGGTTACAAGGTTTAGTCACAAGCTCTTTTTAATACTTTTTATTGGTTAAATATTTGCAAAACCCACAGACAGACGTAAAGGGTGACTACTTTTAATAATTTACAAAAATAAAAAAGTACGAAATATGGAGATGATTTTTTGACACTGACATTATAATTGTAGATATTTCATGTATTTTTTATCTACATTTTGACACTGCTTGATACATATTTATAATTTATCCAAAAAAGATTACATCATCATAATATCTGTGTACTGAATTGTTATTTGTCTTCTTTCTCAAATTTATATTTATCCCTCAATATTGTGTTTTACTTTACATCTCACCACCTTTCCCTTTCTTTGTTTGGATTCAGATGTATAACTTTTTAAACTACCATATTACTTCTAAACTTTTTCAGCATTTCATGCACTGGTTTTCCTTCAGGATTTGCAAGTCTAGCTTATTTTGTGGCCTACATTGCACAATGTCACAAAGGCACTATGTTAAGTTGGCAAAATGGTCCCGATGGAGCAAGCTAGGGTATTCGAAAATACATTTACATTGCATTTACTTTTATTTAGTAATCTAATGTAGTTTTGAATACCCTAGCTTGCTTCATCAGGACCATTTTGCAACTTAACATTTTCAACATAAAATCCATGTTAAACTGCCTTTAAGACTCAGCATAAGTGTTTGTAAAGGGATTGCAGACTCTCTTTTTTTGGTACTAGACCCCAATCCACAATGATACAGTCTTTCCTGAGTGTCCAATAAACATTAATCCAGTCCAGGCCAGTCTAAATGCGTAGACAAAGTGTCTGTGCGCAGCACCACACTTTATAGGTGTCAGCATGTGCCTGCCAAAGTGCGAGTCAAGTCAGCCTTCAGGGTCTTTGCTGACTTACAACAGGCCAGTAGGGTGAAGGCGCTACGGTAAAGTGGGGTCACACATGACTTCCCTACCAACCTCAGAAGAGTCCTTTATTGTCCCTAGAAAAGCTATGGGGATGTATTTAATCTCCAGTGGAAGGCCAGCGTGCTAAGAGGTCTGATAAGGAACACATCAACTGCAGGAGACATCCATCAGTGCACTCGTCCACTGAGCCAGAACGCGCAGAGATAGTGGTGGATAGGGAGAGAAGGTTGCTGTGCTTCAGACTAACTTTATGTGTCCTCTGGCTTTTTTTTATTCTATTCTATTCTCTAGATCAGCTGAGCGATGGAATTGTACCAGGCTTTGTGGGATCGATGACAGCGAATCATCTAAAAGATAGTAAATGCTCAACTTTGTGCAAAATACCAATCTTTCATTGTGGATAGACTGACTGACTGGGTGTTAAATTGGGCATTTTGACTTAAAGTTAGCATTTTTCTGACTATAATGATGCATATGTTTTAGGGATGCATGATATATCAGCCACCATATCGGTATCGGATGATATCAGTTCATTTTTAATGTTATTGTTATCGGTCTAATAAGAAAATTTGTCTGATATATCAGAGCAATAAATAATGGATTATTTCCTTCAGCTGAGACAATTCAGATGCACACTGTTCACCATGATGGTTTTGAATTGCTTGAAATATGATGGAAATCATTTCAAAAAAGGAAAATACAGTTCAGTGCAACGTGTGCAGCAAGTCTGTCATATAGGTAGACTACATAAAATGAATATGAGACCATCATTATAATTCTGTGTTTGGGACATGGCTTTTAATGGTGAGACTTTTGTTTTTGTAATCATGCTCTCAGAAATTACATAAAAATTTGGATTTAGATTTATCGGCCAATATATCGGTTATCGGCTTACAAACATAAAGAAGTTATCGGTATTGGCCAAAATGTTCATATTGGTTCAACCTACTACGTTTGATGAATTTATTGACTGCACATTTGGGCTGTCCTGTGAAAATTATCATTTTAAATGGGATCGAAGCCATAACAGTAATAAGGAATGGTGTGAATTAATTGTTTTATTATCTGTTTATTTAAGTGTGTGCGTGTGTGATAAACACAAATGAAGTGGGTCAATCTTGAATAATAATCTTTGTGCATGGATTGGGTAGTACTGTGATGGATTTTTGATGGGATATCACTACCTTGTGTAATTACTTACAGGGATGATCTGAGGAAGGAATGTCTGAAATGTCTTCTTTCCGTAATGACATGGTCCACATCACTCCAGACAGGACATTTTGCATAAACTGAAGCAGAGACGCTGGGGAAACTTAATTATTCCAGTGGACTGATTAAGTGCCATTGTATTTCTTTATGCAACTCTTTGCTCTTATCTGCAGGTGAACACAGCCATGCATGAAGCCAAGCTGGTGGAGGAGTGTGATGAATTGGTGGAGATAATTCGCCAGAGGAAACAGGTCATTGCTGTCAAGATCAAAGAATCCAAGGTACAGTTTCTCTCTATTTGCACCACCGAGACAGATTGGGGCGGCCAGAATTGTAATTTTAAGTCAGACTTGTATCTCGCACTTGGGTCATATTTAAGAAGGTTTTCGATTTGCTTTTCAATTTATAAATATCAAGGTGGAAGCTAAAACGTTTTAGCTTATTTCATTTTCACCTAAAAATGGAAATTTCATAATTGAATTACACTCATTCAAGAAGATATTTTATAAAATATCAGAAACTCATTCAAGAAGAAATTTTGAAACACAAAGTTTGTTTGTTGTCCAAATAATGAATGTCAGTGGGAGCCCAGTGTTGTTTTGTACCCTTTTGACTTTCATTGTATGGACAAAAACAGCTAAAACATTCCTCCAAATATCTTCCACAGAAGAACGAAAGTCATACAGGTTTGGAATGACTTGAGAGTGGGTAAATAATGATGGCAGACTTCATTTTTTGGGGAATGTTTCCTTTAAAACACACATGGCAGAGAAACAGATTTTCAGAGCTCAAGCCTTCACTCACTTAGAGAAACCTATTTGAATTCGATTCTCGACAATATGTCACACGGCGCACAAATACAGGGTTGACATTTCTAACACATCTTTCAGAACATGTCACTACCCCTGTTATAGCAAGAGAGAGACTGTCAGGCTCTGTTGGACCCTACGCTGTGCGGAGAGATTGATGTGTCTGATGACAAGATGGAGAAAAAGCAGAGGAAATCACAGCATATTTTCCCTGTGTGAATTAAAAACTCCCCTTTTTAAACGTGTGTTAAGGTTAAGCTGGTGCAGATGAGTAATAATATGGTTGTGAGGGCATCAGTTGTGGCTGTGGAGATCTTGTCAGAAAGTCCACAGGCCAAAGTGAGGTGGCCGTCGAGTGAGGTTGCAGTGAAGTGTAAAGATGCTACTTGAACAGGATTGTTGAAGTTATGACAGGAAGCTTGGCTGGTTGAAGCGGACCCTGGCCATGTGGCATCACTTAAGATGCTTCCCTTGTGTAACAGAAACCGGGCCTCGATAATCCGCACCAGCAAAAACATAAACAGCAGGCCAGTACACTGGACAGCACTGTTCTCCTCCGGGACACTAAAAAATAGAAAATAACTAATGCTAAACTAAAGATTTTTTTCTTTACAAGGGCCAAAATATAAACAATGGAATGTTAATTTGCATTAAGTATATGAAGAAAAAGGGGATTTTTTTATGGTTTTACTGTGTATATATATATATATGCATATGCAGTATATGCAGTAAAAATAAATGTACTGTAAAATAAATTTGAACAAAAATTTCATAATGATATTACTTAACAGTAGGAAAATACTTCCGTCCAAAACTGAAGAATCAGATTTTGTGCTCCAGTTCATCTGTGTGTAGTGTTTTGTGTTTGACAGTGAGCATGCAGCACACAGGCACTTTATCTTGACAGCCTGAATTCACACTCTTATCAAGTAGGGATTTGAGCTACGAGACAGGCCTGTGTTTCTCTGTTTTAGGGTAGTGTGATGTGAGAGTCCCAGACAAATGCAGTAATCTCCATCAGAAGTGTCTACGTAAGGCCTTCAGTGATGTACTCTCGAGCGGCAGCCCCGAGTTGACATGCACAGCCTGCAACATGAGATTATGTCTGGCCTTTTGCAAACATCAGTAATGCAGCTCCAGCACAAAGTGCCTGTAACTCTAGTATTAAGGAGGCTTTTGGAATCATAAACCCAGATGCAAAGATTAAGATTTGAGCTAAGGCTTTAGCTGTTCAGCCTGGTTTGTTACTGGTTTGTTTTTGAATGATTTTCTATATATTTTTCTGATGAGGTCCAATTTCTTTAATGCCGTCCTGAAATTCCTAAACTTTTTGGCAGTAAACCATCTGATCAAAGCGAATCATTTGAAGCTGTCTTTAAGAAATGCGGTCAGATTCTGATTTGATCTAATGCAATCCACTGTGGCACAGAGCAACGTTTTCTTCTCTCCTAATTTCTTGATTTATCTGAATGCTTCCAATGATTCCTTCATGTCAAACATCTCATTCCTCTATTGAATTACACAGTGACATAGGCTAGATCCTGCTTAACCGATTTAACTGGCTTATTAAGGAAGCATAGCTAATGTCTCTCATTCTCTCGCAAAAGAAAATATTATGTATACGCACATGAAACATGCGGTTATATGAGTAAAAGCTGATTCATAGTGAATCTGTGGTCAGGTAATGTGGGCGGTATGAGCAAAATCTTATTTCATGCTATTGAATATATTATATTATGGCAGTGGTATATATACGATTGCTTTATATAGCTGGAAATTCTTTTATTTTTTCTGTTAATTCAACTCAGTATGTTTCATAACGAAGCATCGGATGTAGTAATGCCTATTTTTGGAAAATCTAAAGAATTATATATGCTTTGCAGATCAAATGCACAACATTACATTTGATTAATTTATTTTTGTAATGAATCTTGACGGACACAAACCAAAATATATTCTCATACACTACTATTAAAAAGTTTGGGCCCAGTCATTTAAAAAATATATATGTATAATAATACTTTTTGTAAGCAAGGATGCATTCAATTGATTAACAGTTAAGACATTAATCTTGTAAAAAAAAAAAAAAAAAAAAAAAATCAACTTACAATAAATGAAGTTACATTTAACTTTCTATTTGTCAAAGAATCCTGAAAAAAAGTATCACAGTTTCCACAAAAATATTAAGTAGCACAACTGCTCTTTTAACATTGATAATAATAGAAATGTTTCTTAAGCACCAAACCAGAAATTATTTCATATTCAAGACATTTTCAGAAACATAAAAAAAAATAATCTTACCAACCCCAAACTTTTTAACGGTAGTATAACTGTATGATACAGTAAGCCTGGATCAGTGCAAACTAAGCACATTCAGAAACACAGTGAATCTAATATTAGTCAATTCTAATTTGATAAGCCACATTTGAAGTCCTTGTAAAGTAGCCGAAATAAGCTGACCTGTGACCACACATTAGTTAAATTCTATATTAATGCAGAGAGATGAATTTTATACAAGGACCGGGAAAATCTACCCAGCTAGACACTAGAAATATTAAACATTTAAAGCTATTTCAACATTAAATTAGATTCTTTGTACAGCGGTCTGAATTTGGCCATACTCTTTTCTTGATAACATCTCTGAGACTTTGTCTAATTGATTTGGCTCACAATTTTTTTACAGACATCCAATACAGCATGAAATATGCATTAGATTTTCCTTTCGGACGTTTTAACAGTGCTAATTCAACATTTGTATGAGTCTTTAAAGAGTGTTCTATGTTTTTTTAAGAATTAGAGGATTAGAATCCATCACTTTATTGTTTCTCTGCTGTAATTACACAAAAAAGCAAACAAAGCAAAGTGCTCGTTTAGCTCTGATGATGAGCCAAGGGGCGATAATGAGTTTTTGATTTAAAAAAAAAAAGCTCCATTAGGGTCTATTATTTTTCAAACACCTTGCAGAACGTAAACATATGTAATATTAATAGCTTAGCAAGTTGCGTTAACTAACAGCCCCATACATTTATCTCTCATATAACACTGTGAATAGATTGTAATAGGCTTGTGTGTTGGGTTTAGGTGATGAAGTTGAGGAAGTTGGCTCAGCAGATTGCGAACTGCAGACAGTGCCTGGAGCGCTCGAGTGCCCTCATCACACAGGCTGAGCACAGCCTGAAGGAGAACGACCACGCCCGCTTCCTCCAGACGGCCAGGAATGTGGCTGAGAGGTGAGACTGCACACACACACACACACACCAGCACTTCTTACCGCAGCCAGCGTGAAGGCAACTTTCAGCTACTCTGCACATTTCCTGGTGCCGCCCCCTCCTTTCAGCTCTGTTGCTTGTGGCTTATATTCACAATAATACAAAATATGCCTTCAGGACTCAATATTTAACAATATTTGTGCAACATCAGGTGTGGAGAAAGACTTTGTGGTGTCATGCTTTTTACAAAACTGGGATTTTTTTGGTGCTGTCTGATTGCCATCTATCAACCCTTGCTATTATAAGCCTGATCATCACCTCTCCAAATGCCTTTCTGGCTTTTTGCAATACTGACTGTTAGGATATTGAGTCTCAACTGACAGCTTTCAAATGCTTGCATGCGTTCAAGCGCACATGCCTAACAGTGATACAACAGTGTGTGAGAACAGTCAAATGCACTTCTTGGTAAAAATAGTCTTGGTGAGCAATGCATGTAAACAGTTTGACATATCTGTGCATTAGACAGTGTAAATGCAGCATAATAGACCTGATGCTGGGTGTATAATAATATTAAAGCTACACTGTGTAATTTGATGTAAGTTGATTCTTAGCAAAAAACACTTTGTTCTTTCAAAATGATATGTGCTCATTAATGTGTAATTACTTCTACCAACTAATCAAGTATTCCCGTAAGAGTAGAATCTGCCATTTAGGATACATACGAGTGAGTCGCTCGAATGGCGGCAGCCATGTTGCGCCTCCATCTTGAAAATACATTAGCCAAAGAGGGACATACCTGGAAATTCAAGCCTTTCGCGTTTTGACACTCAGTGGCACCGTGACGAATGCGAGGGGGAGATTACTCGCGACTGCCGGCAGATTTGAATTAATACGGCCACCGTAGGAGTTAAAACGCCCTCGGAATGGGAGGGGCTAGAAAGTAATATTCAGTTGGTAGTCATAAACAATTTCACCGCTAGATGGGAGAAAATCCTACACAGTTTAGCTTAATAAAACAACAATTTTGACAAAAAAAAAAGAAGAAAAAAAACTGCTTACTTCTCTTAATGTTTTTGTTGTTGTTCTGAATTTGTGACTGTTTACTTTATATATACTGTTTTATATACATATATACGTTATTATTAATATTTATTATTAATATTTAAACAGGCAATGTAAACCAAGGAGTGTGGTCAATAGCATTTTTGTTTGCTGTAGAATCCTTTTTTTTTTTAATCAAGAACCTTAAAATTGTAGTGGTTTTAGGTATCCCTATCCCTGTCCCTGTCTTCTATATTATTTGAATTTGCCGCACACATTTCTCTGCATTTGAGTGCTGCCAGATGCTGTTTATAATTGTCACTTCGGGTGAAATCACATCCAGCCTGTCTGTAAATAGACTGTTGTAAATAGAAACATTTATAAATTAATCGCCAATGCCTCTTTCCACCCAGAGTTGCCATGGCCACCGCCTCCTCCCAGGTCCTCATCCCAGATGTCAATCTGAACCAGGCTTTTGACAATTTTGCCCTTGATTTCTCCAGAGAAAAGAAAATCCTGGAAGGACTGGATTACTTGACAGGTAAAATCAGTGAGAAATCTGAAACCACCTTCAACGAGTGTTTTCCTTGTATCTAGTGCAAAGTTAATGAATACATGGCCAGAGTTAAATCAGCCATCCTTGGCGGAACCAAATCAATACGTCCTGTCTTGACGCTTGCCTTCTTTTCCAGCACCCAACCCTCCCTCTATACGTGAAGAGCTCTGCACAGCCTCTCATGACACCATTACAGTGCACTGGACTTCTGAAGATGAATTCAGCGTCACCTCCTATGAGCTTCAGTACACCATCTACACTGGCCAGACCAACTTCATCAGTGAGTCTAAATACACACCTTCATTTAATATAAATACATCCCTCATTTATACTTTTCAACTGCTTTTGCTTCTATACACAACCGTTACATTAGAGCTTCTACAAAGGCTGAATAGGAACATTTTGCAACTTTTGTAAAGAAAAACCATTATAGCCTAAATATTATAGAAAACATGTATGTGACTGTTTTTTTATTTATTTAATTTCAATTTATTTAATTTATACAGTACATATACATTACCTTTCAGAAGTGTGATTTCTGTAAGAATTTTTAGTTTTTTTTAAAGAATTCCAGTATGCTCATCAAGGCTATATTTATTCAATTATTCAATCCTTCATTGATCAAAATTACAATAAAAGATACCATTTTTTTCTATTTAAATGTATTTTAACTATTTATTCCTGTAATGACATTACTCCAGACTTCAGTGTCACATGATCCTTCAAAAATCATTCTAATATGCGGATTTGATGCTCAAGAAACATTTATTATTATTAATGTTAAAACATATTTTTGTGGAAAGCGTGATAATAATTATATCAGGATTCTTTGATGAATAAAAACAATTTTATTTGAAATCGATTGTCACTTTTTATCAATTTAATGTTCTTTCTGAATAAAAGTTTTAATTAAAAAAAAAAATCTTTTCAACTTTTCAGACTTTTTTTTTAACAGTAGTGTTTATAATTGTATTTTTATATTATTAGTTACATTTAGCATTTTATTCCATATTTTGCATTATTTTGAAGCGCCAAAACTACTGCTATGCACCCATAAAATTCCAAAGGAATCATAGCATTTTTTTTAACACATACAGTACATGTTTCCCCATATATTTTTATGCACTTGTAAATAAAAGTATGAAGTCTAGATTTTACATATGTGTGGAGTGAAAGAGTTGTTTAATTGCTTGAAGGCCAGTGAAGTACTCTTACAGGCATAAAGAGTAAAGTAAAGAGACAGCATTTTCCTCTCTCGCTCTCTCACTCGCAAACCTGCTCCTCAGTTCCCATTCAGCCCGCTTTGGTAAATAACAGTATATTCATTTCAACCGCTGATAGTTTAGAAGCCCAGGAACATCCACAGAGCTACCGCAGGCTCCTTAGAGGATACAGACAAACAGACACAGAAATGGAGAGCAATGCTTTCTTCCCAGACCTTTTTACAGCATTGCGTCTTCGAATGCCGATGCCTAAATGCTCCAATTCTTAGATGCGTACTCTTCACTCCCATGAGAAGAAATGTGAGCCTTTGCTCATGCATTTTCTCAGCCATTGGCCAAATCAGGAAAAGTGGCTCCGGAACATACTCCGGCCCCCATTCAAGATTTATCAGCTTTAGATGGATTTCCTTCTGTGGGGAGCTTCAATCACGTGTAGTTTCAAGGCATTTTTAATCGGATCATATTTTTATATTGTTTTGTTATTGTTTTTCATGTTTGCAGGCCAGTGAAATTGATGGCTTCTTTTATGTTCCCTTTAGAAAAAGTGTATTACATTTCGCAAGCCTTCAGTAAAAGCATCAAATTCAAGGGCTCAGGCTGGATAACATGAAGGATCTTTTTCATAACAATCATTTATTGTGATCCGTCAGTATGCATGCCAGCAGCGTTCTTTTGACATACAAAATAACAGTCATGTGCTATAAAAATCAATACTTTTCCCCTGCAATGCACTTGTGTCCAATATGTGTAATTGCACTGCTGCCACGACTGGAAAGCCAACCTTTCGTGATCAATTAAACAGGCCTAGAATTCATATGCATCTGCCAAAACTAGCTGTAAAATAGATTTAAAAGCAGGAACGCTTCTTTGCTCTTTCATTTGGGAAGAGAGTCGTCCGAGGTGCTGTTGAAAGAGCGGCTCAGGTTTATCGTCAGGCCTGGGAAAGTGAGGGCACTGGCCTGGCATCAGCTCTGATTAGATCTGACACGAGCTAATGCTCTTTGCTCCGCTCTCATTGTGACATTGATTGATAGTGAGACAAGCCACTGGACTGGCATGCTAACCTGCGGCAAACAGTATGCAAATGCCGCTGTCCTTGCGGAGGAAACAGGCCACATCACCTAATCTGACATGTGCACCTCTAGCTCAGGGATGCCTGCTGTGACTCATGGGTAGTTTATAGAAAACGGAAGAGACGTGGATGTTACGAGGTCCAGAAAACATGTGGACGAACAACTGTAAAGCTGACAGTTGTTGCAAACAGCAATGAGGTCAAACCAGTCTAACAAATGGCTTATGGTCATCTGATTCTGTCTGTTTTCCTGCAAAACTCATTCATTTGATTATGCATGGCCTCACAAAGCATACGCTCAATGTGCTCTGCAACCTTGAAAAACCCGAGAAATCTTGTGTAAAGACAAACCCACGCAGAGAGCAGTCAGAATGTGTTGACCGTAAGAGAGCTTGTATTAACAGTCAGCTACTACACTGAAAAAAAAAAAGAATGGGTAGGATTTACTTAGAAGCAGTTTTCACTCAGAATTGCTAGTAAATTTCACAAAAGAAACAGCAAGTAATTACTAAGTTATGGCAAGTAACACTGAAATAAACATGACATTTTAAAGTAGGACTGAAATAGTATTTAAATTTTTTTACACCATGTATGTAATATCAATTCATCAGAAATTAAAGGGATGCATACTTCTGTGCAACACAAAAGAATATATTTTGAGATTAGTACATATATAGATACATTTAATCAGCTTGGCCGCACTAATATATACAATATACAATGTATATATTATATTGTCTATATACAGTGGATGGCAATAATCACCAAAACGGTTTTGTCCAATCCTGATCTTTTATCTACATTTCTAGATTGCACATATTTCATATTTCATTATATTGTATTCTGGTCTAGTAATTGGTTTAGTGCCGCTGCAGACAGATGGTGACCTTTAGCTGTCAAATATATGTTTATTCATTCTCAGAGGTAAGTATTGTTGATTGTGGAGCTCATATGAATTGGTTTTGATGAAGAAACTGCAATCAGCTCTGACGTGTAAGAAAAAGACCTATAAAATCTATTCTAATTTGTATATAATAATATTATTTGCTTATTTAAGGTCAAATTAATGTGTTTAGAAGGCCAGCATGAGTAAAGAAGGTAGACAGAATTAATGTGTTGGTCCAGTACTGCACCTTTAGGAAAAGTTAGACCATTTGTGCAATGGTTTTATACATCACTAAATCTTCCCTGTCAGATTTTGGAATGACTTTCAGCTGTTTTCACAATGTTTATGATTTAGAAAGGATGTAAATCTACTCTTGAAGATGTATCTTACCTTGTTGCTTAAATATCATGCTTCTAGTTGAACGCAGCTTTCTGGTTGATGCATACCTCTGTGACATTCTCACAATATTCCCAATATTCCTGTCCTACTTCTATGATTAATCCCTGGTTGTGGATATTGCTCATCTTATATCTGAAGTGAATTTCGAAGCACAGATAATCACAGGACTGGTCAGCCAGGCATTGATTAGGTGTCATATTATGTTTGCTTGATGCCGTTGGCCATCGTAAGACAGTGGATCTTGCTGCAAGGTTTCGGTTGCTTTTTGGGGCGTTATTATTTGACAGCGGTTACTGCCAAAGCCTTGGTCTTTGTACCTTAAGATATTCATAAGCTGGGCTTTGGAGAGCAGCCCAAGAATGTGAATTTGAAATGAAGACACAGTCCACAGTGGCCTCGATGAGAAGTGGGACATTGTTGAAGGGAATGTGACCGTATGTTTTTTCTGGGTGTAGGAAAATGCGTTCTTGTGGAATCATATCACATGCTCATACATACTTGTAATGCACTTGGATTAATTCTTAACTATGTGTCCTATTGGCATTGGTGACATCTAAACACATGCACGGTCATGGAAACACACACATGCACGCACACAATAGAAACATAAAAGTCTAGTTTAGATTTGCCGACTTGAGAGCAGCCCCGTTCCAGTCTTGTGTTTTGGCTCCCTTTCATCTGCCAACACACACACACACACACACACTCACTCACTTGTACAGTCTAGGATCCCTATTCACACTGCTTTTTTTTAGCCAGTGACACATACCTTCATCTGAACCTCTTTTGAAGTCTCTCTCTCCCTCTGAATGTCAAGCAACAGCGGAGAATTTACAATGTAAGCAGCATATTGTACTCTGTTATTCTAATTCGATTCATCAAACAACATCAAACGACCTTTTTGTTATGGACATGGATCAAATGACTTTTTTGCTCATGAAAAAATATTAGCGACATGCAGATGCTGGAAGAAAATGGTTAATACTTTAAAAGCTTTGTGTTCTTTTTTTATCCAGTGATCATTTACTTGCATTCTTACAGATATAATGTGCAATTACATTTATAAGCAGGCAACAATTCATTAGACATGTGGTTTACATTCTGAATGATGCAGTAAATGTCTTTGCGAAAGGGATATTTTTACTGGCTGAAAGCTGTTTTCTTTAATTGTTGAACGATATGGATTTTTATAAATTGCTAATACTGATCTAGAAAGCAGGCTGGCCAGTGGCTAAATATATTGTTGTTGTTATTATAAATTATATAAATATATTTTAATGATTTAAATATATTTTATATTATTATTATTATTAATGAGTGATAGATGGATTATCTTCATTATAATTTTGTATTAATATTGTTACTATTATAATTATTTCATGAAGAAAATAACCGTGAGGTACTGTAAGGTGCTGTATTGTGAATATAGTCACAAATGAAGGATAATAATTGATCTGTTGGCACTGTGGAAACTGAAGTTACAGTATCATGTACTTGTATTAAGTACTTGCCGATATTTGTCTGGCACACGTTTGGCATACCTTGAGTGGCAATGCCAGTGGTTTTAATGGAAGTGTTGATGTTTCCTAAAGGCATTCTGGGCAAATGAATCACCATGAGAGACTGGCTGGGGGGCATCTCTGTTTGCCTGAGGCAAACATCCTGAGTCTCTCTCCGACAGTGTGCTATATGTGTTTTATAATAATTATGCATTACAGTTATATAGCGCTTTTCTAGGTACTCAAAGCGCTTTTACATATGGAAGGGGGAATCTCCTCAACCACCACCAATGTGCAGCATCCACTTGGATGATGCGACGGCAGCCATATTGCCCCAGAACGCCCACCATACTCGAATAATGAACTTCATATGTACCATTCCCTTTTTAGAATCACAATGTGTTCAAATATTTATTTGCACGTGGTGATTATTGCACCGGCATCTGTCAGTAATGTTGTGCTCTTTCTCTTGCCTTGCAGGTCTGTATAACTCTGTAGATAGCTGGATGATTGTGCCCAATATCAAGCAGAATCACTACACAGTCCATGGCCTGCAGAGTGGCACCCGTTACATCTTTTTCGTCAAGGCTATCAACCAGGCAGGCAGCAGAAACAGCGAACCTGCTCGCCTCAAAACCAACAGTAAGTCCAGTGCGATGCAAGGATCAATAAACCTCATGCTAGTGGTCAGTCGATATGGCTTTTTCAATAGCTGGTGTCAATATCTTGAAAGTATTATGAATTATATATCCCCAAAATTAACATTTATTTTACACAACATCGAGTCAACATTTACTCAGAAATATATAGCACTGCAGGGATGATGTATTTTTGTAGGCAACCCAGAAGTTATCATCACCCTTGTTCAAATTCTTTTTTGGATTATTGCAGAAAATGAGCTCTGTCACTGACAAAAGTTTATGATTCTTACACGTATGATAATGTGCAAAAATGAACACAACTTCTATGAATTTTGAAGCCTAAATACAATCAGAAATAAAAAGATAAAGTTTGGCTGTAAACAGACTACACCACTATCACATGACTTCAGCATTCCCACCATCAAGCTTCTGATAACTCTTTCAGTCTTTATTTAAAATCTGCAAGTTGGAAAGTCTGAGTTAGAATGAATAGATGAGTTGAGTACAATCTACATAAAAGCTTTTAAAAAATCATGAGTGAGGTATTACTGATGTATTTTATGTTGTAGAACAAAACATGAAATAAAACATCATGAGCTTGTTTTAACCACAGACCTTTTTTCAGGCATTTAACCAAAAAAACGATTTAAAAAAAAACTCCAGATGTACAAAACGCAAACATAAAATTTGCATTTATTGTACACATGTACTCAAGATTTGCTAAAAAATATTTGCAAATGGAAATATTCCCTCTGAACCCCAATTATTACAGGATATTTGTAGGGGAGAGTTATGAACTGACATAAATTATCTCAAATTATTGATAATTTGAGCGATAAATCAGGCCTAACGCACCTCTTAGGTCTTATATCCAGAGTCCTAGTAGATATGGTGGTGGTACATCAGTGTAAGTGCAGCAGCTCTGTCATACTCAACCTAAATACCTTTATCGGTGTTCTATCTGCGACTAGCACCCGAGCATGCAAATAATGGGAACCATCAGTTGCTTTGGTGTTGAACCGCTGTGTGTGAGAGATAGAGAGATCTGGGAAAGCCCAGGTCCCTCACCTAAGCTGTCAGACGTTACCCAGCCTTCTCACAGCAAAGAACTCAATCAAGAGACAGGGCACCAGGTGACAGCATTCAGATGGGTTATTGCATCAGAGACTCTCAGCGGCCTTGTGGAGGGGTTTGAGAGAGAAATGCAGGAATGTCTTTAAGAAACGGCAAACATTCCTCTCTCACTCATTTTCATTGTCTGTTTCTACCTCTTGATCCGCTCCTTTCTCATGGTTCTTCAAGCTTCTGTGAGAATACTGTAGCAGTGTATCTCTCTCTCTCTCTTTCTCTCTCTCTCTCTCTCTCTCTCTCTCTCTCTCTCTCTCTCTCTTCCTCTCTTCTATCACTCACCAACCAACAGTCTTTTTTGTTACTGTAATAATGCTATTTTAGACAGTGGTGCCATTAAATGTAATTTTCCCCCAGACACATACAAAGCTCCAGTGTCTGTATAGTGCTGTGAAAGCCTGTCCTATGAAAATGTAGGAAAGCGTACAGTATATATGTTGCTCTACAGTTCACTGGTATTGAGACTCAAAGTCTAAGCCCTTTCAAATATTTGGGTTGTTTTTGAGTTTCCAAGAGAGAAAGGCCTTTTCCCATAATGCATAGGATCGTAGGATCATCTAAACTAAAGATGTATGTTATTTTATGATCATCTGTTTCCTAACTTGGCACATTAATTGCTCATTATTAAGTAGAACTTAACCACCATTAAATATTTTGTGTGGATAATATTTTTGAATGTCTCTTGTGCTGACCAAGATGGCATTTATTTGATCAAAAATACAGTGAAACAGTAATATTGTGAAATAGTCTTACAATTTTAACATTTCTATTTTAATACCTTTTTAAAATGTATTTTATTTATCAGATATCAAAGCTGTATTTTCAGCATCATTACTCCAGTCTTCAGTGTCCCATGATCCTTCAGAAATCATTCTGATGTTCTAATTTGGTGCTGCTCAGTTGTGCTACTTATTATTTTTGTGGAAACCTTGATACATTTTTTTCAGTTTTCTTTGATTAATAGAAAGTTTCAAAGAATGGCATTTATTTGAATGCATCCTTGCGGAATAAAAGTATTATTCCTTTAAAAAGTCTTACTGATCCCAAACTTTTGAACAGTATGTGCTTCTTAGATAATGCTGCAATTGGGAAAAGTGCCGTTTGAGACTAAGCACTATTTTTCTACTAAATGCTTTGGGAAGCCTAGCCAAAATATTACTTTCTCTCTTTGTAGGACGGTAGCATTGAAATTCAAAGTAGGAAATTTAATGCTTGCTGTTTATTGTATTCACCATAGAAGACATTTTAACCCTTGCATCATCAAAGAAAGTCGTTTTCCACAGCTGTGCCTTCTGCCCATCTGCCTATATAAAGAAGGAAACTGTCTTTGGGCCAATTCTATGTTTCACGTTTTCTCTGGCACACGCATGCTTGCCATGCCTACTCGACCGTGAAAGTCCAGACACCTCCCCCCGTCTCAAGAGAAATGCTATTTAAAGACATTTACATAATCAGTTCCTGTTTGATTCAGGAATTCAGAGTGAGAGCGTGCTCAACCCCCAGTTGAATCCTAGATTGCTCAAGCTTGATCATCTACAATTAATTTCTCAGAAGCCTTTAAGTGGCGACTGTAATTTGCAAAGGCAGAGATGATGTAGAATTGATCGTATCACAGGGCCACTCGATTCTGATATGTACAAAGGCCAAAAATCAGGATTGCTTTAGCTTAAAATGCAGCATTGTTAATTTTTTATGTAATTATTTAATATTAAAATGGACTGTGTGGTTATATCTTGTATAAGTAATGTTATGTCAGTTCAAATTTATTTGTATAGTGCTTTTCACAATACACATTGTTTCAGCTTTACAGAAAATCACAATGTTTATAATATCTTAATATCTTCTTGCCCTATATTCACAATTAGCAGATTAGAGCTAGGCAACATAATAGTTTTTGCAATATAGTTTTTGCAATGATTCAAGCAATCATGCAGTTGAGATATATTGTTTGTCACCCTACACGTGTATATTGTATACATATTTATATATCCAACTTTTGTACATATAAAAAGCTGGCCGATAATATAGTTATAATTTGTGACAAAAAAAAAAAATAATCAAGTTGAGATTTGCTATATAATATAGAGGTTATCACAGTAACAGTACATATACAGTATATTTAGCTGGAAATGCAATCTAAAATGTTTTATATGTTAAACCATGTAATGTTTATTTCTGGTAATCTAGTAACTACATTAAATAAAATAACTAAAAATATCATACAAATTTATTATATATTTTTATATATCAGGGCTGTCAAGCATTTGAAATTTTTATCAAATTAATTACGATTTGCCGATAAATCGAATTAATTGCACATCAATTGTGGCTGTGTTAAAAGAGAAAAGCATCAAATAGACATTACAAAAAGTATAGAAGCAAAATTGATCTCATCACCATCATTCAAGTCTTTCTGTGATTACATGAAGAAACTGAAAAAACTGAGACAGACTAAATCCAGAAGAAATGCGGCAACGTCTCCAAGACGCTTGAAGAAACCTTCCTGCAAATAAAATATATTATGACATTATTTTTGAACATTATTTTGGTTTCTCTTGGAGAAGTTGCTGCAGTTCTTCTCGATTTAGTCTGTCTCTGATTCTTCATGTAATCCCAGATGGTCTCGAGGATGGTGATCAGATCTCCAAAAATACTAACATGCCTAAGACTTTTGCATGTGTATGTATATATCATTTTTATTTGCTTGATCATTTGGAATTTTATGGACGTACACCAAAAGAAACCCTGAAAAATCATGTGAAATAAATAGAATAGAAGCAGTGTTTATGTGTGTGTTCCATCCACTGCGGTCATCCTTCCTCTTATTTACCATCCCTGCTCCTGCTTCTCCATCCCCCAGTCCATCACCAGGGTCTACGTGACTGTTCCTGAAGCGCAGCCATGCAGGCTTACAGAGCAACAACGGGAAGACATCAAATGGCTCTTTGCAAGTTGTGTTGAAATGAAAGTTTTTTTTTTTTTCAGCTGAACTTTGGATGAGATAATATGTTCAAAAGGGATTGCTGAGATCTATAATACAGGCCGCAGCAGGGGTCTGCATACAAACTCGAGTCTGGACACTCGGTCCTTCACTCTACATTCCCACTGATCTATTTTTTATTCCTCAAATGGACCCTCTTTCTTCTTGTGTTCTCTCTTCTGCTTTCTTAATGACATCATTATTCCAGATTATGGTCCATTTCGATGGCCATTCCATGTAGTGTTTAAACGTACTGTGACTGTCTATCCATAAAAGACTGAAATGTAACATGTGGCCACATTTACTGTTTCTTTGGTGAGTTTTCGTAGGAGAAATCAAGTTATTTCAGTTGGAATCCATGCGAACAGGAATTGTAGGAGTTGTAGCTCACAAGTAAACCTTTGAGGAAGGCAAACTTTTTTTTTTCTTTTTTTTTTTCTTTTTTTTACATTATGCAAAATAACAAGGGGCAGCACAAGTTTTTTCATTTTTTCCGGAAGACTAGCTTTAATGTCTTGTTTACTCTGCCCTGTGAAGGAAGAATTTTGAATGACAGAAACACTAAGTAAGCGTGTGTGTGTGTGTGCGTGCGTGCGTGCGTGCGTGCGTGCGTGCGTGTGTGTGTTTTTTTATCCTGGTGAGGACTTCAACCTGAATGCACACAGACTCATGGGGACTCATGTCACAGTGGGGACCTAAATTGAGGTCCACATGGGTAAACAAGCTTATAAATCATACAGAATGAGTTTTTTTGGAAATGTAAAAATGCAGAAAGTTTTGTGTGATGGGTAGGTTTAGGGGTCGGGTTAGTGTAAGGAGATAGAATATACAGTTTGTACAGTATAAAAACCAGTAAGTCTATGGAGAGTCCCCACAAAGATAGTAAACCAGACGTGTGTGTGTGTGTGTGTGTGTGTGTGTGTGTGTGTGTGTGTGTGTGTGTGTGTGTGTGTGTGTGTGTGTGTGTGTGTGTGTGTGTGTGTGTGTGTGTGTGTGTGTGTGTGTGTGTGTGTGTGTGTGTGTGTGTGTGTGTGTGTGTGTGTGTGTGTGTGTGTGTGTGTGTGTGTGTGTGTGTGCATAGTAAACCAGACATTTTGAATGACAGAAACACTAAGTAAGCGTGTGTGTGTGTGTGTGTGTGTGTGTGTGTGTGTGTAGAGTCACAGCTGTTTTCCTATAGGAGGCCTCTTCTGTTTAGTCAGAACTGCCATGGCTGGTGACCGTACATAAAGCCAATATGAGAAATATCACATGACAAGCAGCCCCAAGGGCAGCCATGTTTATTTGTTGTTAAAAGATCGCGGAATAATATTTACTCATCCTGCACAGCATAGACATCACTCAAGCTGTCAGCAGTCAGCCCTACCCTGCAGAAAGCACATCCCAAGAGCAGGAGCACAGCCAAAAGTGAGGTCACACTGTGTGTAATGTGTATGTATGTATGTAGATATATGTATGTATATATATATATATATATATATATATATATAATATGTATGTATGTATGTGTTGGTGTATATATATATATATGTATGTATGTGTATATATATATATGTATGTATATATGTATGCATGTATATATATATATATATATATATATATATATATATATATATATATATATATATATATATATATATATATATATATGTATATATATATAGTTTTACATATATGTATGTATATATATATATATACATACATATATATGTATGTATATATATACATATATACATACATATATATGTATATATATATAGTTTTTAGTTATTTATATATACATGCATCTCATTTAAGGTTCTGAAAAACGCTGCAATACACTCTTTATGTCATGTCCCCAGCTGACACTGCAAATTATGTTGTTGTGACATTTGGTGCATTACAAATAAACCTTTGAATATATGTGACAGGTGTCAGCGTTTGACTGCAGCTGTCATAAATCTAGTTGCTCTCACTCAGCGCTGCTCATTTTTGCTCATATATATATATAACAGATTACAGATTGCATGTCATTATTTATTTAACAAAAACTAGGCTAAAATGGAAAAGTTCACCATTTACTGCTTCCATAGGAATTGAGAGGGTAAGTAGCAGTCAATGTCTTTGATTATTTGATCATCAGTGAGGGTGACCAACTTTATAAAAACAGAATTTTTGGCAGTTTGCTGGTCTAGAGCATTCAGGTGTGTGTTAACACAATGCCAAGGAGGAAAGACATCAGCAATGATCTTAGAGAAGCAATTGTTGCTGCCCATCAATCTAGCAAGGGTTACAAGGCCATTTCCAAACCATTTGAAGTACATTATTCTACAGTAAGTTTTCACAAGTGGACAGTTGCCAATCTATCTAGGAGTGGACGTCCTAGCAAATTCACCACAAGGTCAGATCGTGCAATGCTCAGAGAAGTCGCAAAACACCCAAGAGCTACACCTCAGACTCTACAGGCCTCAGTTAACGTTAAAAAATAAGAAAAAGAGGGGACTAGTATGGCTTTTTTGGAAGGGTTGCCAGGAAGAAGAAAAAAAGGCAGCACTGCTTCTCTCTTCTCTCTAAAAATGGCAGCACAGCTTAGGTTTGCAAAGAACATGGAATATTCCAAAAACAAAATCCAATGTTCAGGATCATTTCTAGTAGTTTAAGATTTAGTACTCGTTTTGAAATAAAAATGAAACAATAAAGACACCTGTTCAGACACCTGCACTGCACAATTATGCCATTTTACTCCTTTTTGTCTTAAAAGAGTAATCAGTTTTATATAGAAGGCAATAAGCATTTCATGGGATTCTCGTTTGTGGCGTGTGTGTGTGTGTGTGTGTGTGTGTGTGTGTGTGTGTGTGTGTGTGTGTGTGTGTGTGTGTGTGTGTGTGTGTGTGTGTGTGTGTGTGTGTGTGTGTGTGTGTGTGTGTGTGTGTGTGTGTGTGTGTGTGTGTGTGTGTGTGTGTGTGTGTGTGTGTGTGTGTGTGTGTGTGTGTGCATCTGCATCGCTTTTCATAGTGCCCTCAAACACATGCTATAAAATGGCATGACTGCATGAGTGTTGAGAATGGCTGCGCTCACAGCGATAAGCAGTTCAAAGACAAGAGCGTGTTAATGTAATTGGCTTCCAGCAGCATGTTGCCAGAACATTTCATATCTGGGTGCAGTAAACCTCACTCTGGGTTGAGATGATTGGTTTGTGGGCAGGGACACAGCGCAGCTGATTGTTTTCCTGCATTGTAAGTCATTACGCTGGGGATGGGAAGATTTAGACGTGCCAAAGTTAAATGTCGGGTCTGCGGGGTCACCTCTTCTTTTCAAGAAATATAAAACTCAAATCATATACTTGATTCTGTCTGTCTTTCACTCTCGCACACACACTGTGCCTTTTATCACAACCGCTCATCTCTTAATTAACCAGAAGAGCTAAAACTGACATTTAACAAATTTCATGAATTGGGAAATTCCAGCAGACCAGTGAGAGTTTCTCCTCACCCATCTCTATCCTCTCTGCTCCTCAGGTCAGCCTTTCAAACTGGACCCCAAAACGGCCCATAAGAAGCTGCGCCTCTCCAATGACTGTCTGACCATGGAGAAGGATGAAAGCTCTCTAAAGAAGAGTCACACTCCGGAACGGTTCAGTGGAACCGGATCCTACGGTGCCGCCGGCAACGTCTTCATCGACAGTGGCTGCCATTACTGGGAGGTTTTACTGGGAGCCTCCACATGGTAAGTGATTTCGGATTTTACAGGCTTGTAACACATGTACTTAATAGGAAGTTTCTGTTGTACTTGTATCCCGCTCCGGTCGATTAACACTTTCCATAGATCATTTGCTATAAACAAACAAAAAATATAAAAAATTTGTTTTGTTTTATTAGCCTGAAACTTACTCTGTCCTCTCCTTAAGCACACTATAAGGCATTAAAAATGTTAACAGGCAAGTGGAATATGTATAATATAATATCTTAATTTAATGTTCCTCTTGGCAAGTTCAGATTACCGAGACATGCACAGTAAAAAGAGTACATTGTGCCCATCAAATTTGAACTTAAAAATCACACCTAGCTAATTTTTATTCATAAAGTTCACACTTTAATCAGACTGACTTCACAGACTCACCATTGCGTTATAATTTTCACCTTGTGCCTGTTGTACAATCGTTCTTACAAATAATTTTTCTGATAGAACATTCAGTAACATTATTTGTATTATTGTTTTTGTATTCTAAATAAGGTATTTGTCTTTGAGACATCCCTACCTATCACTGACTGTCAGTTTCAGTGAAATTTTCACTTGGTGTATTAAAAACAATTAAATATTGTTAAGATATGGGAACCTGGGTCCCCTACACAGAAGGTGTCCCCTATACAAAAGTAAATAAAAAACATATTAATAGAATAAAAAGCCTTACACATATAAAGTGTACTACTAAGAAAGCTTTCACACTGTGCATGTTTGCTAGCCTGGAAATCCAGACCCAAATCCGAAAGATTAAGGGTCTGGCATTGAGTAATGAAAATCGCCCAACTTGAGGGGCGGCACCAAGCATGCATTTGAAAATCCCACTGCACGCAATTGGATAACACTACGACCAATCACAACAATACACGGGGTGACGTATCCAGAGTCACCAGTGGGTTTTCGCTAAGCCCCATACGCTTAGCTACCATTGGAGCTAACTGGTAGATTAGACTTTTGCCGTATCCGGTCGGCAAAACAGCAAAAACGCCTTTCTTGCAAAGGAACGATTCAAGCGCCATCTTCTTTTCTTCTTTTAGATAAAAAGCCAAGTCTAATTTGTTCATTGTAGCGGCCAAAGATTTCAAACAACTGGTGTTCATCCATAGCCATCTTGCAATGTTTACTGATGACTTTGACGTTGCAGCGCTGTTATCATCTGTTTAGCTCGCCTCATATCAGATAACCCGATGTGATTGGTGCAGCTCGGCTACAAGGGCATAGTTAATGAGCATCATTACTCTATGCCAGAGTGACTCGCTGAGCAAATTCAAACTGTGCTCTCGCGAGATTTCTGGATTTCCAGGGTACATGTTTGCTGCAGTCCAAACATTTTGTGTTTTTTTTTTATTTGTATTATTTGGTGCTATTATGCACAGCAGAGTGAACGACACTTGGATCCACTGTATGTGCGGCACATAAAGGCAGATTTCTGCTTCTTGCAAGCAAACTCTTTTCAGGAGAAGGCTGATTGCAAGCCATTAATTTGCCCCTCTTAACTCACTCTGCACGATTACACTACACGCTTACCCTCGCTCATATCCAAGTTGTTTTCTTGAACTAATGCCGTCAGGGCTTGACGTTAACACCCGCCAAATGCAGGTGGATTTCAGCAGTGGCGTGTAACACGGTCACTCCTACTAGCCACTTTGGCGGTGGCTTGAATTTTATGTATTATATAATTTGTTTTAATTGTAGTCTTTTAAAAAGGCATCTGAAATAATAAACTAAGTCCACCATAGTGTTGTTAAAAATATAGATTTGTTGATACAGATCGATGCTGAAATATTTTAAATGCTCCCTAATACTAATTGTTTGCAGAATAGATACACAAAACAATTTCTCGCTCTCATGATCTCTCCGACAGCGAGTTGACACACAAACCTGCCTCCCTTCACTCACTCCTTTCTTTCACTCCAATGAATATTGTTGATTTACAAGGCCTGAATTTCCATAATTTTACTCATTCCTGTAGATTTTGTGCTCACACCCAAAGTGTGCGCACATAAAGCCGCATGTCAGTACTAAATTGAGTTTGTTTTTTTTGCGCTAAAACAGTCAAATACACACAAAATAATGTCAAAATGCCTGTCTTGGTGAGTATTCACGTAAACACAGTCAGTTATGTTTAAAGTGAAGGTAAACAGTTGAGAAAGAAAACTCAGACCACTTCCTACAGGTAGTGTCGGGTTCTGTACCCCGGTGCGCTTCCGCATCCGCAATGACGGCTTTCGTATTACCAATTTTTCCATGAGAACTGTGCTCTGTTTCAAATAAAAACTAATAAAAACTGTATTCGAATATAATACGAATGTAGTATATAATTTAACACCTGGAATGACGGCTACATAGTGTTTGCACATGTCTCGACCGCAACAAATAAAGCCACAATGAGCTCATGGAGCGAACTTGTCAATCATCTTGATGGATGACGCAGAGGAAACTTTGACCAATAAGAGGACAGTTGTACTCACATGTGACTTGCATAAACACATTTTGGTATGCTTAAAGCGAACCGAACCAAGAAGAAAATGCAACATTGTAACAAATTAAAGGGGTACTTCACCTCTGGAGAGATGAATGTGTATTTAAAATAGGTCATTTATGTAGAAGAAATGTGAAATTATTTTTAAATTTGGAGCTTTCTAGACTGAGAAAATCCAGAAAATGTATTTTTGGCTTATGTGGATGAAAGACAACAACTCCCAGAATGCACTTGCTTCGCTGCCACTCCCAAGTCACGCCTACCGGTAAGAGAGCGCAGTTGAAAACAACAAGGCTAGGCTACTAGTGAGACTCCGTGACGAGTTTGCCCGGGATTTCGAGATCGCCCAAAATGTCCGGGATTCGGCTTTTGCGTTCTACAGTCGCCATTCATCATGTTTACTGTGGCGAGCAGGACGAGACTGAGGGCCGCGGGAGAATGGCGCGAGGCCGGTGGCGTCACTACTGAGACGCGCCGGTCTCGCATCTCTCACGGAGGAGCGGAATTTTCTTAGCAATTTTAAAACGCACATTAACCGATCACTTTTTTTAGCGTTCATGTAAACAATACATTCAGGTTCACCAATCGGAATGAATTCAGTTAGATTGAAACAAAAGGTGTGCATGTAAACAATGAATGGCGACTGCAGAAAGCAAAAGCCGAATCCCGGACATTTTGGACGATCTCGACGGCCGGACATGTCCGGGAAAAAGAGGATGGTAACCCCTACTACTCAGCTTTCTCCTACTACTCAGCTTTCTCCACAGAACAAGAGCCTGCTAGCTTAGCTTCCAAAGAAAGATGGCTGATACTATGTGTACATTCTGTGAGTGAGATCCCACCTCCTATGGGCGGGTTGAAAACATGCGGGACAGCCCCTCCTACTGGCTGTAGTCTTTAGCCTCTAGCCAAAAAATCCTCCGATGACGCAAAATGACGAATTTTTGTGTCATTGGATGATTTTTTCCAGACAAAAAATACATAAATCTCTCGTCTCAGGGGGATATGAGGGTAGAAAGCACGGTAATTCGAAAATACTACAGGTTTTCTACTAATACAAAGCTTAATGCTAAATCCTGAAGTGTCCCTTTAAGTCCCTGTTTCAGAACAAAACTAATGATCTAGGTGTGTAAACACCCTAAACTGCCAGTGTGAAAACCCTTTAAGTTGTTAAAAACTGTTTCTTTATTCCTAAGGCACCAAGTGAGCCAGGACAACCACCCTAAAAAAAGTATATCAAATGACAGCCTTCTACATCTATTTCCCCTTCAGGTATGCGCTTGGTGTGGCCTACAAGTCAGCACCCAAAAACGAATGGAGTGGTAAAAACTCATCATCATGGGTTTTCTCGCGCTGCAACAACAACTTCCTGGTGCGGTACAACAACAAGGAGTCCATCGTGGAGGCTTCGCTACAGCTGCGCAGGGTGGGAGTGCTGCTGGACTACGACAACAACGCCCTGTCCTTCTACGATGCCATGAACTCCCAGCACATTTACACCTTTGACATTTCCTTCCTGCTTCCAGTGGCACCAACCTTCATGATCTGGAACAAATCGTTGATGATCATGTCAGGGCTCCCCGTGCCTGACTTCGTGGACTGCAGCGAGCAGCAGGAGGGCATCTGTCGCCAACAGGATTCGCCCTATGTGTCTGGAATGAAGAGCTGCCACTGAGGCATCATGGGAGCTGATTATTCCAGAAGGTTTCCTTGCCCCTCTTCTTTTCCTGGTTTTCACAGCTGGGTTGAAGTTGGACCTTTAGTTGTTCCTGATAGTTCTAGTCACAGAAATGAGCGGCTAGTGAGTGAATTATGAGCTCTATAGATTTAAAGAGCTGAAATGGGGGAAATTAAATTGTAAATTATTGATGATGAAACGTCAGTTTGCTTTTTGTCAGTTTTAATGTATCCCTAAAAGCACTTTTTAGAGTTGAATTTGTTGCCCCGTGTATAAAAAGACTTACTAACTTGCGACAGGGTTGGACTTCCTTTTGGACAGGAATATAATGGATTATATTAGGATGACAGATTGGTGTTTCTACTAAGGGTTGCATTTATTATCTGATGGGTCTATAACACTCTTTTCATATTCAGGGAGAAAAGATGATTCTTTGGTTTAAAAAATGTCTGGAGATAATGGCATGATATGTATTTCCTCTGTGATTTGTTCTCACTATCTCAGTTTCTGGGTTCTTTTTTTTTTGTTTGTTTTTTTGTTTTTGTGAAAAGCATGAGGCACAAGTTTCCCCAGGTGTTTTTAACATGTATCTTTAATAATTGATATATGATGTACCACAAAATCCCATCCGTGGAGGTGTTTGTCCATTGACGCATTCAGACGCCATCAGGAACTGATGACTATAGTGCATATACAGTATATCACACATCCATTCATTTAGAAATATTTGAAAGATCATTTTGTTTCATCAGTTTAAGATTTGTAATGATTCAAATGATCGTCCAAAGCAAATACAGTTTAGTGGATATATTTTCTCAATAGCTGTGATGAATCTTACATGATCATCCACATGTTCAGGGCTGTAATAAGGACACCCGGTTCTGGGTTCAGATAAAGACAATCACTTGAGCAAGTGCAGGCAAAAAATGGAAAAAAAAAATCCAAGTGTGTAGCAAGAGATCTTTGCAATAGCATGCTAAACTTGAGATACTTTCCTGAAAAAGTGGTTTGTATGCTTTTGGGCCATTGTAAATATCCAGATTCGTACTACTGACGCTACTGTCCTATTGCAGGTTTTGCTTTTTGTCAGTAGGGTTTTCCTCTTTTCTCTGCTGAATGTACATGATTGCTTTGATTCTTTTTATCTTTCTGATTGAAAGCACAGAGCATTACCATCAGATCCACTTTGAAAGCACAGGAAGTATGTGGGTCCTCCTGGTACATCTTGAGAGCTTAACATCCTCTACAAAAATAGAGAGGGGATTCACTAAGAACAAGTTGCGTGCACTGATAGCATCGTTATTTGTGTTGGATAAGGACACAAAACAGATGTTTATTCAAAACAATCTCACAGCAGTTCCTAACTATTTTATATTTTGGCTATATTGGTGGCTAATTCGTATAATTTCGTGTTTTCGTATTTTCGCCTCACTGCAGGTTATGTTTCGAGGTGGGGTTAGGGGTGGACCTTTGTGATATTTTTTATTTTATGTTATTTTTTCCAAAAAATCATACGTTTCCGTACAGATCGCATTGTACGAATTCAAACGAAATCACCACCTTGTAATATCGTTTTCTCATGAGATCGCATTTACGTCACTCCCATCATCCTTCTCAGCATCGATCTGTAAAGTCACTAGACAAAGTTGAATCTGTGGCTGAATCGTGCATTAATGGTGTAGTTGAGCAATAAAGATCAGGCATGGCTTTTGTTAGCATTTATTATGATTTCTGGCCAATTGCATTAAGTTCTTGAGATAGGACTTAAGGCTGGCATACATTGTGCGATTTTCATTCGATTTTGACCCGAATTCTGACTTGTGCGACTCTTTTTCGGGTCAGGCCGATTTTCAGCTTTGTCGTGCGTCATTTTTGTGCAGAGTTTGTGCAGTTTACAGGGGGAAACGAGAGGCGATTAACCTCTCCCGACCTGCAATTGGATGGTCGGATGAATTTCTGGCAGGTCGCTCCTCGTGACTACAGTTGAAGCAAAGCTAAGAACCGATTTGCCTGGCTGCGCCTGCGCGAAAACAGAATTTAACCATTTCATCTTTAATGCAACAAGAAAGAAAACGAAAAGATGGAGATCTTTAGTTCTATAACTATCAAACTAGCTACAAATTACTGTTGCTTACCTCCAGTTCGTGTTGCAAAATGGATAAACCATATTACCCACGTCTTCCAAAGCCACCTGCGATGTATCCTATACCCTGCCTCTTTTATTAATTTGTTAAACAATGCTCATGTTAAACAAACTGTTTTTGAAATAAAGCTGTTTTTAATTTCCATTGATGACTGATTATTGCAGTGTTCGGACATATAGATTATTAAGAATTTTAATTATAGGCTAAATTCATTGTAATCGACCTAAATGTTTTTAGACAATTTTCAATGAGGAGTAGCCTAAGCTTCTATCTAATCTTCACAGCATGTTGGTTATTCGGGGTTGCGCTGTAAATGCGTGGCAAATGAATTATAATAGCCTATAAATTTAATAATAAAAGTAGGCCTTCCATAATAATAAAACAATAATACTAATAATAATTTAATACATACATTGGATGCAAGTACGGCACGGGGGTGTATCGCTCATTTTTCACACGTAGCCTATAGTGTGAGCAGTGAAGTCGCAGCTCGATGATTGGACCGTATAGTGTGAGCACGTGAAACGCGAGCTTTGGCTTTGCATCGCATGCGATCTACTCGTTCAGTGTGAGCAGGTAACCTTGCTGCAATCGCACAGTGTATGCCCGCCTTTAGGGGCCTCATATCTAAAACGTGCGTATGCACAGATTTGAACTTATGTGAACGCTAAAATCCATGCCAACGTTCATATTTGTAAAAACGGTCTTTGACTTGGAAAAGTGCTTAGCGTAGCAGATGTACACACATTTCCTTGTGGCAGAGAGTCGGAGAACTGCAGGTATTTGGAAATCTAAGCACTTCTTGTCGCTCAAGTAAAGGATTTGGACGTTGACTGGTTCTCTTTTATATGTTAATGACATTAATTAGGTGCCGTTTACAAAGCGGAGATCGGAAACCATTCAGCTGCGCACAATTTCAAGATCATTTGCGATTTATGAATTTAACTTCTGGTAGAGAGGCGTAGGGGAGACGGGACGGTTGCAACACTTTTTGCATTTCTCTCAGTTACTCAGAGACTATTGGACTAGACCAACCAAATGTGTATTAAACTTGCATCTGTCTGCTAATTACCCATACCATTTAAAGATGATTACATATGACATCGTTCACAGTATTTATTTGAATGGAAGAAGCCAGATGTTGCAACTGACCCCAACCCAGAGGACAGTTGCAACACAATTAGGGACGGTTGCAACATGTTAAAAAAATACCTTAATGGTATAGCGGAGGATTTTTTACTTCCGGGTGGATCACCTATACTATTGGTCCTCCTAATTGTCAATCATTCTGGTGAATCAATCAAACTTTTCAAAAAGTGGAGAGGGCAGGTCTTATCTAAAATTCAGAAAGATCCTCCACTATACCTTTAAATTTCACTAATTAACTTTAGCTTTTTGTCTCAATGAGCATAGAATTCTGAAAATATTAACTATTTTACTTTAATATTATAGTATTATTTATTTATACAATAATATTATTGTATTTATTTATTTAGTCATATTTATCAAATAACAGTTATTGAGTTTTGTTTGTTTATGTGTAGAACATAGGCCTACATAGATTCAGTGTGCAGGGTGTTACAGATGCTATTCAATCCCTCCATATTTCATTGTCGGACAAGAAAAATTGAATAATTGCATAATTTGCAATGCAACAAACATTTATTAAACATGTACACACACACACACCCCCATAAAGATTCATAAGTAAACGAACAACACCCCCCTCCCCCCAACAATTCTGCTGGCTCCCGGAAAGCCATTCCATCAACAATTCAGTCATTCGGAGTCACAGTTGTGGCATGTGTAAAAATCTCCTCCACCTGTGCAATCTTTATGTGCCCAGGACTTGCACATCCAGCACTGCAGCCATACTTCCCTGGATTTCAAGTAGCTTTCCAGGCACACAATGCAGATGTCTTCTTCCTCTTCAGAGTCAGAATCTTCTCTCTCTTTTTTTGGCTGCTTTTTGGTTTTCTTTACACTTTTCTTTGTGTTTTTTTTTTCTCTGATTCTTTTCTTTGCCTTCTAATGCAGAGTTTTCTCAGACATCTCTAATGCTTCCTTCACATGAGTGTCTGTAAGAATGGCAGTGGAGCGTCGTTTCCTGCCTTTTGCACACTTTTTTCTGGCTTTTGCTTTGGGATGTGACCAATAGCTTCTGGTGAGAAGTCTTCTGTACCCATCCCAGAGGTTGATGGTCTTGAGGGAGATGCACCAAAGGAAGGTGGCCCTGTCAGAGTTGGAGGAGGCACAGCGGAAGGTGGAAGAGGACGGTCAGTGACCAGGGATGGTGCAAATTCACATTCCTGGAATATCTCCCTATTAAATAGCCAAATCCCTGTGCATCTAAATCCTGCCTGCCCATTTGTGGGAGGAAAGTAGGACAATGCCATGGCTGCGGCAGAAGTTGATGCCTTCCACAGACAGGTGCGAGGGGTGGTTGTCAAGAATTTAAAGAACTTTGGACTCTGAAGAGCTCTTTGTATGAAACTGGAAGTGCTTCAAGTATACCAGGAAATCAGCCTCTTGCATCCACCCTGATGCGTTGGCTGTCCCAATGCAGCCAGGTGGGCCATCATCCCGGATGTAATGAGGTTTAAAGTGCACTCGTGGGAAAAATGAACATCAGTGGTATGGTGTCCCCAAGTGCATTGATTCCACAGGCTAGTGTGATGAGTGTGCCTCTTTCTGCCGAGATGGCTGCACCAACTTGCCTTTCACCAAGTCTTGCCACAACCCTTTCGGGATTTTGGACCGTCGTTATCCCTGTTTCGTCCTTGTTCCACACGTTTTGTGGTTTAACCTTGTGTTTGTCCAAAACCTTGCTCAAATTGTCGAAGAAGTTGTTAACATTCATTCGATTAAAGCTGGTTGCCCTCAAAAGGCTCGTGGCTTGTGGACGCCTTATCGAGAGAGTGGGGTGCCTCTTTAGAAAGCCAGTAAACCAGTCAACACCAGCCATACTGGTTTCACTCCACTTTGGGGGAAAGTTGCAGTTGTAGTGAGAGGCTAGTTTAAAGGCAAAAAAATATATATTGTCTATCTTTCTCTCTTCCTCCCTCTCTCTCTCTCTTTCTCTCTCTCTCTTAATTGCTACATAATTCTCTTGTTAAAATTTGTTGTTCTCACATATTTATCTTACCTCTTTGGGATTTAACCCATAGTACAAGCCAGCTGCCCTTTTTAAATACTCCCTGAGGCTACTCTCTTGGTCCTCTGAGAACACTTTTCTGCTGGTCCAGTACCCTGCTCTCGGTAACTTATCCGACCCCCTTGAGTCTCTCTCTTCTTTTATTGAATCGGAATAAGGTGGTGTGACAGATGGCGAAGTCCTTGGCCACTGCCCTGACTGTCCTGCCCTCATCCCTGATTACATCTGATGCGCCTTCCAAAATATTGAGGGGAACCCCTCTGTTAGTAACCCTCATCCTCACTTTTGGCATACTGAAAACAAACAGAATAAAACTATCCTTCTTACTATCCTTTCATGTACCCCACAATGACTTATGTTGAAAAATACTGTTGTGTGGTCTGTTTAGCTTGGGGACGTCCCCAACCCTATCAGCCATAACAGAACATCATGTGCTAGTTAGACACTCTGACCTTGACACATGCTAACCATGTCACTTAGAAATCAACAAAACAATAATTCAAACTAAGTAAGTTTTGATTAATTCATACAAAAGGTCAGGACAGTATGACAAAAATGCAGCTCATGAAAAAATTTACTAAATGCAGCAGCAGATGTTGAATATGTCTTCTGTCTTCTTGGTGGGGGGCGGGCCTAATTGCATGTGTCATCACTCTAGCATGTTTCTGATTGGAGGAATAAGACTTGTTGCAACTGTCCCCAGTCTCCCCTACACACGTTTTTTTGTGCGTACATTCGTTCTCTGAATCACACGTACAGACTTTTGAGGAATTATCGTAAGATCAAATGTAGGGCGGTTTCTACGCAACATTTTATAAATGAGGCTCTAGGTCTCAAACCCATTTCTACTTGATCATTTTGTTCTTAAATCCACTTTGTCTTGGTCTCGGGCAATAAATAAATAGACAGCATAATGAGACACTTTTTAGGCTGATGGAGTTCTACACTGCTGAAAGTGCAAACAGTTTGAGAGATGTGTGACAGCGACGTCAAATCATTGTCAGTGTGTTCCCTGTATGAGCACAAACCTGAGATGTCCACTACTGCACTGTCCCTCCCTCTGAGTCTCTCTCAGTTCATTCAGTCACACTGTTGTCAGTTCTGTTGACACTGTCAATGCAGCAGCCGCTGTCACATGTCTTGGTCCTACATTCTCGAGTGCAACCCTGCATGCTAAAAAGAGCAAGATGACATGTATTGCAGGAAGTCTTCAACAGTTCCGCGTATCATTAGTGATATCCATAGGCAAATCTTGAGGAATTGTTTTGAGATTTGCAGGTCAGGTCACTAATGTAAAAGCTCAATTTCAGGCTTTTCAGGGGCTAAAAGATGAGAAGCTTGAAATCAGAGTCGGTCTCTGATCTAGTTTGATCCACATGATCTATTTGTTCAAGTGCGATTCACCGGGTCACTGCATGACGATCTGGTCCGGCTCGAAGCATTTCCTGTGATATTCTCTGCTGTTTTATATAAACATTTTTTATTGGAAATGTCCAGGAAAGATATTGTTATGGCATATCAGGTTTCCAGTTAGCCGTGCTTTTCTTTGCATTTAAGACTAATTAACTAATTACATTTGTTTTCGAGCAATTGTTTTTACATTTCTGAACAAAGAAAAAAATGAAAGAACCGAATCCTCTTCTTTGATATTTCAGTCTTTATGTGTTCAAGCAGATGTGTGTTCATCAACATAATGCTCCTGTTTCAATAGATATAACTTAGCAAAAAAAAAAAAAAGAATGTAAATCATAGGAGGAAATATATATTATATAAAAATTGTATAATATACAAAAAAAGTATATATATGAACTATTGTTATTTATGTGAGTCCAAATAAAAGTCTGATCCCAAATGCGTGTATTGTTGCATCATTGTCCTGTTTTTCAGAACATTGTGTTGTAGGAGGAGGTTAGTAAATGCCCATATATTTATGAGCAAGAGCAGATAGAAGACTCAGTGCACACAGTCATATAATAAGGCATTGCTTATGTTTCTCAGCTGTTTATCTGGCACGAGCAAGGGTTCCGAACACAGGATGATTGACACAAAGGTCACAATAACAAGCTTTTGCACTATAAGCCTAAATTATAGTCACATTTTAAGCATGGATAAATGCCATTGTATTAGGGAACATAATAATAATTAATAATAAAAAAAAAGTATTTACCAAGAATACATAGTAAAACTATACAACATACTGTTATTATTTATATTAAATTATAAAATTGGTTACACTTTATTTTAAGGTGTCCAGGTTACAGTGTAATTATACAATTAAGTACTGAGTAATAATAATTAACTACGTGTACTTACTGTAGGGTTAGGACAAGGGTGTGGTTTAGGGGTAGTTGCATTTAATTATGCATCATTTACAGTTATTACTACAGTAACTACATGCAATGTGTAACAATGGCACTGTAAAATAAAAAAAAATTACCATATTATCTTATCATTTATTTATTCTCAGGTATATGCTCAATATGGAAGTTTCAACAAAATCCCATTATTGGAAAAAATTATTTAACGTTTTAATTAAACGTTTTAAAACTGTTCTTGCCTTAACACACATAACAACAGGAAGCCTTTTAATCACCAACATTGATTTATATTTTGAAAGAAAGGTTGGGACAGATTTAGCAAGAAGTTGCAGTTTTACATCAATCGTCCTTGCTTGTTGTATGTCCGTAAACAGAGGGAAAAACGGTGGCAGATAATGCTACTTGTTTACTCAGATTATCTATTTTTCGGATAAATGCTTATATTGACTATGGACTTTAATCTTACTGTCAGTGGGTCCTGGTTTAGCTAGTCAGATCAGTCTTATCCGCTTCAGAGTGTCTGCACACAACAGGCCTGAAAAATGGCAAAGCTCGGCATGTCTTGATTTTGCTGAGTTAAACGCGTTCCTGGGTCAACATATTTTGTTGATCCTGGAAAAACATTCCTGTCGAAAATGTAATGCTAACCATATCCCTACCCTTAAACCTAACCCTACACATAAGTTATCCCTAAAATCAGATTTTGTAAAATGTTTGCAAATGCCATTTTTCCACTAAATTGTGTAATATGTTACAACTGAACATACATTTAAAAGTTTCTTTTAAAGTGCAAGCTATTGAAAATCGAAGTGTGTAAATAAGGCTATGTAATTTTTCACATTGCATTTTTACAACAGTATGTTGTAAGCGTGTCCCATTAAGTAATCAAAAGTTCAGTTGTGGTAGCACATATTAATACCTTATTCTCCATGACAATATTCTACATCCCTTAATCCTACCCAGTACCTAAACTGAACCACTACACTGCAAAAAATACCTTACTAACTATTAATAAGAAGTTTATTGAGGCAAAAGTGAATATGTGTTCCCCAAACTAAAGTGTGACTGATTGTTCAAAGTTAAAGGTAGGGTAGGGAATTTTCAGAGAGGCTAGCAATAGCGAGCTAGCTTTGAAAGCATAAGATCCCACCCTCCCTAGAGAGCGTCTCTAAATCCACGCCTCCTACATGAACGCATAGCAGGGAGCACAAAAGTGTCACGAGAAGGCGTTAAACTGACTAATGTCTCAAAGCACATAACATTACAATAATAATGAACATAAACAACTAAAAGAGCACTGACCTTTACCACCTGACTGCTGCAGATTCATTTCGGTATCGATAGTGTTGCCATTGTAACGCATAAATTCGAGTCACAAACCGTTCTGAGTAACGTCACAGGTTTCTGTCTAACTCAGCATAGCATGAGACGCACTGATGACGTGTGAGGTAGGACATCGTATCGTTGCATTCAGACCGAGGGCAATGATTGGACGAACATTTTATGGTCCTACACCTTTCACAGACGATATATACACTCACCTAAAGGATTATTAGGAACACCATACTAATCCCCTTTCGCCTTCAGAACTGCCTTAATTCTATGTGGCATTGATTCAACAAGGTGCTGAAAGCATTCTTTAGAAATGTTGGCCCATATTGATAGGATAACATCTTGCAGTTGATGGAGATTGGTGGGATGCACATCCAGGGCACGAAGCTCCCGTTCCACTACATCCCAAAGATGCTCTATTGGGTTGAGATCTGGTGACTGTGGGGGCCATTTTAGTACAGTGAACTCATTGTCATGTTCAAGAAACCAATTTGAAATGATTCGAGCTTTGTGACATGGTGCATTATCCTGCTGGAAGTAGCCATCAGAGGATGGGTACATGGTGGTCATAAAGGGATGGACATGGTCAGAAACAATGCTCAGGTAGGCCGTGGCATTTAAACGATGCCCAATTGGCACTAAGGGGCCTAAAGTGTGCCAAGAAAACATCCCCCACACCATTACACCACCACCACCAGCCTGCACAGTGTTAACAAGGCATGACGGATCCATGACTCTGCCATCTGAATGTCTCAACAGAAATCGAGACTCATCAGACCGAGCAACATTTTTCCAGTCTTCAACTGTCCAATTTTGGTGAGCTCTTGCAAATTGTAGCCTCTTTTTCCTATTTGTAGTGGAGATGAGTGGTACCCGGTGGGGTCTTCTGCTGTTGTAGCTCATCCGCCTCAAGGTTGTGCGTGTTGTGGCTTCTCAAATGCTTTGCTGCATACCTCGGTTGTAACGGGTGGTTATTTCAGTCAAAGTTGCTCTTCTATCAGCTTGAATCAGTCGGCCCATTCTCCTCTGACCTCTAGCATCAACAAGGCATTTTCGCCCACAGGACTGCCGCATACTGGATGTTTTTCCCTTTTCACACCATTCTTTGTAAACCCTAGAAATTGTGCGTGAAAATCCCAGTAACTGAGCAGATTGTGAAATACTCAGACCGGCCCGTCTGGCACCAACAACCATGCCACGCTCAAAATTGCTTAAATCACCTTTCTTTCCCATTCTGACATTAGTTTGGAGTTCAGGAGATTGTCTTGACCAGGACCACACCCCTAAATGCATTGAAGCAACTGCCATGTGATTGGTTGATTAGATAATTGCATTAATGAGAAATTGAACAGGTGTTCCTAATAATCCTTTAGGTGAGTGTATACATATAAATACATTTAGACCACTTAACTTAGTGATTGTTATTAGAATGTGAAGAGACTTTCTACCAGCATAGCAACAAACAAACAAACAAAAAATTCTGGAACAAATCGTCTACCCTGCCTTTAATGAACTTTACCTGTGGTTAATCTCTACTAGGACCACCTGAGTGAACTAGTTTCATCTGAAAATCACCTTCAAACAAAGGTAAAAAAAAAGGGCAAAATATCACAATTGACAATCAATGATCCAATCAATTCCTGATGGACAAACTCAAGTGCCGCCCTATATTTTTTTCTTGTTTGAGAGGCAATTTCACTTGGGTCAGAATACGGAAGAAAAAACGACAAATTCAGTGCGACTTTAAGTATTCACATACTTTTTGGGGCTACTGGAGGTCATGGGATGTGACGTGGCCATTACTGCAGAACACACTGAGACAATATATATGAATTATTTTAGTTCTTTGAAATTGCTTGTTCTAGTATCATGATTAGGATGAATGTTTCCCCAAAGGTTTGAGAGAAGTGAAATGTACCTTTTATTTAACTAAAGCTGCTGCGGCTGTCTGTTCCCTTCAGTGTAATTGAAGACAGAGTTTCTGCTACAGTACTTCAGTATCTTGGTTGAGTCCTGCACTAGTACAGTCACAGCGGAGGCAGTGATTACGGTCCTCTGCGATAATGACTCTTATCACAGACTCCATGTGTGAGCATGGAAATCAGGCCCAGTTTGAAGGGCTCACCCCAGCCTGCTCTTCAGCACAACACAAGACCTTCAATTGCTTTGCCACTACAGTTGCAAAGACTCCAGATTGAAATATTCAGTTTCAGTGACAGTGAATGCGTCAGAATGTCAGCAGAATTGTAGAAGATTAAAATGTGTGAACGAAAGCGTCTGGCTGGCATGTGCCAGATTGTTGTGTTGAACGTGTGATTTGTTTAGCTTGCTGTAAGCAGCGCAGGCTTAGCTTCACATTGATCGAGGAATAGATCTCAGGTTAATCTTGCTCTGTGTTCAGTGAGGCATTATTTTTTTGTACAGGCTTTATTCCTTTCCCCCGAATACTGTGAGATGTCCTCTTTAGTCGGTTAGTAAAGTTGTTTTTCTAAAAGATAAATATCCCCAAACCTATTCAGCATATGCAGAGCTGTAAAAAGTACTCAGAAATGATCTTTAAAAAAATTGCTGTAAAGACAATGTATTGCTTTTTTTGTGTTGACTGAGACGTCTCTTCAAATAGACAACTAGTTGTATTCAAATACAATCTACTCTGAAATGATTGATAGTCATAATTTACTATAAAAGTTCAGAAGGGTGGGTAAAATGAAATAATAAAGAATAAAAAGTAACACTTTTGCCTTGGAAACTTGGTAATTGAGTAAAAGTATTAATTTTCAGTAGGTTCTATGTAATGTAAATTCAAAATTTCTAAAAATAAATGTTCTGTATTTTCAATGGGGTGCACAGAATATTTTAGAAAAACATTTTAATGTTTGCACAATATTTATTTATTTATTTGTCGGCTATCGAAATTAACATGTTGTTCACTTAAAGATTTTTTTATTATAATATTAATTAAATGTTTAACATAGTAATTTAACAAATAACTGACACTATACTGATTCATTATGTTTTCTGAAAAAATGGCCTCAAATCATGAGATTAAATGTAATTATTTTTATTCGATTGACAGCCAGGTTTTAACAGAAATAATAAAAAATATCTGCAAATAGTTTTTTTTTATATATATATATTTTCTTATACACTATTTCAAGAGTTTCTTCTTTCACATAAATTAAAGTAACCATATATAAAAATGTATTCAGTCATATTCAGTTATACGTCACAACTTGAAAATAAATTTGAATTCCATTGAAAACAATTAGTTTTGGTTGAGGTTTATTATATAGGCCTATTTATATTTTCCAAATATTTTAATCTTTTTTATTTTAGTTGTTTTTTTTGTAAATCTTTGTATTTTATTTATAGGTTTGGCTTTAGTACAATATAAACAAATACAATTTCTTACTATTTTTCTCACTCAGTATAAATGTGACTTTACATGAAACTGCAGTAAACACTTTAAACTGAAGTTGTGAATCACATCATAGCCTCAACAAGTCTTGTCGATCAAGCTCTTCAGTGCCAGTGATAATGAGAGTCTTATATGTACCCAATAGCTAAATGTAACGTTAATTCCCACTTAGCTTCATCACCTAGTCTGCAGTCAAACAGCCTCTAATTACCATCTTAATTACACAAGTAATTAGAGGATCCAGAATGACTTGTTATATCATTCGTCACCTTGTCTCAGTGATGTAAAACAACAAATTAATTAGATCTGCCTGAAAGTGCGTTTTAGCATCACTCTTATGTGTCACAGTGGCACTTTGTCAGGATAAATGAATATCAGACTGAAGCGTTCTAATTATGAACGCAGGGTCAAAAGTTCTCTTGGTGACCCTGAAATGACATTTAAATGCTACAGATAAAGCCTCCAGTAGCAATAACATGTTAGCGCAACACAATAGCTGGCATATTTCCAGCTCACCTGACCTTGCACTCTCTAAAATCTCTTTAATTCACTAAGTTCTGTTGAAATCCGGCAGCATTATTCATTTGCTGAAGGTGTTCCGCTGGTAGCATTATTCAGTGTAGTGGAGTTTTTAGGCTGAATGTAATGAAGCTCTGGCTGATGGCTCATGAACACCTGCGGCAGCTGCATACCTGATGACTCTCTGACACCTTCATAACATCCCCAAATCAGCCCACTTTAGTCCCATCTGTTCCACTCATAACTGTCCCACTGTACCACCTTCAACAACCCCACCTCCACATTACCAGCTGCTGCTCAATATCAGGGAAATTTATGGAAAGAAAACGAATAGATGTGCACAAAAAATTAGCTTAAGGGAACAGTTCACCTAAACATTGAAAATGATGTCATCATTTACTCACCCTCATGTTGTTCCAAAATTTTACAGGATCAAATTTAGACCTTATGACTCTAATATGTAACCTTGTGACTATCTATCTATCTATCTATCTATCTATCTATCTATCTATCTATCTATCTATCTATCTATCTATCTATCTATCTATCTATCTATCTATCTATCCATCCATCCATCCATCCATCCATCCATCCATCCATCCATCCATCCATCCATCCATCCATCCATCCATCCATCCATCCATCCATCCATCCATCCATCCATCCATCCATCCATCCATCCATCCATCCATCCATCCATCCATCCATCCATCCATCCATCCATCCATCCATCCATCCATCCATCCATCCATCTATCTATCTATTTATATATCTGTCTGCCTGTGTGTGTGTGTGTGTGTATCTATCTATCTATCTATCTATCTATCTATCTATCTATCTATCTATCTATCTATCTATCTATCTATCTATCTATCTATCTATCTATCTATCTATCTATCTATCTATCTATCTATCTGTCTGCCTGTGTGTGTGTATCTATCTATCTATCTATCTATCTATCTATCTATCTATCTATCTATCTATCTATCTATCTATCTATCTATCTGTCTATATATCTATCTATCTGTCTGCCTGTGTGTCTGTCTGCCATCTATCTATCTATCTATCTATCTATCTATCTATCTATCTATCTATCTATCTATCTATCTATCTATCTATCTATCTATCTATCTATCTGTCTGTCTGTCTGTCTGTCTGTCTGTCTGTCTGTCTGTCTGTCTGTCTGTCATCTGTCTGTCTGTCTGTCATCTATCTATCTATCTATCTATCTATCTATCTATCTATCTATCTATCTATCTAGTCTGTCTGCTTGTCTATCTATCTATCTATCTATCTATCTATCTATCTATCTATCTATCTATCTATCTATCTATCTATCTATCTATCTATCTATCTATCTATCTATTTGTCTGTCTGTCTGTCTGTCTGTCTGTCTGTCTGTCTGTCATCTGTCTGTCTGTCTGTCTGTCTGTCTGTCTGTCTGTCATCTGTCTGTCTGTCTGTCTGTCTGTCTGTCTGTCTGTCTGTCTGTCTATCTAGTCTGTCTGTCTGTCTGTCTGTCTGTCTGTCTGTCTGTCTGTCTGTCTGTCTGTCTGTCTGTCTGTCTATCTAGTCTGTCTGTCTGTCTGTCTGTCTGTCTATCTAGTCTGTCTGTCTGTCTGTCTGTCTGTCTGTCTATCTAGTCTGTCTGTCTGTCTGTCTGTCTGTCTGTCTGTCTATCTAGTCTGTCTGTCTGTCTGTCTGTCTGTCTGTCTATCTATCTAGTCTGTCTGTCTGTCTGTCTGTCTGTCTGTCGAGCTAAAAAAAAACTGATGAAATTGAAATTACTACCTGTATGTAATTTTCTTTTTATCAATATCATATGGCAGAAGGTTTTGAATTCATGGTAAAAAATAAAAAAAAACAGCTCCAACCGGGCAGCGACCACTGAAAACAGGGACAACTGGTCACCATATTAAATAGTCATTAGCATTAGCATGCTTCACTGTTCACATTAAATCATAACAAAGCCATTTCTGGCTTGTGCATTCAGGCTTTATTGCAGAGAATGTAAAAAATGGACAGTAATATAATACAGTTGCCGGATGGCCTATTTTTTCAATTCATGCATTATTGATCACACTTCTTCACAATATATTAATGCTATACCTTTCCAATCAGTCTTGCACAAGAAAATGTATCATACTTGGAGGTGAGGAGGAGCAGCGAAAGAGTACCTCCTGTCTTTTAGAAATAGCACACTGGGCCGGAGGCATGGCGTCCAGCCAACTGACTGATGAAGCGGCGCTCTAAGTCCTGTGCAATGAGGATCTAAGCAGGCAGTAGATCATTACTTTCCTGGGCCCAATCGAGATTAATCTCACAAGCAGCCATCAATCACACCGGTCGCACATGTATCCCTGAGCCTCGGGGCTTTACGGTAGTGTCTGACAGAGAGTGATGTACCTGTGATTCTGCGAGATCTCAGCACACCTCTGGAGGTACAGGACCTCTGACACGCTCAAGGAACTGGTCATCGGCGTGAATGTGTGGTCATAGATCTCCAGCTGATTGATGCTGCAATACAGTTGATATCAGCTAAGGGTGAATGAGCTTTCTCTGACCCTTTCTCAGTGTAAGACCCTCGGTGGCCATTCATTTTACACAACCTCGACTATACCGTGAGACTTTTTCCTCTGCAATATATTCTGTTTGTATCGACCAGTCAGATCCAGCTGAGAAGAAAAGTTGCTCCCTGTGTTGTCAGACCCACAATTGACTTTCACTTAAAAACAAAAAGAGATGGTAACAGTCGCGTTCTAAATTCCAGTCCCAGGGGAATCTGTTCTGAATCTGCGCATTCTGTTATTCTGGGATATGTGTTTCCTTACAGTGCTTTCTGTCCTTTAACCACATGATCTCAATCACAAGGAAGTGTAGAGACAGAAACTCACTTAACACTCTAGTTATTTTGAGATTGGTTTTGTTATTGAAATTTATATTATTGGTGTTGAAAAAATCTATTATTGGTTGCAAATGAAATTTATGTTATTGGTGTGCTTGCCCAGGCAAAATTCATTGCCATGCAATTGCAAAGGTTATTTTAGTTACAGAATATGGATGGTTGTTTAGAAGCAGTTCATTGGTTGCATTTTACATTTTGGTATACACTCACCTAAAGGATTATTAGGAACACCATACTAATACTGTGTTTGAGCCCCTTTCGCCTTCAGAACTGCCTTAATTCTACGTGGCATTGATTCAACAAGGTGCTGAAAGCATTCTTTAGAAATGTTGGCCCATATTGATAGGATAGCATCTTGCAGTTGATGGAGATTTGTGGGATGCACATCCAGGGCACGAAGCTCCCGTTCCACCACATCCCAAAGATGCTCTATTGGGTTGAGATCTGGTGACTGTGGGGGCCATTTTAGTACAGTGAACTCATTGTCATGTTCAGGAAACCAATTTGAAATGATTCGAGCTTTGTGACATTATCCTGGTGCATTATCCTGCTGGAAGTAGCCATACATGGTGGTCATAAAGGGATGGACATGGTCAGAAACAATGCTCAGGTAGGCCGTGGCATTTAAACGATGCCCAATTGGCACTAAGGGGCCTAAAGTGTGCCAAGAAAACATCCCCCACACCATTACACCACCACCACCACCAGCCTGCACAGTGGTAACAAGGCATGATGGATCCATGTTCTCATTCTGTTTACGCCAAATTCTGACTCAACCATCTGAATGTCTCAACAGAAATCGAGACTCATCAGACCAGGCAACATTTTTCAGTCTTCAACTGTCCAATTTTGGTGAGCTTGTGCAAATTGTAGCCTCTTTTTCCTATTTGTAGTTGAGATGAGTGGTACCCGGTGGGGTTTTCTGCTGTTGTAGCCCATCCGCCTCAAGGTTGTGTGTGTTGTGGCTTCACAAATGCTTTGCTGCATACCTCGGTTGTAACGAGTGGTTATTTCAGTCAAAGTTGCTCTTCTATCAGCTTGAATCAGTCGGCCCATTCTCCTTTGACCTCTAGCATCAACAAGGCATTTTCGCCCACAGGACTGCCGCATACTGGATGTTTTTCCCTTTTCACACCATTCTTTGTAAACCCTAGAAATGGTTGTGCGTGAAAATCCCAGTAACTGAGCAGATTGTGAAATACTCAGACCGGCCCGTCTGGCACCAACAACCATGCCACGCTCAAAATTGCTTAAATCACCTTTCTTTCCCATTCTGACATTCAGTTTGGAGTTCAGGAGATTGTCTTGACCAGGACCACACCCCTAAATGCATTGAAGCAACTGCCATGTGATTGGTTGATTAGATAATTGCATTAATGAGAAACTGAACAGGTGTTCCTAATAATCCTTTAGGTGAGTGTATATACAGCCATACTATTTTTTTTTTTACCAAATGCTACAGATAACAGTTCTACAATAAAGCATGTATTTTCACTATATAAATGAAATATTAGTGTTTATAACTTTAATTTTTTATGTATGTCGTGAAAATCAATTTCCACCAAGAAATTCAGACAAAATACAGTTTAACTCATAAAATAGTGAACATACCCACAGTGGTAAAAACAGAATGGGAGAAGTAAGTTAAAGACCGGAAAATAGTGCTCTAAGTCCAAAGAATCTAAAACTTGATTTATTTTTATTGTTTACATATTTGTACAGACAAAAAACTAATTGTAAATGACTTGAAGAAGTTTTGCCATTACTAAAACTCACCATCAGAGCACTACAGCATCCTTCTCTAATAAAATCAGTTATTATGATTATAATGTCAATGTAGACAGCACTGTTTAACTGAATTATCCAAAAACAATTCCTGAAAGTGGTGGGAGGAAATACATGTTGTAGAGATGGATGCAGATAGCATAAGCCTTTGAGACGTGATCTCTTGGGTAAGAGCTAGCGATGGTAATTTGAATGTCAGTCGATTAATGAATGAAATACAGCACCTGAGCTCTTTGATCTCGGAGCGCATGTTCTGCGTAAACACCTCTCCAAATATACCACTTCGTCCTTCTGGGAATGATTTTCCTGTGTCCTCGCTAGTTTTGTCTAACCCTTTGATATTTAATCGAATCAGTCTTTCATGTGGATAAAGAAAGATTAACTACAGATTTATTCAGGGCAGCAGTGTTTGCCTAATTAGTTCAGGCGCTCATAATAAACTGGATGAACAACCTTGACTCGTATGCTTCTAGATTTCCGCTTCGAAAGCCGTTACAGGATTCTGGAAAAAGCAGCTTGAGTGGCTTGAAGCTTATTACTGCCATGCCCCATTTTCCAGGCCATTTAGGCATGAGTGTTTACAGTTGTTCATCTCTGATTAGTGCCTGTTTCAAGAGCTTTGGTTGGGTACGACAATCCTGAATGTGCCCAACACATGATGGACTTCTGCAGGAAAAAGGCAATGTATATTATTGGTGTGCTTGTCCAGGCAAAAGTCATTGTCATGCAATTTTAATGGTTATTTTAGTTACAGAATTTTTGGGGGTAATTTACCTTAAATTACACTGCATCATTTGAGCCAGTGGTCTGTAAAATAACTGATGTAGTCACTACTGAAAGTATATGTCAGAGTAATGGTTCATTCAAAAATGATTTGTGGTTTAGTGAGGGAGTCAACTGGGAACTCAACTCAGTAACCTCTCAAACTGCTAACACACAATCAAGTTTGTGAATCTTTATGGTTGACTCACTAAAAAAGAACTGGTTCATAAAAGCTATTTGTTTGTGAATAAAACATCAAGGTGCACACTGTGTTTATTGTTGAGTGCAAGAAACACTTCTGTACTCTCTAAAGATGTAGGCTAATTAATGCACGATATATCTGATGAAACTGCAGATGGACTCACAAAGTTTTCTGAACTGTTGCCAGTGGCAATTGGATTATTAGAGGAAATAAAAAACGTGTCATATTTTCGACCATTATATTCACTGTCCCTACTTTGCATTAACATTCTGAAGTTGAATTAAAGTCACCATGAAATCAAAATTTAAAATTCTTATTTATAATAACATGCTTATTATAAATTATTTATCTGTGCACATCATAATTTTTTTTTAATTCATATGGCCTCATAATCTTTAATCAAAAACATTAACTTCTCCTCCCCCTCGAAACCATATAGTTCCTACAAACCAATCAATTCCTGAAGGATGAAATCAAGTCCTGCCATACATTTTTCTCATTCTAGAAGCCATACACAATAGGGAAGAAAAGACTATTGCAAGATTCGCAACCAATGTTTCATGCCGACTTTAAGTCTGATGTCACGCTTCACTGCTTCCAGAACCAAACACTCTTCAAGATCCCAAAAGCAAATAAAAACAGTGCTATTACATTGTAGACTCACAGTGTGTTTCGTATTTCTAAAATAATGACAACCATTATCTCCATCTTAGTTGGCCAGACAGTGATTCATCTTTTCTGAATCGTTAAAATACTGGCGTCTAAGACAACTTGAGTTTTTTGAAACTTAGCTTAAAGATGTGCTATAAATGAATAGTGCTCATAAACTGCCATTGAATTTTTACGAATTTGTACGATCTCTTTCATGCGTTCCTTATGCCCCAGTGATGCTTACTTTTTTTTTTTTTTTACATTTTCGCACGATTTACATCAGTGATATGTCACTACTTACTCCTAAAAACAACATTAACGGACAACTGAACTGAACCAAACAGGGCTTAAATACACAGTGAACTAATCAAAGAAACAAGACACAGCTGTACATAATAATCAATCAATGCATGTAAAAATGTATACATGTGAAAAATCACACAAAGAACACTGATAACGTGTAACATCTCTGGTTGGCTACGTAACGCCCACATTTCCTGATCTAATCGATTCCCAAGCCAATTAGCAGTGCTTGCTAATTAAGAGAACAAAATATTGATTGTGTGCTAAAAACGTAGACAGCCTTATACTAAATGTGTAAATCTGCCCCTGCTAAACGCTCTGTAAACGCAATTTACTGCTGTAGCAATCAGCAGTGTTGAATTCATGCCAGGTGTGTTTGTCCTCTATGTCAACCCTCTGTGCTTGTCTAGCCACATTATCCCTGAGTTCTATAGAAGAGATGAGTTAAAACATTGAGTCATTGATCAAGCGTTGGTACTTGTGGGTGTGCTAATGCCCACACACAGCTGGAGGCTGCTGCTGTCCTTCCTGTGAGACTCCAGTGCACGTGTCTTCTCCTCAGAGGACAGATAAGAAGGATGTTGTTGTCTTCCTCAGGCTTCAGTGGCTCTGCACCAGTCTGTCGTTCTCTCTGGACTCAACCGTGACCATTGTCTCAGAAGAGCTTCACATCATTCTGGGTAAGAATTCACAGCAGATTCAACAGGGGGAACGCTTGTGGTATTTTGATGCCCTTCAGTGATTACTGCACATGAAATGCCACACCTCAGTGGGATCTAAGTATTTAACTCTTTTATGAGGAGATAATTCAAATTTTGACCAGAACAAGTAGCTTATTATTATTATTATTATTATTATTATTATCTTCATTGTCTGCATCCACCTTGCTGACAATGGAGAGGTGGTGTAAAGTCATTATTACCAGAGCTTCTCAGTGATTTTAGTCCCGTCCGAATGTGCCATCTCAGTAACCATTACGGACAATGTCAGTAAAGATTACAGCGAATTTTACCTTTTGGAAAAATTACCTCAGGTAATACTAATCCCGTGCAATAGACCCACTGTAAATATTTACGTAAATATTCCGTCATTTCCTGCTTAAAAGTAGTTTTTCGCAGTTTTTCAAGTAAGGAGGTGCTTGAAAAAGCATTCAAATGCAGTGGGACGTCAAGTCTGTGGCAAAACTCTGCATACCGATCAGATCAAAAAGAAGGTTGAAAGCACTTGTTAGAAGCACAAAACTTCTTTTAGCTTTAGGTAAGTGCCTGTTACCAACATAACCCTATCAGAATTTAATTAATTTAATAAATAGTTTTATATAGATTTTATGTGTTTGCGCACGTGATATCGGGAAACAAAGGCGTCACTTTCAACCATGCTTCAATATCTGACGCTCAAAGCACCCTTTAGCGTCCATATGAGACGCATAACCCTACCACAGACCTAAACCTACCCAACCGAAGCGTCTCATATTGACGCTAAGGGAGCTTTGTGCGTCGGATATTGACGCTTCCGAAAGCGTCAGTTACATGACGCCTAAACCTACCCATAACCGAAGCGTCACATATGGACGCTAAAGGGTGCTTTGAGCGTCAGATATTGAAGCATGGTTGAAAGTGACAAAAAGTGACGCCTTAGGTATGAGAATGTGTTGCTAATACGTACATGACGACAGGGAGGTGAAGGAGATACCCCTTCCAAGATCTCTTATCCTGTTCGAATTGATCATTAATATTACAGAGGTCCTCTCCTGTGGTAAAATTACATTACACCATCTACCCGAATAGGGCTTTAATATGCCTCTGTTTCCTATTCATTACTGCATGTAATCTCACACTTGCATCACAACGTCCTCTGACACAGTTAGCATTGCAAGTGTATTGTGTCAAATAATGCCTCGACATTTTGCACCTAACAGCCCTTCATAACTAACACTTGTCCTGTGTATAAGTATTACATTGGGTTTATTTCTGTGCAGTTTTTTCTAAATGACAGCTCTTAGAATGGCACCTAACATTGAGTGATGGGCCATTTTTCCTGAGCTAGATGAAACGGATAAAACACAAAAAAGTATTGACTTCTATAATATATTTGTGTGGGGGTGTGTTAGGCTTTTTCTCTCCATATTGTACCATATTAATATTAATTAATGTCAATGATGTTATGATTGCATTGCAAAGCCGTTAAAATAATGATCATTGATGTACAGAACTTGTACCATTTTAATATTATCTGATGTATTTTAATGTGGGACACAATTTTAGCTTCTTAACTTTAGCTTTAGTTGAAGTTTACTTTATATTGTATTTTTATTTATTAATACAGCTTTTCAAGTTTTTCACAAAAATTGAGAATAAATAATAATTGCCAGGCCCCTCTGCAGTCCAGCCGTGGACCTCGTGTTGAAGACCCCTGCTGTATTGCTACATTTTCAGAGCATTCGATTTTGGAAAAATACTGAGAACAATGTATGCAACCACATACAAAGAAAGCAATTCTGAAACAAAGATATAAATTGTTTTAGGCTTTTGCGTGGTGTCTTTGTCTTTGAATCAAGCGGATCTTTCATCACTGTGGTCTGAAATGTATCAAATTTGTGTTGTGAAGATATACCACTACTTGTAAAGGAGATCACGACACAGAGATAACTTGGAGAGATAGATGCCAATCTTGAATTACTCTTGAAACTATTACTATTTACATCCATTTATTTTATTTTCCACTGATACAAAGAGAATAGTTTTTTCTTGAGGCAAATAGCTTATGAAGTCTTTCTTTAGTTCCCTACAACTGCTCCTGAGGAAATGTGTCATGTTGAATGTACCGTTATTTGTCTGTATGAAATCAAAAGAAATAGGGCTAAGATTAGATATGCCTAGTGACCTGGGAATAATCCACATATGATACGTTGACTGTCTAAACTGATTTTATTCTTCTCAATGCATCTTAGGTTCATGCATCGTATGAGCCTCATGTTACAAACCCATAGAGGTTAGAAAATGTTATGAATATTAAACATGGTTTTATTTATTTATTGTAGAGTATACACTAACGTTCACAAATCTGGGGTCAGTAAGATTTTTTTTTTTTTTTTTAGTACTTTTATTCAGCATGGATGCATTAAATTGATCAAAAGTGATAGTAAAGACTTCACATCGGTTTTAAATAAATGCTGTTCTTTTAAACTTTCTAGTCCTCAAAGAATCCTGAATGAAAATGTATCTCTGTTTGCTCAAAAATATTAAGCAGCACAGCTGTTTTCATTGATAATAATCAGAACTGTTTCTTGAGCAGCAAATCAGCATATTAAAATGATTTCTGAATGATTGTGTGACGCTGCCGCTGCAGACTGGAGTAATGATGCTGAAAAAAGCAAGAATAAATTACAATTTAAAATATATTAAAATGTAATAATATTTAATAAAACGCATTTGTGTATTTTATTCATTTAAAAACTATAACTGTGTATTTATATAAATGCTCAATATTCCTTTGAAAAGCACTTACAGGTAAACCATGCTGTTTGTTTCTGGTCTCAGTTGCCTCTGTCTTTTCACTGTGGATTATCAGTAGTTTGTTAAATTATCAGCACTTAAATCTTTAGTCTCTAATCTCTGACTCATTGCAATTTGATTGTATCAGTTTAATCCATTTCCCCGTACCCTCAAAAGAACCACACTAAATATGTTTACAGAACAAATGCTCCATCACCCCAATTAGTGTTTCCATAATGCATACTACTTTATATTCACACAAAAAGAATGTATTGCACCTCCATTAGTGGCAGGTGGTTATGCCAAACCAGCATTTGAAATCTCTTCCCTCATTGTGATTCATCTCCTTCCTGTGGCAATGGAAAGATAAAAGAGTGTTTGAAGGAGAAAGAGTGGTGAAAAGAGGATGACCTGACCTCATGCCCAAGAGGTGACCTGTTCTTTCTACCAAATGAAGGCGGTTTATATCCCAGCCTCCTGTTAGCAGTCTCTGCACTCCCTAAAAAGACAATAATTATTCACGCATTTACAATTAGCTAAAGCAAACAACTCTCTAATCGACAAGTTTCCACCTCGGATCTAAGTAATCAAGATATTTGACTAATTAGATCATTTGCACCACAGATCGCATCACACTGTAAATCTCACAGCCATACTGAGAGAGCATCTGAAGGCAGCTGAAATGGCTTTTAAAGGGGGATGTTGAGATTAAAAAGCATAAAGATGATTGGATGACCGGGTAAAAGGTCATTTGTTAAAAGTGTCTGTCTGCCTTCCCCTCTAATCAAGAGAGGTCTGAAAAGGTTATGAACATTCACTCTCTGGCACATTGAAGATGCCTGCCATCATCACCCTCTGTTTTTCGATAATGGCAAATTAAATTTGAAGTAATGAACTTTATTTGCCTTCTAGACATTTATTTGGCTTTTAACTGCACTGAAATGGCGTTCATGCAAAGGTTCACACATGCAAAAAGTAGTTATGTTTTCTGCTCACATCTTGCAGTGGTAGGTGAAAGCACAGCACATTCTTAGATAGCAATCTTGGAAAGGAAAGCACAGTTGTCCATCAAATTCCTTCTACAGATCTTTCATTTAGACAAGACTTATCTTCAAAATCTCTGCCGTTTTCCACACAACATGGGATTCCGTCAGTGAGAACGCATCCAAAGCCCTTACAAAACCGCTACCACCCACTGAGAAAAACGTGGGTTTTCATACCAATGTAAAATGAGATGTGAAGTGGTTCGTGGAGAAATATGGTTTAGGATTTTAGGAATAACCAAGGGTGAAAGCTCACTGCGGAGGTCAGTACTTGTCTTTGTCCAATATTAAATATAAAAAGCACTTCTGTTTAGGCTTCAGTTGAAACAAAGCTCTTGTATTCTCACAACGTTTAATCTTATCGATTCATAGTGACTGTTATCATTGTAAGCTCTACTGGCCTTATGCTGGATCTAAATCCAGTTAGGAACAGTTTACGATTGCAAGTGTGATGTTGCTTTTATAAAACAGTTCAATAAACATGAAGTTAGTGCTGAAAACATACATTTTAGACCAAATATTGAAAGTTCCTTTGGCGATAGTGAAGGCAGTGAAGTTACAACCAAAGTCAACACATAATCGATGTTACAATGGCTGGCGTGTGCATGTGATCGTGAAGTCCACAACACTGTCATTTTAGATTTCAGAATGAATGAAATCCAGATGTTCTACATCCGTCATGTTGTCATGTGACCTACAGCATCAGTTGCGTCGCTTCACTGCCATTCACAACTCTTCTCCCATTTTCATCAGAAAGAATTATAAAAGGCGGAAGGCATTTCACATAATACTTTTCGCTTGCTATATAGAAGGGAAGTCATCAATTCAATGAACTTTGAAGTAACTTGTATTGGTGTTACACTTTTTTTTTTTACACTGTCATTGACAAGTCAAATCCCTCACACACTGCCATCTGCAGTGGACTTTCAAATGAGAGCTTCACTGTGAATTATGAGTGAATCAAAAACAAACACCAAGGAAATCCTAATGTCGAAGAGATGCCTGAGGGATCGCAAAACTGCATTAGGCTTATTACTGTTTCAATACATCAAACACTCCACCTTTGAGGGGTCCAAATTCTCCTGCACCATTTATTGTGCGATATGGATCCAATTCCTGTGAGATACCTTCACAGGAAGATTATGGAGCAGCAACCACAATAGCAGAATGGGACCAATAGCCTTTAATTTCAAAATATTGTGCTGAGTGTTACTGGACTTCCAATAAACTGGGATTGAAGGATCTGAGGAGAAAAATCGATCTTGCTCCCTGTACATATCGGGGGTCTTTAAACACTTTCTCCATGAGACAACTGTCACTGAAGGACAAAATACTAACAGTGAACCATGAACAGTCTGTCCATACATGACTTAAAATACCTCTTTCAATGATTATCTCCACGATTTGGGGTGTCAGAGTTTTGCACTCTGAAATCAATTATATAAAGTTGGAAATTACATTCTGCCAGTTTCAGCTTACATCTGAAAGGCGTAAAGACCCTTTCACCTCTCATCATAGGATAATCCTCTCAGGAGTACACTACAAACTCCATAAAGTGCACTCTGTTGACACCGATCAATTACTAGGACATTTACGATAGCTCTTATTAAACTACCCCACCGCAAACCCCGAATACTGGGCGGAGATCGAACCGCGACTCACACCTCAAGGTCTCCTTCATGTCAGGTAATAAAGTGAAATTATGTGCAATGACACCGCTTTCTAACATGTAATTGCTTTGACCTCCTCTCATCATTTGTGATTAACGTGTCATGCATGGTGAGGGGAAATGTGAACACTGTTCTCTAGTCACTCTTTACAGTAGGCCTACTTAGTAAACTTCCCACTTTACATCTTCCCACTCCATTAATGTGAAACAGGAGCATTATTTAAAGAGTCACATTATGTGGTGAAGCTTGTTTATGAGAAACAATGTCACAAGTGATTTTTAAATCACAATGCAGATACATAAGTCATATTGTGAGTAAATATGCAATTATGAGAAACACTGCAATATATAAAGTCATTGTAGGATATAAAATTACAATTTGGATTTTGTGAGATTTAAAGTCGCAATTGCGATATTTCAAGTTGTATTGCAAGATATAAAGTAATTGTAAGACAGGCCTATAAATCGCAATATAAGTTATAAAATTGCAATTGTGAGAAAAAACATAACTGCAAGATAAAATCAATACTGAAAGATATAAAGTCATATTGTAAGTTATAAATCAATTATGCGAAATAAAGTCACATTTGCAAGCTCTAAAGTCACATTGTGGAGAATAAAATGGTCACAAAATCACATTGAACGTTATAAAACAATTATGAGAAACAATATGGCAATTGCAAGATATAAAGTCACATAATCGCAAATTACTTTTTCATTTCTTGTACTATGAGGCGTAAACAGGCTTCCATATAGACTTCAGCTCATATTTTCTAAATGACTGAGAAACATTAAATTGGAGCATAATGGTTATTTGATAGTAACACCTATAAGCCAATATATCTAACAGCTGAACTGTAGTATACATCTGTGCTGTACAGTTTCATGGTTACAGTCCTGATATAAGCCGTTCAGACAGCTGTTGTTGTAGGTATTTTTAACATAGCGTCAGCACAAGATGGTGAGATCAGGTATGCCATCAACCTTTCTATGGGGCTTTTACTCTTCCACTGGATAAAGCAATTTGCCTTCTACAGTCGTAGCTGATGAGTTAGATGTCATTTTCAGTGCTGCTTTTAGTCCCTCTGTTCTTGGGTTAGAATAGGGCGGATTTTCACATGGGCGATGTGGTTTGTGATATGTGCCGTCTCTGGAGACGCAGCCGGAGCAGGTTAGAGCGCAGGCTACTGTCACCATCTTCCACCTCACTTCTCTAATACTCACTGGTCTCCAGTGAGGCTGCTTCACCGGAAACAATGGCACATCAATATTTTAGAGCTGTGACATACAACAGTCAGCCTGGAGATTTGTAGTATTCCTCTGCTTGGAAGAGGGACAGAACTTATGCTGTGAGCTTGACTCTCATGCATAGTTTTTGATGTTTTTCTTTACTTCCTTCCTGTGGTCATGAATGAATCTAGCCAAGTGGGTTAGAGATTTAGAGTACTGCTGGAACCAATGAATTTTCCATAAAATATGTTCTGATAAGCAAACGTGGAATTTAAACATCCAGCTTTCAATGGAACACATGTGTGAGGAGCAGTATGGTAATCTAAGCTATCTAGCAGAGAAATCTCACACCAATGTAGGCCAGACATGTGCTGTCTATTAAAGGTCAAGGGAAACATGTTTGCCAGAGTTTCCTCCCATTCTCTCTGCAGCACTTCCTTTCTCTTGAATATCAGGACTGTTTGAAAAAGTCTGGCAAGCCAATAAGCATGAGGCTGTTCGCCAGAAAAAGGCCTATAAGAAAGTTTTTTGAAGATCTGCAATAATCAGCAAACAAAGCTCATTGCTATAACAAATGTTTTTAATCAATTTGCATGTTAAAACTGGAGGGCGCAGGCTGATATGTCCTTTACATGAAATCTGCCAGCAATCACATTATTGAATGGCACAAGCTGATTGGCCTCTGCTGATTCTGCAGCCAATGAGATTGCTTGCTCAACATTTAAATAATCTGAAGGTGAAATACACTCACGTGGTGAAGTAAAAAGCCAATGAGCAACAGTGGCTACGTAAAGACACCCATTCAGCCTCCTCTGAAACTCTCCACCTCCCCCAGTTCCACCTGCCTAGATCTGCTATAGTATTTATGTATGTCTATTTATGCAGCAGCATAGATTGCATGCTCACAGCATCATGTCTGTGTTTAAGCAGAAGCAAGTCCATACTTGCAGCAATAATCAACAGCAGCAGCAGCAGCCTAGCAGATCTAGTCCACCAATACCAAACACATTGGGATATTCAATAACATGCAAAAACTACACCGAAAGTTGTCATAATTGAAAGCAGGTTGTTCAATTCACCAATTCATGAAGTAAAATATAAATAGGACACACCAAGGTAGACAACACGAGAGAATAAAGGAAAAATCTAATTATAATTTAAGAAACTTTTAGAAATGCAAGTCAAAACTCAAACACAAAAACAAACAAATACACTTAATTAGGATCCTATGGTCTCATTTTTAAAAAATATGCAAACAAAAAAATCAAGTTGAGCTAAAGGGCGGAGCACTCGTGCAGAAATCAATCAATAATGCATCAAACTTTGTACAAAGCCCTAAAGACATGAGTGACAAGCTCTCCTGGTAGCTAGTTTTACTATGGATGAAATATTGACAGGTTTTAAAGTGACAAGGCACAGAGGTGATTGCTACTTAAAGTGGTCTTGACCTGTTTGCATTTATTCTGGTCTCTCGTCCACTCTTCTAAATGCATAGGTGGATAAATAAAGAAACATGCTCCATCAGGCTTATGGAACATTTTTAAAGCTCTATCCTGAATGACTCCTCAGTCCTTGTTTTACTTCTTTCAGAACATTGCATTATAAAAAATAAATGTATTTTGTGGGAATGACATTTTTAATGTTCAGAGTTGTTTTCTTTACAGTGGATAACTTAAGTCTAAGTGAAAAACAGGTTTTTAAGTTTGTAAGATGGGACTTCATTTGTGGCTAGAGGTGTTATGTTTTCTCCACTCCATCTATAAAATTTTAACATTAACATGACCTTGGTTTTTGAAGACAAAGGATTCTCATGTCTCATGATACACACACACACACACACACACACACACACACACACACACACACACACAGCCCTTCCTGGCTGGGACTGATACTATTTTGAGTAAAATCATTTTTCTTCTTCTTTCATGTTTAAAGATGTTAAAACAGACAAAATAATAATACAAAACATTCTGTGAGGAGACCTATCTCCTATATTGATAACACACTTTCCTCTGGGGGCAGATTGTGAACATTGTTAAATAAAATATAACACAGGGCCATTTATTCATTTACACATGGCAGTTTCTCTATCGCACTGACTAATTCCCTGCTGGAAGAATCTGGACAAGTTTAAGGGAAAACGCCTTAAATGGAAAACAACTGCAGCTGTCACCCATAAATTTACAGAATTGGAATCTCTTTTACATTTCAATAGTGGAGTGAAAGCACAGGAGGAAATGTTCACATGATAGTCTCCACTGCTTTCACATTTACAAGCATTGTTTAATGGACATATTGAGAGATCATTTTGGTAAATAATGTATGAAACGTGTTAAATCTTTTCAAAAAGTATAGTCGGCTGGGTGCCATTGATATAATGAATTTCTGTATCCACTATAAAGGGTATTTAAAAGGCAGCAGTTTTATGCTTCAGTCCTGTGATGTGACTGATAATGCCAAGATGAGAATCATTTTCTGGATTGGTGTGTAACCCCACACATTTTCTTACTATAGAGTGCCACCTACTGGTTATACTAGGTAACACTTTCAAAAGAGCACTGAATGCTTGGTAAAAAATTCTTGATGACAAATATCTATAAAATCACACTATTTTATAATATTAGTTATAATTCATTAAATATATGACAAAATTCTGTATTTAATATACTCTGAAATCCAGCATTGCTGAAGTTCATCATTTTGTAAGCAGTCATCACTGACTGTTAAAACAAGGAAAATTAATTTCTCTAAATAGGACAGGCATGATTCAGCATGTTGTTTCTTGGTCAAGGTTGAAAATGAGGTAGCAGGTCTCCAGATGGTCTGTCCCGATCATGTGCTGGAACTGTGGCTGCAGGTCTCCTGGCGTGAGGCCATTCAGAAAGTGCTCACTGATTTCCTCATAGACTGAGGCTCCAACATCCTCTATAACGCCAGAAAGCAGAACAGCATTTACTTACTTGTATATGCAGAGACACTCTTGCAGAAAACCAGATTTGTTGGCAAACAGTATTCAGAACTATACTGATATACACTCACCTAAAGGATTATTAGGAACACTTGTTCAATTTCTCATTAATGCAATTATCTAATCAACCAATCACATGGCAGTTGCTTCAATGCATTTAGGGGTGTGGTCCTGGTCAAGACAATCTCCTGAACTCCAAACTGAATGTCAGAATGGGAAAGAAAGGATAATGCACCAACAAAGCTCAAATCATTTCAAATTGGTTTCTTGAACATGACAATGAGTTCACTGTACTAAAATGGCCCCCACAGTCACCAGATCTCAACCCAATAGAGCATCTTTGGGATGTGGTGGAACGGGAGCTTCGTGCCCTGGAAATCTCCATCAACTGCAAGATGCTATCCTATCAATATGGGCCAACATTTCTAAAGAATGCTTTCAGTATTAGTATGGTGTTCCTAATAATCCTTTAGGTTAGTGTGTGTATATATATATATATATATATATATATATATATATATATATATATATATATATTAGGGCTGTCAAAAGATTAATCGCATCCAAAATAAAAGTTTGTGTTTACATAATATATGTGTGTGTACGGTGTATAATTATTTTGTATATATAAATACACACACATGCATGTATATATTTAAGAAATATTTGCATACATATACTGTATATATTTATATATAATTTATATTATATATAAATATATTTTTTTTATATAAATTACACATTTTTCTTAAATATATACAAGCATGTGTGTGTGTTTATATATACAAATTTAAATATACACAGTACACACACATATATTATTTAAACACAAACTTTTATTTTGGATGCGATTAATCGCGATTAATCTTTTGACAGCCCTAATATATATATATATTCATTCAAATGCTGAAACAATAATAGCAGTAATCATTATACTCTCCAAATCATTAAAGGGGTATTTGATGTACTCACCCTCATGTTGTTCCAAACCTGTACGAGTTTCTTATTTCTGTTAAACACAAAAATATATTTTGAAGAATGTTGGCCTCAGTTGATGGCACCCATTGACTTCCATAGTAGGAAAAAATAATATGATGGAAGTCAATGGCTACCGTCAATTGTCTGGTTACCAACATTCTTCAAAATATGCTCAATATGCTAAAATATGTTCAACCGAAGAAAGAAACTCATACAGGGTTGGAACAACTTATGGGTGACTAAATGATAACAAAAAAATATTTTTGGGGTGAACTATTCTTTTAACTGTTAAAACAAAATTTTAAGCAGGTTGTTAAATTAATCACTGAAGTAAAATATAATTAATACAGACCAAGGAGAAAAACAAGAAAAATCAAGTGAATAAAGAAAAAATAACCAACTTGTAATAAATGTCATGGCTACACTTTATTTCGATTTAGACATTATACTAACTATAAGTAACTTTGCATGTCATTTGCAACTCTCGTTAGACTATTAGTAGAATGTAGTAGTAGACTGTTAGGTTATGGTTAGGTGTTAGTTGACATGCAGTTGCAAAGTTACTTATAGCAAAGATTTTATATACAGAAAAAAGGGACTTGCATTTAGTCTTTTGGGGAGCATCAAAATAAAGAGTTAGCAGATATTAAGCAGACAGTCTATTAATACTCTAATCAGAGTTAGCTGACATGTAGTTGTAAAGTTACTTATAGTTAGTAGAATGACAAAAGTGGACCATTGAAATAAAGTGCTGCCAATTTGATATGTGCATGATTACCTATGTATTTCTCTTTTAACAGTTTCATTGTGACAGAGAAACCGCCTGCATCTTTGAGCTCCAGTTCCACATCAAACGCATCATTCTCTGGCACACAGTTCAGGGCATCTCTGGCGTAGCTGACTACCTCAGCCAGGTCATCATCCTCAGCTTCTTCAAAGTCATCTGGATAGTCAGAGATGTCCTCATCATCAGGCACAACTGTCATAAATGATACATGCAGAGAATACTCGGAGGTGTTAGGAAAGCCAGCCAAAATTCTTAGATCACCATCGGCCTACGCCTGTTGCCTTGGATGTTGCCTCATAATAATAATAAAACAATGAAAAACATTATTAATATGATTACATTACACCCTTACCGTTAGATTCCTCAAATGCCTCTTCAACCACATTGGCAAGGCTGGAGGAGACATCTTCCCTCGAAACATCCTTGGAGGACACATAGCTATCATGTTCATCAAAGTCCTCTGAATAATCAGACTCTGTTCCCTCATGGGCCACTTCGTCCTCAGCACTGAGTGACGTCTCTATTTGCAGTGTCTTGTCAGAGACAGTTGAGGCACTATCTGTTCTGCTTTCCATAGATGCGTTTTCTACGTTAAAGTCTTCTTTTGTTTGAGGTCTGGATTCAGCATTCACCTTTGTAAGTTCTTTCTCCTGGTGCTCGATGAAGTTTCCCAGATGTTCCTGCACGTAGGTCATACTAAGTAAGCTGCTCGCACTCGGCCTGTTTTCAGGAACCACGGACAGCATTTTCCCGATTAATGTATGGATGTCCTCTGAATACCTCTCGGGGACCTTGATGTACTCCCCTTTTATGATCTTGTAAAACAGACTTAGGAGATTTTTAGCTTCAAAAGCTGGTCTGAGGGCACAAAGCTCATATAGTAGGCAGCCAACAGCCCAGATGTCAGATTTGATGCTGTATGGGACATCCTGACAGAGTTCAGGACTCAGATAACTGGGGGTTCCCACACAGGTGGAGGCCATATCCAGCGTGTGGTTCATAATCTTTGATATTCCAAAATCCCCAAGCTTAATCACACCTCTCTTGGTTAAAAGCACATTGGACGGCTTGATATCTCTGTGAAGGATCTTTTCATAGTGGATATAACTGACGGCCATGACAACTTGCACAAACCAGTTCATAATTTTGCATTCTTCAAAGGATTCCCCACTCTTCTGTTCTTTAATGTGGTCATCCAACGTTCCACCGTCACAATAATCCATAACAATGTAAATATACTCATTAGTTGTGTCAAAAAAAGTGTCAATCCATGTTATAATATGAGGATGCTTCAAGCTCCTGAGAATGTCTGCCTCTTGCATTACAACATCTTTGGACTTTGTTTTTCGGGAACTGTCCACATGAATTCTCTTGACTGCACATAATTTCTTTGTATCAACATGTTTCATCAACATTACAACGCCTGCTCCTCCTCTGCCAAGATTCAGTACATTTTCATATTTCTCCATGTCTTGAACCTATTCATTCACCAAACTTCTTCTTTATACCCTTACTGGTTGCAGAAACATTTATTTTGTCTCGTTGAGAGCTGGATACGAGAATTGACACTAGAAAATAAATCACCAGATAGGTTGGCAAACCGTCATTATGTGATCCTCCAATTAGCCTAATAATAAACAGGTTCGTTCTGCCAACTAGCCAAAGTAACAGGTGAAACAAACTTTTTCGAAAACAAACATCCTTAAAATCTTTATTACCTTTGGGTCCTCATGCCTTTTATTGATAAAAAAAAAATAATTTATTTTGTTTGTTTTTTTAGATAGGCTAATGCGTCGTGTCAGGAGAAGAAGGCGACTGTGTTGTCTTCATGTTACCATGACAGCTCCTTCTCAACAAAAGGGAATCCGATTCGTTCCGAACTTTAGCTACCTAAACACTGCTTAATAATTAAAATGACGAATGCATAATGTAAAATATAACTGCGCAAAACTAATCTCAGCAATAAAAATCCATACCTTTCACAAATGTATTATAAGGAGTAAGAACGTCATCAGGGTCTGTCGCGTTCGGTTGTTCGCTTGGACTGGACACTAGATATATATACATAGATCCACAATATTGTCTGTTTCTGTGGGCCGCCGTCCGCCATATTGGACCGGTCAAAGCCGGTCCGTGAACCATAGATATATACACTAGATGTCGCCTTGTATACGGCAGTTCATTGGAACGAGTCCAGAGAAAATGTAAGGTTTTGATATTAAGATAATCTACTTCTTTTTCAAAATATAATGCATAGTGCTAGTAGGCCTAAGTTTATTAGTCACATTCTTCCACTTGAGTAAACTTATTATCTTAATTATCGCTATAATATATATATATATATAAATGAGCAAAACTTGGCCACTAAATATTTAATATTCAGTAAAAATATTTTAATGATCACAATTAAAGTTTTAATTTTATTAAATTGAACAAGCGCAACATTCAGCATTCAGTCAAATATTCTAAAAGATGTATTATTAATAATAATGTTATTTCAACATAATATCTCGTTATTTCGACATAATAGCCTATTTGTGCGTGCAACAAGCAAGATGTGCATTTGTAAATCCGGTGACGCGTGCATTGATTTTTTTATTAATAAACTAGTGTTTTCTGACAGTGTCGACTCGGCTGCAAAGATGAAGTTGACGATCGCCATATTCGTAGTGAACGCGCCTATAGAGAGAAATGCACATAATGGATTACATATTCAGAGAGTAGACTTTTTCTTTTCGTTTTGAATTATCTCGTTTAAAGACATTTCAAGCTTTGTGTATTTGATGTATTTCTCATGTCTGTGTGAGGCATACACTGAGTTTCGTTAAGTTAGGATGAGATGCGCTCCAGTTCATGTGCAATGCAAGTGACCGCGCTGGCGCCTCCATGATTATGTTGTCTGACTGTTATATTTGCTTCTAGGCAAAAAAATCTCTTGCCTAAATCTAGGCAATTGGTTGCTGAAAAATTAATTAAAATTAAGATACAATTTATACAAAACGAAATTCACTTTAAAGAAAGGCTTTAAACAGTTGACATTTTCACAAATTCCAGTGTCCTTCCACACCTCCACCCCCAGTTTTCAAGGACGAAACAAGCCCTTGAGCCCACTGTATCCTTGTGCAAAACGCACACATACATAAGATTTGTGGAATTCTATGTATAATAATCATGGATGTACTGTTTGAAGATTGACAGGGAGAGGACAAGCATAGGCTACTAGGACTGTACTTACAGGTTACAAGCGCCACACTGTATTTTTTTTTTTTTTTCATTAAAAGGTTTGAGTACAATCGGTAAAAAAAAAATCAAAAGTTAGGAACAACACAGCATAAGACAGCCAAAAGTGGGTATTGACTCCTGCAATATTACTCCTGCATATTGTAGCCTACATTTTAAACACAAGGGTTATTTCAAATAATATCTAAAGCAGGGGTTTCAAACTCAGTTCCTGGAGGGCCACAACCCTGCAGAGTTTAGCACCAACCAGCTCCAAAAACACCTGCCTGGAAGTTTCTAGTAATCCTGAAGACTTTGATTAGCTGGATCAGGTGTTTTTAATTAGGGTTGAAGCTAAGCTCTGCAGGGTTGTGGCCCTCCAGGGACTGAGTTTGACACCCCTGATCTAAAGAGTGCAGCACATTCACAGTTCATTTTCTGTGCGAGAATCACAGTTCATTTCTTCCTCCAAGCAGAGATATGTACACTGAACTTATAAAAAAACAACTTGACTACTACCATCCACAGAGTAAATGTATTCCCTTGCTGTCTGGTTTAGATTTCGTTCGTGTGATTTCATCCATACGCAGCACAAAAGTCCGGTATCATCCATGAATTCGAAGTACAGGCGGAGATAGCAGCGTTACCTACTTCCTATGACAAGACCCCTGTTCCAAGATGGCGGCGGTTTTGACGCATGCTTAGAACCCCAAGGCGACATCTAGTGTATTATATCTATGTCCGTGAACACGGAGAGCAGGTTGACTGAGCGTCTGCAATCGCAGTTAGACGAATTTATCTGCAATAGACAAAAGCAGATGATTTTGCTAAAATAACACAATACAACAAGACGAAAGCGTCAGCTGTAGCTACAACATTAAAAAGTTACCACAGTAAAAGTAAAAAACACTTTTTTTCTTCCATATTGAGTTAATACACATAAAAACGTATTAAAATAATTATAATTATTATTCGATATTGGCAATTACACACTTCTATGTATATCGAAGAGTTGTAGTCCACAAAGTGCTCTCACTCAAAAGTCTAACCGTATCAAACTTCTACCCGCTAAATTGTAGCATTCTTTACACGAAAAGTTATATAAAAAATTCACAGACATCATATGTTCACATTCATGGCAAAATTAAAACGGGACCAGAAAATAATTATTTTCTCCCATTCACTTGCATTGACGATTTTTCAACCTAGAGGTCCAGGGGGATTAGCGGAAGGGGCGGGACTTACCAGCTCTATTACGAGTTCAGATTTAAAGGTGAAGTTACGCAACAATAATGCTGATTGATTACATAACAATATTTGGATGTAATATTCAGTTCCAGTGAAAATCTGCTCCAGTTAATGAAGTAGGCTACACAGGTGATGTGTCATATACCAGTAAACTCCACCCGCTGGAACAGTTTCTTACAGTAACTGAATATTACACAACATCACTGTCAACTGTATCAACATCACTATTACAAATAGCCTACTCACAGACGTATACATATCTATGGCTTGGACACATTTGATTATACCTTACTATTATAATCTGTTTTAAACATAACGTGCAAAAATACATTTGCAATTAAAACACCTTAGCTCATATAAGTTACTGGTCATCACCATGAATAAAAAAATCAATCATCGCTGAAGAGAAAACAAAACTGTTTAAGGTCTCTAAATGTATTCAAGCGCATCATCTCTCATGTCTGCGCAAAGGTTTGCATTTACACTTTCTTATAATAATCGGCTTCACTTGTTGCATTTGCATAAGTTGTTTACTGCACAAGATAGACTGACATAAAGTATACTGTAAAACTGTACGCTGAAAAAAGCTTCCGCGCAATTTTCAGGCTAACCGCGTGGGAATCAGTGTGTTACTAGCTCCTGTGAGCTAGCAAAGGGTTCAGTGGAAACCATTGACTGTGGAAACACATCCAACACGAGGAGATAGAAAATGCCACCAAAAGGAAAGGGTGGCAAAGGTGCTAAAGGTAAACAACAAATATATGGTGCTGAACGAACACAACTGAACAAACACCATATCCAATTTTATGGCACATTTTTGAGTGTTGCACTATTTTGCTGACATGCTAGCTAGCTTAGTGTTTGTGGCTAACAGATCGTAAACATTGTTATACTATTTCAGCTGATGTTGTCTTGTTTTATACAAGAACAACTAGTGTTAATGAAACATTTTAGGCGATTCTGTATTGTATTGGCCATTGCATTAAATGTGCTGTACAAGTATAAATGTGTGAAATGCGTGAAGAATGTGTCCAGATGTCCGTTTCGCTTAATGTGGCAATTTCAAAATATACATAAAATGTATAAGTATTATTTAAATTGCCTTGTACTTTTCAGATGCTAAGATAGATGTTGTATCTGTGCAGGGGCTGCTGCTTCAGGCAGTGGAGACAGTGAGAAGAAGGAGAAGGCTCAGAAAGGAGGTACTGCAGTAAAGGTAAACATCTGTCTGTAAACTGCAGGGTTATTATAGTTAACTAAAACCATTAAAAATCGTCGCACTGTAAAATTATTGTTGGTTTCAATTTAAAAAGTGAGATTATTAAAATGAAAAATTTGAGTTAATACAATGGTGATGGATTGATTAACAGAAAGAAACTCAAAATATTATCTTATCTGAACCACATTGATTTGACAAAAGAAAAAAAAATTGGGATAAATCATGAAAATATATATATATTACTGGGCACTTAGAAATAAAAATAAAAGTTAACTGAAATAAAATATATATTTCAGCTAGTTGGCAAGGCAACATTTCTCTTTTTTTTTTTAAATATAGACATATTTAGATAACTACCTAAAATAACAACTTTAAAATTAAAATGAAAGCTGAAATATAAAGATTAAAAATGATTTCAAAATATGAATAAAAACTATAATCAGGGTTTCTGCGAATCTTAAAGGAATAGTTAATGTAAAAATGAAAATTCGGTCATCATTTACTCACCCTCAAGTTGTTTCAAACCTGTATAGATGTCTTTCCTCTGCTGAACACAAAGGAATATATTTTGGAGAATGTCTATAACTACTAGAGAGTTGATGGACCCCATTGACTTCCATAGTAGGAAAAATACTATGGAAGTCAATGAGGTCCATCAACTGTTGGTTACCAACATTCTTCAAAATATCTTCTTTTGTGTTCAGCAGAGGAAAGACATCTATACAGGTTTGAAACAACTTGAGGGTGAGTTGCTAAATGATGACAAAATTAAGTGAATTATTCCTTTAATTCACTCTTACACAAAGTTATGGCATTAAATGTTGCATGTATTGCAATAAAATTGATATCTTCATCAGTATTTTTGTCCTGTGTTCCAATAGAAAATATTGAAAAAATGAACAGAATGAAATGAGTTTGTGCTTAAAACAAGAACAAATATATGTCAGTGAGGAATGAAAACCTCACAAATTAAGTTGATTTTTCTGAGCTCATTGGCAGATATTTGTTCTTGTTTTATGCATAAATTCACTTTGTTTTGATAAGACTTCGTATTTTATTTCATTTTGTTTCTCCGGTAAATGCATCTTGATTAAAGAATATTTAGACTATTGCACTGGAAAACAAGATAAAAAATACTGAGGAAGATCATCTCTTTTTTGCATTGTGATCAGAAGGAAAAGTAAATGTTATGTCCATATTCTAGTGGTTGAGAGCAGAGGTTTTCAAGCTACTTTTTTTGTCAAATGAATGAAAAAGTGAAGGAGATCTGTTGGAAGATGTATTTTCAAACTCATTGTGTTTCTCCCTAGACATTTACTTTTAGAAAACATAGTGACGTATTGTGTTCCCTTCAAAAAATTCCCCAAATTTTCTCTACTTGGTCTTAAAAAGGTCTTGGAAAAAGTCTTAAATTATTCTTCATGAATCCTGCAGAAACCCTGAAATTATAGTAAAATAGCACTGGTATATGGTCCTTTTTAGATGTTTTTTTCAAGTTCCTATGAATATACATTTATATATATATATATATATATATATATATATATATATATATATATATATATATATATATATATATATATATATGAAAACATTTATAAAATGTAATTCATACATGTTTATTACGTGTTAATTGTTTATTAAATGTTAATATTCTTATTTTATCATTATATGAAATTAGAATTATTGTAACTGTTTGTATCGGCATTATCTATTGTTTACATTTTTTCCGCCGTGCTGTTTTAATATAGTACAATATGCAAACTTGTTTGCAAATAAGCTAAGGTGTCACAGAAGCCCTTTAAATGAATGATGTGAAGTCTCATTGTCACTGTCAAACTGCTATTTAAATAAAATAAAATACAAATTTTGGTCTATTTTGTGCTAGGTTCGGCATATTCTGTGTGAAAAGCATGGCAAGTGTATGGAAGCAATGGAGAAACTCAAATCTGGTATGCGCTTCAGTGAAGTGGCAGCACAATACAGTGAGGACAAAGCCAGACAAGGAGTAAGACATTTTTCATGTAGATAACAAGATATTAGTAGTAGTAATGTGACACTTGCATGCTATGAGAAATGTTAATTCCTGTAGTTCCTATGGGTACTGTTTGTTTGTTTGTTCGTTTTATCAGATGTCATTCAATGCACTATCCATGCAGGAAAATTCCTCAATCTAATTTGCATTGAACACTGAACCCATAGTATTCTATAGAATTTCTCATATTTCATATTACTTATTCTGTCCATCCTTTCCTAAAACTAAAAAACATACCTGGAAGAATCTGTTGCATAGTACCTTCAGATCTTTATATACCTTTTGTTTTACAGTTTTGATCAAAGTATGTACTTAGTAATTTGTTATTCGAATTCGGCTTTTTATCAAGACAGCCTAAATGTCTTAATGACGGCTTGTATAGCTTAAAGTTTTGGTTTGCATATGACAGGGTGACCTTGGCTGGATGACAAGAGGATCAATGGTGGGACCGTTTCAGGATGCAGCGTTTGCTCTAGCTGTCAGCACTATGGACAAACCCGTATACACAGATCCTCCCGTGAAAACGAAGTTTGGTTACCACATCATCATGGTTGAAGGCAAAAAGTGATCCCACTTAAAAGGACTGAACGACTTGATGTTGTGGTACAATTTACAACACTGCATTTACAACATAGCAACAATGCATTGTGCAGTCATGGAACGTTGGATTTTTTTATATCACCATGTATATAGGAGCTAATAAAAACTCATCTCAATGAGCAAACTGTTTTTGGTTCATTTGTCTCTTTTCCCCACAAATTTTTTTGTAACAAATTTCCAGTGAGTCTTCAGTTGTTTTCCATATACTACAATAGTTTATTTGGTAACACTTTACAATAAGGGTTCATTAGTTAAAGGAGAACTCCGGTCAATTTTAACATTGAGCTCATTTTTTTGTAAATTTGGAGTGCTGTCAGTACAGAGAACAACGACAAAAAGCGGGTATTTACATCCTGTTTTCGGTCGAAGTCCATAGTAATCGATTGTCGAGTTCACGCGCATAGGTTTAGTTACCTATGATCACGCGCATGAACTCGACAATCGATTACTATGGACTTTGACCGAAAACAGGATGTAAATACAGGTACGAGCGCTGGCTGAAATAACATCATTTTTATCCATATCTTTCACATCTACTGCAGTCAGATTCACACGCGTTGACTCCGAAGGAATCACTCACATGACCTGTGCACTTGTAATGACACATCAAGGATGTTAAGAGGCTAAAAGCAGGTTTAAATATTTTAAAAAGAGGATAACACGGTGTAGGCAACACCGATTTTTGTCGTTGTTCTCTGTACTGACAGCACTCCAAATGTACAAAAAAATTAGCTCAATGTTAAAATTGACCGGAGTTCTCCTTTAACATGAACTAAGAATGAACTATACTTCTACAACATTTATTAATCTTAGATAATGTTAATTTCGACATTTACTAATACATTATTAAAATCTAAATTCGAATTTTTAACATTAGTTAATGCACTGGGAACTAACATGAACAAACAATGAACAACTATTTATATCAACTAACGTTAACAAAGATTAACACTCTAACAAATGTATTGCTCATTGTTAGTTCATGTTAGTTGATGCATTCACTAATGTTAACGAATGAGACCTTATTGTAAAGTGCTTCTGTTTTCTTTTTTTACTACAGATCAAGAATATTATTTTAATATTACTTCCTGTGTTCAATTATCCCCAAAACACCACCAACTCTTACTTTACTGTCTAGAATATGATACGGATTTTACAATTTTTCACAGAGAAAAGATAGACTACATTACTTATGAAACCACAGAGCTTGCCATTTTAATTTATTATAACTAATATTATCACTAGAACCATTGTAGCCGTGACCTGAAGTGCACCAACAGCAACGGGAAGTGAATGATGCGCTTTTGCTCATTATCTGGACGACTATTGGCTGAAAAATATGGAGTCAGATGACGCAATATTTCCGGGTGTAACAGCACGCGCTGGAGGTAACTGTCGGTCATTGCGCTTGGCAGCCAGAAACTCAAGCAGTCGATCCGGCTCTGGAGGCAAGAGACTAAACGCCGGTAAGATTTAACGGCCATCATTTTCTAATCAGCTACTCGTACGCTACTATAATCTTAATACCGCAGAGCTTCTTTACGAGGGGATTGTTTTTAAAAAAATTCTTGTTTACTGCGACTTTATAGATGAATGAAAGATAAAGGGTGCGCTAGTTGGCTAACATCAGGGTACTTCATCAAATCTGAATATTATACGTCATTAATAGGTCTGAGTGACAATTAAAGTGTGTAAATTGACTTTTAGTACAGAATTAATCGATATGAGGCTTGGTGATGGAAAAGCATGTCTTGGCATCCTCTCGTGATGATGATGATGATGATGATGTGACGTTCGCAATTCGCATCCGTCAAAGAGCGCCACCATCATCGTCATCACATTTAAACGATCAGACTAGCGATATATAATAGCTTTGCCGGATTCCAGTAATCAAAGCGATCTGGGTTAAATTAAACGTGTTTCATTCATCAAACTGAGCCGTTTCCACGGTGACGGACGGAACACGTGTGCGTTGTGTCTCAAATCATGAGAGCTGCGTCGTGCCTAGAGGCGGCATTTTGAGCATTATGTGATCGCGCCCAAAATTAGTGCAAAGTGCAAATATATTAGTGGTGGTATGTTTTATATAGCCTAGCTTTTATTATCGAAATCAGTCTATTGTTACAGTCTAATCAGTCTAATGTTTTATGGTAGTTCTTACTTTATCTGACCTTTAAATCGTTTAAAAGTACACGTCAACTCGTTATGTGAACAGAAAGTTGGATTTTCGAAGGTGTTGATGACATGACAACCTCATCAGTGGATTATGCTAATATTTGTAAAGGAATCGTTGTCACAACCACTAGTATTGATGTAAAATTTGAAACTGTGCATTCAGGTCAACTTGCCATAGAGGTCAGTTTGTAAAAGATACAAAGATAATGGGATCAGATCCAGAATCCAATCATTCTATTCCCGTCTGCTGTGTGTCTGTCCACCTGCTGAAGATCTGGTCGGTGAGTGGGGTGAGCTGGAGGGATGCATATCATTGGCTGTCCAGCTCACTGGCCACTCTCACCAGGATTTAAGGCTTCAGATTGAGTATAACCTTTGTACAGGTTTCAACTTATCAGGGTAGATAAAAAAAATGATCCAGTCAGCATCAATGTTTCTTTATTTATAAGTTAATTTGTTACTGGTTAATGCTATTAACTTTGCATGAGCAAGGATAGAGCTGAAATAAAAGGATTAGTTCACCCAAAAATGAAAATTCTGTCAGTAATTACTCACCCTAATGTTGTTCCAACCCCCATAAGACTTTCGTTCATCTTCGGAACACAAATTAAGATATTTTTGATGAAATCTGAGAGCTGGATCATTCCTCCTGCAGGTTTATGGACACTATAACTTGCTGGCCCAGAAAATGTATTAAAGACATTGTTAATATAGTCCAAGTGACTCCAGTGGCTCAATCTTAAGTTTATAAAGCGACGAGAATACTTTTTGTGCGCAAAAATAACGACTTTATTCCACTTTTCATTTCCTTCTCTCTGGACCTCGAGTTTTTTTTAACTAGTGTTTAAGCGTAGTGTTTTTACCTAGTTGTCTGTGTTGCATATCACCATGTAGGCTCACTGTTGGGCGACGCTGGTCATGTGTGATACGTGGTGACATGGGTCAGGGTATATTCTGGCAAACCGTTTGCCAATCACGTCTAGCAATCGGCAAAGCAAACTGTGGCACACGCCATTTACCAACAAGCGATGGGTAATTCGCAAAGCACAATGTTATTTTCTGTTTCCCCAGCACGATACCATTGAACGGCATAAAGTAAGAGGTTTGAGAAGTAAGAGGCGGGGCACCAGTTAAAAAATTTCAAAGTTAAAGTTCACGCAAACAGGTATTAATAGACAAGGTCTATATTTTAATAGTCAAATATTGATTGTTTATAGCTGAATTAGTAGAACGCAATTATATTTGGAACATAGATAGAATATAGCCTATGGGAGTGCGGGGCACAACCTAACGCGGGGCTAGTTGTAACACGCTTGTTTTAAATACTTCCGCACATGCTTGGATGACGAAACTTTGTGTATATATATATATATATATATATTTTTTTTTTTTGGAAGATATCCATTGACATTTATTAAACCATAGCAAAAGTAAATTTCTTACTTAAATTAATTTTTCATCTCTATTTTTTGTGTTTATTTAAAATTAGACAAATCTGATATTATTTTAATCTCTAAGATGTTATTTAACAGTTGAGATAGTTGTTTAATGCTTCGCTAACTAGCAGAAGACACTAGCCGGGTTTAAATCCCAGTTGTGCAGGCGGGGGCATGTTGTCACTCTGCGTTACAATGTGCCCCTATTAGAAATATGGTATTATATTCTATACTTTTATTAATTTTATTGAGAAAACGTGAGAAAAAGGTGATAACTGACTGAGAGTCAATGTTCAGAAATTACTAATTATTTATTTGTTTTGAACTATGTTGTATAGCTGTGTTTTCATGTGTTCGTAGTCAAAAGTCAAAAATGAGTTTATATTTAATTATTAAAAATTGTCATTATGAGAACGTTTTTTAATTTATTTTATTTAGAAAATATTTTAGTTTGTTTTGTATATATTTTTTATTAGATCAGATAACATTTTAAGCTGTCATATGGTCACATGTTACAATGTGCCCCACACATGTTACAATGTACCCTACCTATGGGGCATGTCACATTTCACTTCCATTCTTTCGGGGTATATCAAGAAAAAAGTATATACTGTATTAATAAAACAAAAACACATAATTGTAGAAGACATGTGGTAAATTAATGTGGGAAAAAAAATACTCTGAACCATAAGTAGATTTACACAAACTGAGAAAGTCAAAAAGCGTTACTTTGTGCCCCGCTCTCCCCTATAATCCAATAAAGAATCCAACGATATAAGATATTGGCATGAGCAACCCCATTCTTATGTAATATCTTAATAAAATATCGAATTTAATATCTAAGTTCATACCTCCATTTTGTAATATAATTGTAAAGTCCGTTAACACAGATTTTAGCCTAATAGTGGTTCTCAAACTGGTGGCCATGCTGTAAAGCTTCCAGATGGTACAGGGTAGCCTAGCCACACTTAAGACGTTTTATGAACTAGAAATTTTCAGAAATTCAGTGTAGCCAATCATCAGAGAAATAAGACTTCCAACCAACATAATTTATTAAATCATTGCATAACGCATTCTAGGCTATTATTTCATGTAGGCTATGTATGGTAAGTTTTAAATGGTTTTGTGTCATTCATTTTCTGTGGAAAAAAATCATCTAAAGCTTGATCGTTTAATACTGAGGCTATTGAGAGTGAGGAGTTGTCGTCACGGTATAGAGCCCCTCCCCTCGATCCGCCATGTTGGCAGGATTCCAGCGGCAAAACATCATTGTTTACGTGTGCTGTTAACTCGGTAGTAGAGGAGGTTTTCGCAATTCCGCACTGTTTTACCATGCCTGGAAGTAAAAACTGCTCCAGTGTTTGTCACAAGAAGCCAAGCGCCGACATTAGGCATTTCTCAATAGCAAGTACGCAAAGTTCGGACTTCAATGTCAAGTGCAGCTCAGGAGAATGACTCCCGAGGACGCGCGTCACTCAGCTCGCTCTGCTACTCCGGTTATCTCACTCTGTATGTACATTTTAGGCAACAATAAAACGAAATATGTTATAAAACACTACACTGCCTCTTTTCGTTTTCATTTAAAGAAATCTTAAACATTACACAAATGTGGTTCAGGCAACGCATATTTATTATATTCACTACATGTAACGTTAGCATATTTATAACAAAACTTTTTTTTAAATTGTTATATTTAAATTGTTCTTTCCGTTTAAATTTTAAAAATATTAAACTTATTAATATGGTTCAGGCAATATATAATGTGCATTTGTACTCTGATCATCACTGTAATAAAAAAAAATAATAATAAAAAAACTAAACCCTGTCTCTTTTTGTTGAATTTCAGTTTTATCAATAATAGCCATTATAAAAGTAAGTAGCCTATAAGTAAAAAGTACAAGAAGCTATACAATAAGAAATAAAGCAAACGATTCAGTCAAACATACAAAGTCAGCGCTCTAGTCTAATATTACAACAACGGTAAAGTTAAATAGCCTAAATATAAAGTTATGAAATTTCACTTAGCCCTCAGTTTGGCCAGGGAACAAGATTCACAAGACCAAAGATCGCCCGTTAGGTCAACACAAGACGAATTATATGTTATCTTCTCTAAATACCGCTGTTTTGCGCTTGGTGTGAGCTTGTTCCTGTAAGGTCCCTTTTCTTTTGCTTTATCTTTTTGCATTGCTTTACTTTCTTCCTTTTCTTTTTCGTATTCGTAGATCAGTCTGTGTCCCGCTGAAATAATAAATAGCCTAATAATAATAGCCTAATAAATGCGCAAAAATGAAAGAGCTCTGGAATGTTTAGTCGCGCTTCTGTGTAGTTCTGAAGGCGTTGCCCCTGGCAACCGATAGCGTCTCCTTCCATCATGGCCGACAGGCTCAGACCCCGCCCAAATCAACCCAAGTCGGCACGTGACTCCTCACTCTCAATAGGCCTACATTAGATGCGCGGATCATATTTAACGTCACCCGAATCGGCTGCTTCTAATTAATAATGCACCGCCACCCACCCGCAACATAATTTTCTCTGATTTATAGATATCCGCACCCGATCGCCACATTACAATTATTTTAAGGCCGGTTTCATACAGCACGCCTGAGTGGTGCGTCGGAAAGAGCGTTTGCTGCGCGTGCGTGCCCATTGTGCTTTCACACCGGCTGCAAACAAACTCTTGGTGACGGCACCGATGATTTTAAAACCTGACACATAGGCCCTACGACTGTGACATTAAAAATCCAATTATTTATTTATCTACCCCCGCATTGTGTGTTCATGTTTTAATCTGCGTGTAATGTATATAAAAATGGTTTCAAATATTAACAGTCACATATAGCTATCTGCATAACCTAAAGATCGACATAATATCTGTTTTAGTAAAAAATATATATTTCTTTATTTATTTTCACATTTTAGCACTGCGCGGTTTTTATTCCCATTTTACGCACAAAACCCAATGGCCATGCAGGGCTTGTGTTCTATTTGGTAGCCTATTATGGTCTTATTTGTCACGGTGGTTTTGCTTTAAAATAAAGATGTTTTCTGATGTTTTACTGAAATAGCCTACAGTGAATTAGGCCTACACCATGTGTAAAATCCCGATGTTGTGTTTATTCACAGATCCTAATGGAAAAACGAAGAAGCATGAAGTAAAATTACGAAGCCATGCATAGCATGCGGAAAATATATTGTCTATATCAGACTTTGACATGCCAGTAATTTCATGCAGTCATGCTCATTGCTCACTAAAAGTGGCACTGATATATCGGGTAAATTAATTTAATATAACTAGGCTAACTCTCAAACAGTGTATCATTTATCAGCAACATATTTCGTGATATCGTCTAGCCATAAAGCTTATATGACTTTTTTGTAAAACTTTTAAACGAAAACGATGTGAATTGAGCTCTAGGCTATACGAATACATTTTTACAGTAACTTCATCTAACTTGATTCGTAAGTTCATCAAAACATTATCCAATTGATTGTTACTGAAATCGTTATCACTTAATATTTCTGTAGTAGGCTAGCCTACGGCCAAACAGCGTGATAGATCATTCATAAACTCGTACCAGACGTGTAGCCTACATGCGTAGGATTGCTGTAGGCTATAAACCAATAAAATCGGTTGTGTATAATTGTAGGCTATATAGCCTATAACTAATTCAGCTATAAACAATCAATATTTGACTAAACCTGGTCTATTAATAGGCTACCAGTTTGCGTGAACTTTAACTTTGAAATTTTTTTAACTGGTGCCCCGCCTCTTACTTCTCAAACCTCTTACTTTATGCCGTTCAATGGTATCGTGCTGGGGAAACAGAAAATAACATTGTGCTTTGCGAATTACCCATCGCTTGTTGGTAAATGGCGTGTGCCACAGTTTGCTTTGCCGATTGCTAGACGTGATTGGCAAACGGTTTGCCAGAATATACCCTGACCGACATGCAACACAGGCGCACTACGCTATTACACTACGTAAAAAGACTCGAGGTCCAGAGAGAAGGAAATGAAAAGTTGGACTATATTAACAATGTCTTTAATACATTTTCTGGGCCAGCAAGTTAAGGTGTCCATAAGCCTGCAGGAGGAGTGATCCAGCTCTCAGATTTCATCAAAAATATCTTAATTTGTGTTCTGAAGATGAACGAAAGTCTTACGGGGTTGGAACAACATGAGGGTGAGTAATTACTGACAGAATTTTCATTTTTGGGTGAACTAACGCTTTAATATGTCCCAGGTAAGATGTAGAGCTGCACGATTTTGAAGGAAAATTCGATATGTGATGCGAAATTGCTTTAAGTGTTAAAAAATAAATGTTAATTATATTTAAACATTCTTAAAAACTGAAAATTAAATAACCAATATAAAATGAAAGCATCAATACAAATTATAATATACATTGATCCATAATAAATCTACAAAAGTTTTTCGGTCAAGAGCATTGAGTGATTTCCTCTTTTTCTTTAGTTATTTGACATACAGTAGCAGATTTACTGTATTAGTCTCCTATCACTTTAAGATCTAACTTATGGATCCTTTTGACACACATCCAATTTCATTTCTAATTTGTTGACGTTCACTTAAGTTAACACATAACCGACTGTTTACATGAATCCTCAACATGCCATAACTGTGTGTGTGTATTTGACCGTTTGAGTGCAATAAGCCACGAAATAGAACTGAATTTGGGATCTCACGCTGTCTGAGAGTCACCTTTCTGCGTGCGGGCTTCAGGTGTGTGTGTCTGACAGTATCACAATGAGTCGTTTTCCGCAGCTTATTGCGCTTAACTCTTTTTAACGCCAAGCAAGTCACACGCAAGTAACAGTCGCGTTACCAGTCTATTGCTGCTATATGCGTCAACCTAAAACTGACTTTTCAACCTAAAACGTAACTTTTTGAAGTATAGCCTATTAAAATCATGCAGATGTCTCAAGCCGTTGCGATATGCATATTGCGATATGTACATTAACGATGTTTCGATAAAGTGCAGCCCTAGTGTGAAGTTATGTGAATGTTTTAATAATGTAGCCTATATTTAATTGTAGATGCTCATTTTTCCTATTTTACATTTAGATTACCTTTTCTGTCATTGAACACTTACTAAACCTTTAATAAAAAAAAAAACTGTTAAATGTAAATCTTTAGCAAATGAATATCCATTTTACATTGTGCTTACATTGTGATGTCTAAATTCACTTTGGTAGAACTTTATTTGCACAAAAGATTCCAAAAAGTTAAATATTGACCATTTATCAGTTTAAGGTTGTAACATAAAATAATCAAAATATAAATAATCCCTAGAAATCAGCCACTAAAAACATTATCTGACCACTAGTTTGTTGTCTTTCTTGCATTGGAATAGCATAAATTTGCCCTGAACTGTAAATCGGGTTGTGTCAACGGCATGTGCCATTTTACCAGGATTGATCATGACTTGGTGTCTGTGCCCCAAAATGTTGTCAGCCTAAACAAACAGAGAGAGATTACTAACTGTCATAATAAGAGGGCTTTGGTTATCTGAGTCAGTGGACTATGTCCTACATTAACCTTGTGCCATTTGTTGATGCTTTTTAACAGCCCCTGCAGATGGTCACACTTGTCTTCACTGTCAGCTGGGACTTGAAGGATCTAATTTCATAGACAATGCACAGTTTGTTAGCACAGCAACATGACTATGCAAAACTATGCAAATTTACTTAGGTCTTTGTGTACAGGTTGTAGCATTAGTGTTCGGTTGAAGTCGTTTCTTGTATCCGTCTATGAGTAACTCATTTTTACTTCCTTAATCTGACACCAGTCATTTGATCAAGAGATGACCTTATCTGCCTGTGATGAAGCTCTAAGCCAGAGTTCACCTACGTGGCTAATGACGGAGATAACCCAAGGAAATTGATTTGTTTATGTTTTTTTTTTTGATAATTTTGTGTGTTTCCTTGAGATCTAGACTAATCCATGACTGTACCAGCAACAGGAACACTAGATATGAGTGTGTCAAGTTTTAAACAAACATTAATCTCCAAAAGCTAGATGTGTGGTAAACATGTGTCTTAATATCACACTGTTATTTGTTCATTGTTCATTTGTTCTTCCGCCCTGTCTTTAGGCTAGAGCCGCCCTAGCAGGGTGTTTCTGACATCATACTAGTGCAATTAAATGAGAACCAGAGAGACACTGTTCACTGGCCTGGAATGTGTCTCTTCCGCAGCACATGTGACTGTCCTTTAACAAGCCTTACTTTTCTCATTAAAGTGTCCGACTGAATGCAAACTGTTCCGCTTGAAGCCTCAAACTTGCTCTTTCTCATAGAAATGTCGTCACCTTTATTTATATAGTACTTTATATAATACTGAATGTTTAAAAGCAGCTTCACAATGATGAGCAGGGAGTAATGACCATTAAACTTCAATAAATGAGAGAAATTCATTCTGCTGTAAAGCATCGCTATAGAAAATACGAGTGTCATTATTCAGTTCAGTGTTGATTCAGTTCAATAACTGTAATGTTCTATGGAAGCTATGGAAGCTTGTTTCTGCCACAGAATAAAAAGTAACAAAATTGCAGCTTTTTAATCTCACAATTCGGACTTTATAATTCGCAATTGCGAGTTTACATTTCAGAATTCTGAGATACTAAGTCAGAATTATGATAAAAAGTTAGTTACCTATTTTAATTGCGAGTTCTGACTTTTTTCCACTCAGAATTCCGAATGTCACAATTCTGAGGAAAAAAAAGAAAAACTTAGAATTAAATGGCAAAAAAATAGTCTTACAGGATATAAACTTGCAATTATGCGGCAAAAACGTTTTGCAATTCTGACTTCTAAATTCTTTTTCTCTGAATTATGAGATATAAACTTGCAGTTGCGAATTATGAAGTCCAATTTGTGAGATAATCTTGCAGTTGCGAGAAAAAAGATTCAGAATTGTTAGATAAAAAGTCAGTTACCTTTTTTATTTTTTCATTAAGTGATTTTTTTCAAACAAGATTCCATAATGAGCAGCTCCACTGAAGACGACAGTGTCGTTATTCAGCTTTAATGTCGATTTAGTTCAGTTCAAAAACAGTGTAGATGTTGCAAAATTCATAAGTTATGAAACTAAGTCGAATCAGTGGTTTCATCATTCAGCTCACTTCAGTTCAAGTTTTGTTTTCATCCAATAGTGTCAGTGCAGTCAATTCGATTATATTACTGAATATTAAGTAGGCTATCTTTTAAACCTAAACTAAGCAAGCCAAAGTAGGGTACTGTGCTTTGGTTGAGTACACTCGAATATAATAAATTTCCTCTATTTCTAACTGTCATTCTCACCAGGTTGCACATTTTGGAACCACATATTGGACACTTCCCCAGTCTTTCTGAACTTTGATCCCGATTCTTCGATCCTCAGTTGGACACAGAACAACAAACTGACTCTACCTCAGGCTTGGCCTGATCCCTTCATCTTTCAGTCCCCTTCAGCTTTTCAGCATGGACCTGAGTACCGTTCTCTTGTTCCCAGTACACACAGTGGTGTGGCTCTACTCCGTCTTAAGCTTTCTGCCATGGTACTTCCTGACTGGAGCCCAGGAAAAGAAAGTCCTGGCAAAGAGGCTCAAATCCAAGTCGACCACCGGTCAGGCGGATGGACCATATCGTTCGGTGGATCACTTCGACTCCCTGGTCACGGTGGACTTACCTGGAAAAGACACTCTTGATAAGCTGTTTGACTTTGCGGTGCAGCGTTTCGGTAAGGCGGACTGCCTGGGAACCCGAGAAGTTCTGAGTGAAGAAAATGAGCCTCAACCGAATGGGAAAGTTTTCAAAAAGGTACATATTCTGTGATCACACTGCAAGAAAATTGGCTATTTAAAATTTTCTGCTGACCTAAATTTTCTCATGACCTTTTCAAATTTGGCTCACGTCAGACGCTGGTGTAAACAAGCGACTTTCCTAAACAGGCCTGTTACATAACGTTTGTACATTACATTGTACATTGCCGTTCAAAAGCTTTTTTTATGTTTGAATGTTTTCTCTTATGCTTACCCAGGCTACATTTATTTGACCAAAAATACAGTCAAAACCGTAACACTGTGGAATAGTATTGTGTGACTTTATCTATTCTATTGGAATACATTTTAAAATGTAATGTAATGCAAAGCTGAATTTTCAGCATCATTACTCCAGTCTTCAGTGTCACATGATCCTTCAGAAATCAACCTAATATGCTGATTTGCTGCTGTTTAATAATATTGTGGAAACCATTATACTTTTTTCAGTATTATTTGATTAATAGAATGTTAGAATATATATATATATATATATGGATGTTTTTTTTTGTAATAATTCAAATTAAGAGGTTGTGTATATATTCCTTTGAATATGAACTTATATATTAATGTTATATTTATGGATATGCATACATTTATAGATTTATAATTTATTAATTTATAAATCATATTTTATTATTATAAATTATTATTAAAATATTATAGAAAATGTATTAGTGTGCTTTTTGCTGTTCACACTGTCATCCTAATAAAAAAAAACATTTGGTCCACATTCAAATGCTGTGTGAACATTCCAAAAATCATAATTTGTTGGAGAAAAATAAACTCCATGTTGAATAATATATTTGTTAGTATGAAGGTGTTTGATGGTTTTGTCTTGGCAGTTAATTCAGGGTGATTATAAATGGCTGTCCTATGAGGAGATGGACACTGTGGTCAGTCAGTTTGGGAGCGGACTGACAGCACTAGGCCAACAGCCAAAATGCACCATCGCAATTTTCTGTGAGACGCGGGCAGAGTGGATGATCACAGCTCAGGCCTGCTTCAGACGCAATTTCCCATGTAAGGAAACAGAAAAATATTTCATATGAGTCATAGGTTTTATCCCTTAATTTCTTGTGATGACTCAGATGTCAAAATTGAATAAATGTGTTGTTTAATCTTCATCTTCTTTTGTTGACCTGTGTTTCATTTGGTTTTTGTAGTGGTCACCTTCTATGCGACTCTAGGAGAGGAGGCAGTGACTTTCGGATTGAATGAGTGTGGAGTTACACACCTGGTCACCAGTGTAGAACTGCTGGAAACCAAACTGAAGGTAAGCTTGTTTGTTAGTCAAAGGCCGAAAACATGTTGCTAACAATCCAGTTTACTTGCTATATTACAGATCCAAGGCAAAAGAATAATTATTAGATGAGTTATGAACTTGCAGTCAATGAATCAAATCCTGAACACAGCCAACGCTTGTTTTCAATCGTCTTTGCTAGCTCCACTCAAAACCAGTGCAGTATGAACTACAATCAAACAAGTGACTCTTGTTAGCTTGTGCTTATAAACCGTTGCAAAAATGAACTCATGAGTTGTCACTTTGAATCAGCAATGAAATCTTCACTGAATGAACACACTGAATCTGTCAGAAAGATCTTACTCAGTGACTGAATCTCAACTCTGTAAGAAACAACACAGGGTTTAACAGTAATGCCTCATCAGGCCCTATTGTAGTTTAAAATTTCCCAACGGGCCACCAACATCATAAGACATTCCGTGTCAGGACAGTTTGACATTACGCTGACGACAGCTCATGTTGACATTTTGTTGGTATTAAGTAAGCAAAATTCATCATCAGTCCAAAGTTGGAGTTAACATCTGGTGCCAGCTGGCTTTACTTACCCTGCCACTTGAAATATTTAAATTATGGAAGCATTTAATGAAAAATATATTTCCTTCACCTTTTTATTCCCATACAGAGTGTTCTTCCTCAAATGCCCAATCTGAAGCACATCATCTATGTGGACAGCAAGGGCATCAGCACAGCAGGATTTCCACAGGGCATCCAGATCCACAGCATGCACTCTGTGCAAGAGCTGGGAGCCAAGCCAGAAAACCGTAAGAACGCTTTGATACATCTTATAAATAGCACAGACTTTACAGTTGACATTTTATTTATATGCTAATTAACCTTTTCACAGATTGCCTGTAGTTTACCCTCCGTTCACCCACACAATATCGACAGAGCGATTTGCGATCTCCATCACCAGAGAAGAAAATAATGTGTCCTTTGTGTTGCAGTGAACATACCAATAGTGAAGCCCGTCCCGTCAAACCTCGCTGTTATTATGTACACCAGCGGCTCCACCGGGAGACCTAAAGGGGTGATGATCATCCACAGTAACCTGATTGCTGGAATGGCAGGCCAGTGCGAAAGGATACCTGGATTGGGGTGTGTATAATGATCAATAAAATGCAACAGTGGCCGCTTACTTTTTCAGTGGTCTTGGTTCTGGAACTATTTTTCCCATTCATTTTCCCCATAGGGATTTAAAAAAAAAAAAAAAAAATCGGTATAGACTTATAAGCCATTAACCAATTAAACCAGCTTTGCAGTGAATTTATTTGAAGCAAAAAAATATTTGAAAATCTAAAATTTATTTGCAGACTCGTGGGTAATGTAGTTTTTAAACAATAATTCTGCTGTTAAACATGATTATTTAAAAAATAGATTGAAATAATGCAGGCTGATGACTTCAAAAATAGCATCGATTAACAACCTCATAGCTTACAGTAGGTTTCTCTTTAACGCTTCGTGAGTTATAGTTAAAAATCAATTCCTCAATATGGAATTTTGTACTTCCGTAACACAACTGTTGCAGTGCAACACTGCAATGCAAACGTGCCTGACATTAAAATGTCTCTATGCTTCCACAGACCAAAGGATACGTATATTGCATATCTTCCTCTTGCTCATGTCCTGGAAATGACGGCTGAGATCTCATGTGTGACATACGGCTGCAGGATCGGCTATTCCACGCCACAAACGCTGTCTGATCAGGTACAGCACTTCAATTTGTTACTGGATCAGATAAATATAGTCACACATTTACACAGATTTGTGAGGTTTTTACAAAATATGTTAATCTGAGATGATTGAATTGCTTGTTTCTGCTTTGTAGTCAACCAAAATTAAGAAGGGAAGTAAAGGTGACTGCAGCGTGCTGAAACCTACTCTAATGGCAGCCGTACCTGTAAGTCGGACTCTTCTGAAACGATCATCTTGCTTTGTTCACTTAAATAATGTTAAAATCGGACACTTTCGTTTCTTCTGTCAGGAAATAATGGACCGGATCAATAAGAACGTCATGAGTAAGGTGCAGGAGATGAGCTGCGCTCAGAGAACACTGTTCAAACTGGCTTATGACTACAAGCTCGAGCAGATCAAGAAGGGTTACGATGCTCCCCTGTGCAATATGTAAGATGATATGAAAATAGGCCTTCATTTAATCACATTGCTCTTGTTAATGAGTCTGGAGTTTTAATCGTCTCTGTTCCTCGATGTGTTCAGTTTGTTTAAGAAAGTCAGATCTTTGCTGGGTGGGAATGTGCGTATGATGCTGTCCGGAGGAGCTCCTCTGTCTACCGCCACTCAGCGCTTCATGAACATCTGTTTCTGCTGTCCTGTTGGTCAAGGATACGGTCTTACTGAGACCTGTGGAGCAGGCACTATAACCGAAGGCAAGTAGTCCTGATGCATCTGAAACATCCTTTCCAACCTATCACTGTTCGTTTTACCATTACTTGTAGAATCATATTTAGAAAGGCAGCGATAGCTTCTATTTACAGTGTAAATATAATTTATTGCTATTTAAACAAAGTGCAAGTAGCAAATAGATTCTTTTTACACCAAGTGAAAATAGCAGTATTTGCAATAAGATTTAGTAGATAGATGCTATTTATGGTTATAAATAGTGGCAGATAGGGTACTATTTGCACCTCAGTGTTGTTGTACATTAAACGGTCTACAATAATAACATAGAATGTAAATGATTATATTAATTAAAATTATTAAATGGATGCTGCCTTATTGGGACAGTAAAGCCCTCCCTACACCTACTCCTAACCCTAACCGATAAACACTATTATTAAATACACATTATTTCCACTTTTTGAATATTTTCTTCATTTTTATTGAAAATAAATGCCTTTCCGATCTGTTGTGAGATGGGAAAAGGGAGTTGAGCAACTTCGGCAAAAGGCGGATATGAACTCGGGTCGATTTGCATAAAAATGTTACTGTTGACAATCCGGCTTCTTCCGTAATTTCGTCTGGCCCAACCAGACATTAGTGGGCGGAGTTAATGTCAATAGCCTCTGCCAACAAGGCGGGCTATTTGCACTTAGTGTAAATAGACTCTCTGATTTTGGAATATCTTCAGAGATATTTGTCCTAATGCTTCAAGCTGTGACCGTGGAAGTTATGATGACATCTGTTTTCTTTGTTGTGCAGTTGCAGACTATAGCACAGGACGAGTAGGTTCTCCTCTGATCTGCTGTGAGGTCAAACTCAAAGACTGGGCTGAAGGTTGGTCAATGTACCCTATTCCATTTAGCTACTTGTTAATATCTTAAGAAATAGTCCACTAAAAAGTATGTATACTCACCTTCATGTTGCTCCAAACCTGTATGCTGTTATCTTTTTTGCAGAGCACAAATTAAACAAAAAAAAAAACTGCTTACTTCTATTTCAGCATTACTGTAGCTCAAACAGTAGAACAGGGCGAAATCAATCGCAAGGTCATGGGTTCAATTCCTTGGGAATGCATGAACTGATAGATATGATAAAATGTATACACTAATGCAGTGCAAGTCACTAGGATAAAAGCATCTACCAAATGCATAAATGTAATATTGCATAATAAGTAGGGATGCACCGGTATGAAAAATGAATTTATAATTGATAGCCGATAACCAATAACCAAGATTTATCATACCTGAGCAGTCTGATAAATCTAAATTCAAGTTTTTATATATTTTTTGAGAGCTTGATTGCAAAAATCAAGTGTCTCACCATTAATTTTTTATTTTTATTTTATCGGGCCGATAACAATAACATTAAAAATGGACATATATCAGCGATACCGATATGGTGGCCGATATATCGTGCATCATCTAATAATAAGTAATCTGATGGCATCTAGACTAAAAAATGCCAAAGGTATTGTTTTTGGTGTCGTGAGCTTCAGCTAAGCAGTGTTGTTATTGTTAACAAAAACAAAAACTATTACAAATTGTTTTTGTTCATTGAAGTAAAACTGAAATAAAATCAAATATATAATTTACATGGAAAACTTGGACTAAAATGACTAACTAAAATGTTTAAGTTGAAGAAATAGAATTACTAAAACTGTCACAAAAATAAATTAAATAGAAATATAAAAATACAAACAAAAAAATACTGAAATTAAAATGAAAACTGAAAATATAAAAATAAAATATGATTAAAAGTATTGATAAATACTATAATAGTATAAATACTACTAAAATAACACTGCTGGTAATAGTATCAGTAAATAATGGCTTGAATTACAATCCGTTTCTCTATGAAGTGTTGTTGCGTGATGAGCTGGGCAACAATGGTCTGCTTTTGTGTTCTATGGAAGAAACTAAATAACGGCATACAGATTTGAAATGACACGAGGGTTTTTCAGGTGAACTGTTCCTTTATCTTTTAGTTCTTGTTACAGTGGTCGTAATTCTCATTATATGCTTTCTTTCAGGTGGCTATACAAAACATGACAAGCCTCATCCACGTGGTGAGATCCTCATCGGAGGTCCTAATGTAACCATGGGCTACTACAGGAGTGAGAGCTGTAATAATGACGACTTCTATGTGGATCAGAACGGACAGCGGTGGTTCTGCACTGGTGATGTAGGAGAGATGCACCCTGACGGCTGTCTTCAGATTGTTGGTATGTCTACATTCAGCATCACAAGTCTTGTTTTCTGGTTGAATCAAAATCACACGTTTATTTTATCTATCGTATTATTTTGTAACGCCTAGATCGCAAGAAGGACCTTGTGAAACTTCAAGCTGGGGAGTACGTCTCTTTAGGCAAAGTTGAGTCAGCCCTGAAGAACTGCTCTCTCATTGACAACATCTGCGCTTACGCAAACAGGTTTGTACACTCGGCTTTGTCTGACGCATATGGGATGTTACTGACCCTAACAAAAGGTCCTCTCTTTAGAACAGCAGATGTACTGTATACAGACCTCTTTTTTCTCTCTCTCTCTGCCCACCAGTGACCAGAACTACGTTATCAGCTTCATTGTTCCTAATCAGAAGAAGCTGACAGCTTTCGCCAATCAGAAGGGCATTGAAGGCACATGGGAAGAGATTTGCAACCACCCACTTATGGAAAGGGAAGTTCTGAGAGAAATTAAAGAAGTCGCAACTTCAAGTGAGTGTTACTTCCAGGTTTTGTAGCAGCACGGTACATGGTGTCTAAGTTCAAAATGGGGTCACTGTATCAAGGCATTTACTGAAGCTAAGTAAAAGGAGGCCCCTGAAGGCCTGTTGAACACCCAGTCTGAATTTTTAGCATAGTTTTTTTTTTTTTATATATATATATAATAATAATACTAATCCTTATAGAGAGACCATTCAGAAGATGACAAAAATTCAACATTTTACTTATGTTGTAAATACATTTTGGTACCAAAAAATAGCTCACAATTTTTTTTTTTTTATGTCATTTATATGGTTGTTTAGTTCATCAGACTTCGTGCACACTAGACCTTAACTTGAGTTGACGCTACTTAAAATGCACTAACATACAAAAGTTTTGGTTCAGTAATATTTTTAAAAAGAAATTAATACTTTTATTCAGCAAGGATGCATTAAATTGATCAAAAGTATCAGACATTTATAAAATAATGTGACAAAATATTTCTGTTTCAAATAAATGTTCTTTTGACCTTTCTGTTAATCAAAGAGTCCTGTGAAAATGTATCAGTTTCCCAAAAAATATTAAGAAGCACAACTGTTTTCAACATTGGTAATAATAAGAAATGTTTCTTGAGCAATAATCAGCATATTAGATTAATTTCTGAATGATGCTGAAAATTCAGCTCTGCCATCACAGGAATGAATTACATTTAAAAAAAAAAAAGTTATTATTTAAGTTATGTTACAGTTATTTCACAATAAAACAGACCCCAAACTTATGAACGTTAATGTGTACATATTGGAATTGTACGAAATGTTTTCATGTCAGAGCTTGTCTTCTAATAATCTTTCCATAATTCTAGTTAAACTCCAGCGCTTTGAGATACCAGTCATGGTCCATCTGAGTCCAGAGCCTTGGACCCCCGAAACGGGCCTGGTGACGGACGCATTCAAACTGAAGAGAAAGGAACTGAAGAACCACTATCTCAATGATATCGAAAGAATGTATGGCCACAAGTAGGACCTTCATCACAGCCAAAGACATCTTCATCAGTTCCTCACCGTGCAACATTGCTGTGTATCAATAAATGTTAAAAAACACATTTTGCCACAACTTTCACCACTGCCCATTGTTTAGTGATGCACACTGATTTTCGAAGATGAACAATGTTGATAAGCCTGTATTTTCTGTATTTTTATTCCTGAGCTTTATGGGCTTTTCGTTCAGAGCTCTGTTGTCTCTCTGCTGTGAACTAGTTTACAATTAGAGTTGTAGCTGAGTAGCTTGAGAACTGTCGGACAAGGGACGATATTCAACTTATCCAGCATGAAGTATCCACTAATTTCTCCTTTTAGTATATAAAAGGAGTCTCTTGTAAAGAGGATTTCAACCATTACAACAGCGATATACTGCCATCACCTCGTGCTTTTTTTTTTCAATATGTGTGAAATTTCATTTTCTTTGTTAAAAAAAATGTTCATTTGCTTGGTTTGGTAGTTTGAACAATGAAACCGCTAGCTGAAGTGAAGTCATTGCACTGCAGAATTCGGCCTCCTTTTAGAGGCAAGTAATATATATTGATGTTTTTGTGCCTTCTGATTGGTCACTATTTTAAACGTTGACTCTTATTGGCTGTAAATTATAATTCGATTATGTGTGCTCCATCCATGCAATGCATTAGGCATTAGTGTCTTCATAATGGTTACAAACCATGTTCTTTATTTACTAATGAGACTTTTTGTTGTTGCTGCTGTTATGATTCACACATTTGCTAGTACATATTTGCTTATGGAATGACTCAGGGCAGGTTGACATGATAGGCAAGTGTTTTTTGCTTATTTGTGCTGTTAAAATGAATTAAATGAAGGGATTTTTTTATTTTATTTTTTCGGAATAATATTCCCCTTATGCCACAGCGGTTAATTTGTATTACATCTGTGTCATCTTTTTTTAAACCACTCATTTTTGTGCTAAGTGGCTGTCTGCCACAAATTCTTGTATCTTTCAAATTCCACTTCTGCAGGCTTTTAATATATATTTGGTAATATATGTCATTAAATCAGTTTTCAATACTTAATGCATAAAGTTAAAAAAAAAATTTTGTAATTTAGCCCCAGAAAATGGATTTTGCCATTAATATTGTATTCTTTATATTAATTTATTTGGTGAAATCTATACATTTCATTTTTACCCATGTTAATTTATTTTTGTTTTATTTTGAGAAAGTATGATCTGTACAGGTATTGTCACATCTTGGCTTGTTTTATTCTAGGAAGTGTATTTTATTTATAATAATTTTATCATTTGCACTATTCTTTTTGTCAGGGATTTTTAGCCATTGTTAAATGAATAGCCATTAATCCAAGAAGTCCAGCAGTCACTACTACCCTTCTGGAATGATCTTTCCTCCACGGCCCTCAGGGTTCCTATCACCACCATAAGCAAAACCATACAGCAGTCAAGTGTTTGCATTGAGAAATTGTAAATTTGCTTGTAGAATGTTCTATGATGCTTATTTATTCTTTTTATTGTGAGTCTCTGTATGTAATACACACTGGGGACGAGTAAAATCATTTTCTACTAACTTTGAGTTATTCCATTTTACAAACACTTCAACTGTCTTTTTATTTACAGTAAATACTTCAATTGCAACGAGTTTACAAAAAAAAAAAAAAAAGAAAGAAAACAAAAGCTATACAAAAAATAATAGTAATAATTTGACACTACAATTCAGTTTGCCCAGTCTTGAAAGCGAAAACAATCGCTTGCAATCTTCCATACTGGCTGATCACTGTTTGGAGAGGCTTGGGCAGTTAATAGGAAATTCTGGTTGAAGTATCTCTGTTTGTTTCCTTCAAACTTCACTGAACCAGCTGTAACCACCAACAAAGTAGTTTGGCCCTGAGTTGCTTGTTCTGTTAAAAAAATATTAAATAGTATTAGATTGAATAATTACAAACATTTAATTCACACGTGTAGATTTTCTTAATACAAAATGACATTCAAAATATGAAAAAGCATAACAAATGTAGTCTTAGTTTGCATACCATGCACAGGCTGGCAGTCGAGAGTGTGCACTGTAAACTCGCTGGAGGGAAGAGACTCAAAGAACTCGCCGAGAGCATCTTGTCCAGTGACAGCATTGCCGTTCCACACCAGCGTTGCTTTGTCCAGATACAGCCTCATCAGAGTCTGAAAGCAATCATTCATTATGGAGAATGCTTCAAGTGCACAGCTAATTAACATCTTAAATCAGCATCCATTAAGTGAAGTTAAACTTGAGCATACCCTTCTTTTCTTATCCATACAGTCATAATAGATGTTGACGAATTCCTCCGAGTATCTGCATGACTGATCAACTTGAGCCCTGAAATCCTGATCAATATCGAACAGAATAGATGAGTATTAAGTTATGTACAAGCTTTATAAAAATGATCATTCTAGAAGAAAATTTCAGATGGCACTTAGAGGCTTTTGCATCTGAACTCTTCATATAGCCTATATACATGTGGTAATTTACTCACCCTCAGGTTGTTACAAACCTGTATGAATGTCTTTGTTATGTGGAACATAAAAGAAGATATTTTGAAAAATGTCTGTAATCAAACAGTTGACGGTGGCCACTGACTTAGTATTTTATTATTCCCATACTATATAAGTCAATGGGGCCCCACAACATTCTTCAAAATATATATTTTTTATGTTCAGCAGAAGAAAGACATTCATACATGTTTGGAACAACTTGATGGTGAGTAAATAATGACAGAATTTTAATTTGGGGGTGAACTATCCCTTCAACTAATGAATGTTGATATGAATGAACTTACCACCGTTGCCGCCGCAGCCATGGTAACTAAACGTACACTCAACCAATCTTTGCGATGTTCAGTCGTTTTAAGTGTTTGAAATCCAAAATATCAGAATTATGTTATCTTACTTTTTTCGAAAAACAAATCCAACATCGGGAAAAAAAATGTGCTCAAATGTGTTTGTGCTCACGATTACTGTTCCGCTGGAAAACCACACCGTCATTCTACGTTCCCACCATAGTTCCAATCGATAGGAAACTCCACGGGGAATACAAAATACACAAATATAAAAATATTTATACATAAAGGATGAAAATGCATAAAGGAAGAATATGTTTCTTTTTTTTACTATTCATTTTACTACTATAGATTTCCTCAGCATGGCAATTGGGCTGGACTCTATTAGTAAATTTATATGTATGCATTATGTAAATTAGTAAATTCTGTTAATAATTCTGTTAATTAATAAAAAGATTTACATACTTCTTAAGATAACCATAAATAGTACAACTCGGCTTTATTTCATTTTAGGAACTTTTGCTAGAGTTTGTATATTTGTTTTAATCAGGCACCATTCTGCGGCACCTAAGTAAGTTGTTTTATCCAATGACATTGCAGCTTGTATGTTTTGGGCGGGGCCAGTAAGTTGAATTGAATTTGTCACATTGGTGCTCCCCAAAGTCTGAGATGGAGGGAAGCGTATCAAATGTAGAGATCTGTAATTTAGCGTACACTGGAAAGTTTGAAGAACTTAAAACATGCGTCTTGTCTGACAGCTCACTAGCGACGAAAAAAGACCAGGTAAGTGAGAACGTGTTGGTGCTGTTGCACAGTGGTTAAGTTAGCATGATGCTATATTGAAGTTTTCCCATTGAGTCTAAGATGTTTTAGTGATATGCTATGTTGCTGCTCCATACAGGACTGCAGGACTGCTCTGCACTGGGCTTGTTCAGCTGGACATGCGGATATCGTGCAGTTTCTGTTGGATCTTGGTGTTGAAGTGAATATCGAAGATGATGTGAGTCAGCATTGTTTCATGGGACATTCCAGAAGCTTTATACTGCGTCAGTGAATGTTATTGCTTTTAAACCCCCCCCCCCCCCCCCCCCTTATTATTACTGCTCTCCAATTCATTTATAAGTGCAGTTAATGCAAGACATCAATATTATGTAGTCAAATGTCTTGATGGTAGATACTTTGTCATTCACTGCATATCCTCTTGGCGGAGTTCTTTACCATGTTATGTCATTCCAGGCATGTTGGACTCCTCTTCATATAGCAGCATCTGCTGGGAGAGAAGAAATTGTCAGATCTTTAATATCCAGAGGAGCTCAGTTGAACTCTGTGAACCAGAATGGTTGTACGCCACTACACTACGCTGCATCTAAAGATCGATATGAGGTAGATTTTACATTTGTCAGCTCTTTATCTTCATCAGAGGGTTCAATTATTACATAAGATCTTTCTAGAAATTGTGAAACTTTTTACATTATCAATTTGATCTCATAATTATTTTATATATTTATATGAATATATTGCCAGCTTTTTAGTTGAGCTTAGTTTAACTTTGTCACAGAGCAGAAATCTGTCTTTGGCACTGGTATCATTCATATATGCATGGATGCATCCATCCACATGCATTATATTAAATTAAGTTATATACAATTATTACTTTTTCTTAAAATTGTGATTTTTTTTTTTTTTTTTAGATTCATTTTATCTTATTCATGTTTTATATCAATATTGCCTGGTCCTTTTTTTATTTAAATTTTTATCTGTTATATTAAATTATCACATACATTTGTTTTTCTGAAAATTGTAAAAACATTTAAATTGCATTATCTTATATTAATTTTATATTAATATATTGCCAACTCTTTTTTTAAATCAAAGTTATATTAAATTATTACTTTTTTTCTGTTAATTGTTAAATGTTTTATATTAATAATATCTGAAATTCATTTTATATTCATATATTGCCAACTCTTTTTTTTTAAATCAAAGTTATATTAAATTATTACCTATATTTTTCTGGAATTAGTTGAACTTTTTACATTAATTTTATCTTGTATTCATTAATGTATTTCCAACTCTTTATCAAAGTTATATTCAATTATTACATAACATTTTTGAAATTTTGTAAACATTTTCTATTAAAATTATCTTAGATTCATTTTTATATGAATATATTGCCATCTCTTTTTTAATGAAAGAGTTATTAAATTACAACATAACATTTTTCTGAAAATTGTGAAACTTTTTTTCATATTAATATTATATTCTATGTGTTTCATTCATATTAATATATTGCCAACTCAAAGTTATTGCCAACTCAAAGTTTTTTTTTTCAAAGTTATATTAGATTATTACATAAAATCTTTCTGAAAAATGTGAAACATTTTATATAAATAAAACTATTATCTTGTACTTTTTAACAGATAGCCCAGATTCTGCTGGAAAACGGTGCAGATCCTAATGCAACAGATAAACTGCAATCCACACCTCTGCACAGAGCATCTGCTAAGGGCAACTACCGACTCATTCAGCTTCTTTTGAAAGAGAGCGCTTCTACCAACATTCAAGACTCAGAAGGAAACACGCCACTGTAAGTAGTGCAGAACCACTAGTGTTATTTTTCCTCTATTGTATTATATATAGATACCTCCTCAGACCTGTTCTGCATGAACTATTTTTATTGTTTTTGCCAGTCATCTTGCATGTGATGAGGACCGAGCAGAGGCTGCAAAACTCCTTGTGGAACATGGTGCCAGCATCTACATTGAGAACAAGGAAAAGATGACGCCTCTACAAGTGGCTAAAGGTGGCTTGGGATCTATGTTGAAACGGGTAGTAGAGGGCTGAAGGATCCTGAGTGGAAACGGAGCAACGCAGCTTTTGATTAAGCTGCTGTTCAAGTATGATGAATACTTGTAAGGGTATTTAAAAGAAACAGTAGAAAAAAAATGCTTTTAAAGATGTCTGCTGAAGAACGACATTGATCAGCATTCTCTTTATGGTAGTTAAAAAGCTCATGACATGACATGTCAGTCATTTTTCATGCTATTTTTCAGGCTTACACGTAACATTCTGATTATTATTTATCTGGTTCAGCCATGAATGCTTTATTTCTGTTAAACCTAAAGCTGATTTTGTCATTGATTTGTTACTTAAAATGTAATTTCTAGTTTTGTGTCCGTGTGCGAACGTCACGAGACCATAGTGTATTCTTCCATCTTGATGCTTATTTTTTATATGGGAAATAAATTGTAATTGAATACAGGTGATTGATGCAGTCATATCTGAGTGTTGTATTAAAAGGACACAATAGACATGTTCATCTTGACTTGTACACTACCATTCAAAAGTTTGTGGTCGGTAAGATTTTTGTTTTTTTAAAGAAAATAATACTTTTATTCAGCAAGGATAAATTAAATGAATCAAAAGTAACAGATAAGACATGTCTAACATTACAAAATATTCTGTTTCACAGAAAACATTTTAAATTGCAATCATTTTTCACAATATTACAATTTTTTACTGTTTTTTTGTTTGTTTGTTTGTTTAAATAAATGCAGCCTTGGTTCAGCATAAGTGACTTATTTTAAAAACATTTCAAAATCTTACTGAGTGTGGAAGTGTATAGGTTGCTGAGATTTCCGGTCGCATAACTGAAACAACTGATAACATAAAACTGAAATGTGGATGAATGGCATGACAAAATGTGGTCTTATGTTACCCACCTACATGTATTCATTTCTGATTTTACTGAATGCAAATAGTGCCATATACTGCTCTCGGCATAAATGAGTACATCTCTGGAGGACACGTAAATATGAAGTAGTAAGTTTAGGTATGGGGTTCAGAGCCAGTGGTTGTTCTGTAGGCAAACATCAGTCCTTTATATTTGATGCGAGGACAACCAGTGCAAGTTTATGTGAGGTTCCCTCTTCGGCTCTTTCAAGAACACTCGCTGCTGTATTCTGGATCAGAGGTTTGACAGTACATGATGGAAGGCCTGACAAGAGAGCATTACAGTCTTGCCTGGATGGAGCAAGAGCTTGGGCTTGGGCTGTGTAGCATGCTAGTAATGGCTTGATCTTCCTATAATGTTGTATAAGGCAGACCTGCTGGACCAGGCAGTGTCAGCAATGTGCTCTGTGAAGTTGAACTGATCGTCAATCCTAACTTCAAGGTCCCTGGCTGTCCTGAGCCCTGCATGGGAATTGTTTTTGTAATCCTTTGGATTTCTGACCATTACCGCCCGCTCCCACAAACATTCTGTTGCAGCTTGTAGGAATTGTGAAAAATTACACTAACATTAGGGCTATGCTGAACGTTCAAAATAACAGGGATAAAACGGTAACACTTTACGATAAGGTCTCGTTTGTTAATGTAATAACTAACATGAACTAACAATGAGTTAATAGCCTACATTTGTGACAGTATTTATGAATCTTTGTTAATGCTAGTAAATACAAATCCAGCGGTTCATTGATTGTTAGTTCAAAATAGGTTTTAATAATTTATGGAATATTAACATTATATAATTTAATGGAATACATCATTTTGTCCTGTAAATTTAAGATCAGTCCCATAAAACCTAAAATGTTACTGGTTTTTTTTTTTTTTACTCTAAAGTGTTGAAACCACAGATGACCCTGGGAACATATCCTCCCATACCAACACACCTACAAGAACTGCCTAACAATCCAACCGTTCAATCTTTACATTCCATCTGAATTACTGTATGTCCCATATGTGACTCTCATAGTTTCACTGATAAACAATTTCTCTGGTAGTAAGGAATTCAAGAATGTCAGTTTCAATCACATTTCTTCCATACAAATGCGTTAAAATGCGTACACCCTTGATTAAATTAAACGTGTAATATTGTAGTGCATATGTACTCCATAACTATATAGTCATGGTCAAAATTGATGGCACCCCTGATAAATATGATAAAAAATGGCTGTAAAAAATAAATCTGCATTGTTTATCCTTTTGATCTTTCATTCAAAAAATTCACAAAAATCTAACCTTTCATTGAAGTAAAAGAATTGAAATTGGGGGGTAAATCACATTATGAAATAAATGTTTTTCTCCAAAACACGCTGGCCATAATTGTTGGCACCCTGTTATTAAATACTTTTTGCAACCTCCTTTTGCCAAGATAACTGCTCTGAGTCTTCTCCTATAATGCCTAATGAGTTTGGAGAACACCTGACCTGAGATCAGAGACCATTCCTCCATACAGAATCTCTCCAGATCCTTCAGATTCACAAGTTCATGTTGGTGCTTCTTCTCTTCAGTTCAGCCCACTCATTTTCTATAGTGTTCAGTTTAGGGGACGGTCATGGCAGAAGCTTCATTTTGTGCTCAGTTACCCATTTTTGTGTTGATTTCGATGTTTGTTTTGGATCGTTGTCCTGAAGGAAGATCCAACCACAGCCCATTATAAGATTTCTAGCAGAGGCCGTCAGGTTTAGATTTTTTTATCTGTTTGTATTTGCTAGAATCCATAATACCATGTATCTGAACAAGATGTCCAGGACCTCCAGCAAATAAATAGGCCCACAACATATAAGATCCAGCAGTATATTTAACCGTAGGCATGGGGGACTCTTCATCCCTGTTTGCACCAAACACATCTGGTGGGTTTTCTGCCAAAAAGTAATTTTTTAGTTTCATCTGACCATAGAATCTGGTCCCTTTTGAAGATCCAGTCATGTCTGACAACTGAATATGCTGGAGTTTGTTTTTGGAGGAGCGAGGAGGATTTTTCTTGAAACCCTCCCAAACAACATGTGGTGATGTAGGGGTTGTTTGATCTTTTTTTTAGGCTTTCTGACCCCCAAGACTCAACTAATCTCTGCAATTCTCCATCTGGGATCCTTGGAGAATCTTTGGCCACTCAAACGTTCCTCCTCACCGTCCATTAAGACAATATAGACACACGTCCTCTTCCTGGCAGATTCATAACATCTTTAGTTGATTATAACTTCTTAATTATTGCCCTGATGGTCAAAATGGGGATTTTCAATTCTTTAGCTATTTTCTTACAGCCACTTTCTGTTTTGTGAAGCTCAACAATCTTTTGCTGCACATCAGAACTATATTCTTTGGTTTTACTCATTGTGACGGATGATTAAGGGAATTTGGCCTTTGTGTTTCCTCATATTTAAACTCCTGTGAAACAAGAAGTCATAGCTGGACAATTTCATGTTCCTAGTCACCCTGGTGTGCTTAAAAAAGGTAAATATTAATGGGAATATACTTCAGAAATATTTTTCTCATAAAAAATTCTAGGGGTGCCAACAATTATGGCCAGCGTGTTTCGGAGAAAAACATTTATTTCATAATGTGATTTACCCCCCAATTTCAATTCTTTTACTTAAATGAAAGGTTAGATTTTTGCGAATTTTTTGAAGGAAAGATCAAAAGGATAAACAATGCAGATTTATTTTTTACAGCCATTTTTGATCATATTTACCAGGGGTGCCATCAATTTTGACCATGACTGTATACTGCTCTGACCCTTCTTGACATTGAGCGTATGGGTGTTTAGGCATAAAGTAATAATTGAAAAATATGGATCTTAAATTCATCATCTCCGTTACTTATTTTGTGGAGAAGAGAAGATGAGTGTCCCTAATTGAAAAGAGCTGCTCACACTTACATGTTCTGTTAAACTAAAAAGAGAAAAAGACATGACTGATCTGAAACCAGTTACAATTTTTAAAGTTAAAATTTCTAGACATTTTAAGAAAGAAATCATTTACCTGTTGAGAGTTTGTGTAGTTGTACAGCTGCATGAGCTCCAGAAAACCAGTAATGGGGAGGCTTTGACAGTTACAGATTTGAAAAACAAAAAGGCGGGAACAAAGAACCCTAAACTTTGACACAAAGAATCATTTCAGAATATGGTTCTTCAGGATGATACAGTTCTAAATAGAATTGTTACTACGTGTAAAGAACCTTTAAAGAACCATATTTTCTTTACCATTTACCATAGTTCCTCAGTTTGTGCAAATCCACTTGGGGCTCAGGGAACGTCTAGTACAATTATAGGGTTTTGTTTCTTTAATACAGTGTATACTTTTATCTTGATTTACCCTGAAAGAATGGAAGTAAAATGTGACAACATGCCCCATCGATAGGGCATGTTGTAACATGTGAGGGGCACATTGTAACATGACCATATGACAGATTAAAATGTTATCTGATCTAATCAAAAAAATATACAAGACAAACTAAAATATTTTATCAGTAAAATACAATTATTAACTTTTTCATATAAAATAATGGGATTTTTTAATAATAAACACATTTTTGAGTCTGACAACAAAAACACCGCAAAACACAGCTATACAGCATAGTTCAAAACAATAATAATTAATCATTTCTGAACATTGACTTTCAGTCTTAATTCATCTGTTTCTCATGGTTTCTCAATAGATTTTTATGAAAGTATAGAATAGAATAGCATAGTTCTAATAGGGTTGTGCCCACCTGCACAACTAATTTAAACCCTAGTGTCTTCTGCTGGTTAAATAACAGATATAAGATTAAAATAATATCAGATTTGTCAAATTTTAAAAGATGAAAAATCAACTTAAGTGAGAAATTTACTTTTGCTATATATGGTTAAATAATGTTCAGTGATATCTTCCAAAGATTTTTTAATTAAAAAAAAAATTTATAAGACTGTTCAGATTATAGTCTTTTTGTGCTGAGCAGCATAGGCTATAGTTCAAGAAAGAATGAAGTTTACATTAAATCCACAAACACTCTGATCAACCTAAACATAACTTCACAAGGCTTCATATGGTGTTCCTATTGTCAGGAGCAGTGGTGCGGTGGTTGGTATCAAGTGTCATTATCCAAGGTGAGGATTCAATTCAGGCTCACCGGATGTTCTAATCCTGCTGTTCATGGGCAAGAGATGACCGTTTGTTTAACTCCTACAGAACACATAATATGAGCAGCGACACCTTAATGCCCACTTGGATCCCATATGCCTCAATTAATGTTGCAGAGGAAGTCTTTGTCTTCTCCCTCAAGCTCATGACTGGTTGGTGTAGCCCAAACAGATTTGTAGTATGCTTGTGAATCATCTGTGTGAAGACTTGTTGTTTTTCTTTGCAGATGACTGGACATTTGAGAGACCTTCTAACCAGTACTTCCTAGGTGACCTGATAAATCTTGAAGCATCAGTGCATTTGTACAGCCATGTTCCTGTCCGTGTGTTTGTAGACAGCTGCGTGGCTACTGCAATCCCTGATGTTGCTTCTGTCCCCAGATACTCCTTTATTGAGAATAATGGGTAAGAGGTGTTACCTCATGTATCCCAGCTTCCAGAAGGGTTGCATGACTTCTAACTGGGTTCTGTTCACAGGTGCCTGGTTGATGCCAAGATCACAGGCTCCACGTCTCACTTTATGCCCCGGACTCAAAGTGATAAGCTAGGGTTTCAGCTAGAGGCGTTCAGGTTCCAGCAAGCAGACAGTGGGCTGGTATGTATATGTCTTGTGTAACTTTGTATGATATGCTGCCATATTGCGGGGGGGGGGGGGGGGGGGCATATTGCTCATTTGTGTTATCCGTGTTATATTTCATCTGCAATAACAATGTAGATTAATATGAGGAGAGTTCTCCGCGACTGCAGATCAGCGTGCTACTGCATTTCTCTCCGATATGGTAAGACATGAAATTAAATTAAACGTGGATGATTTTAACAGTGACAAGATGATTGACAGGCCTAAAGATCCTCGGCATCCATAATAAGCTCTATGAGCAGACACATATTAAAACGCGGAAAAATCAGCTCATCAACACACAGTGTAAGGCTCGACGTCTTGTATTATGAATTGCACTCATTCGTATTGTGTCCTCAATCTGGCAACCCACATGAGCATTGAGTCTGAGGAGGAGGGGGCGGGGGAACAACATTCTCCCAATATTTTGAATTTGGACTGCAGTACCCATTTCAACCACTAGCTGTCAATATTACATATTGCACCTTTAAGAAAAAAAAGGTTCTACACAATACCAAATTAGGGTTCTTTGGCTTGTAACAATAGCAGAATCGTTTTTGGTAATAAATAGAACCCTTTTAATAAGGTTCCATAAAGAACAATGCTTTGAAAGTGCTATACCTTAAGCCTAGCTAACATTTGCTAGGAGTTGCTGACATGTTTCAAAATGGTGCTATGTATTAGCCAACAAGATAGTGATTAAGGTAATATTTATTTAATAAATATTGACTTTTCGTCTTCATCTTCACTGGACTTTAATATAGTGTTACAGATATGTATTCAGACAGACTTCCTCTTACGTCAGCTGCTGTTAAACATTATAGATTACTAAAAGGAACTGCTGACCACACATGGATTTTTATGAATGCATGTCGCGCAGTCTTAGTTCCAACCACCAACTTGTCAGCGAAAGCTTAACTGGGTAAATAGGGTAGTGGTAAAGATAACTTCCACATACATGAACCTTCTGTTTGGCATAATTCTCCATTGCAATATATCAGTATTAAAAGATCTCTATCAATCCACTGCTCTTCTTATATTTTAGGGGATGGCCATTTGGATTATATACATTATTATGGGGTCATTTCTATATGTTCCATGGTCCTATGTTAAATAGCAGAGAATACACTGTAAACATATATATATATATATATATATATATATATATATATATATATATATAATTACAGGAACGTCTGTCTGTCTGTCTGTGTGTCTGTCTGTCTGTCTGTCTGTCTGTCTGTCTGTCTGTTAACCGCATATCTCTCGAACCGTTAGTCCGATGGATTTCAAACTCGACAGGTGTCTCGCCACGGGCACGAGTAAGTGCAGTGCCAAGTTTGACGTTGTTTGGATGAGAAATGCAAAAGATATCGTTAAATATATCATTTTTATAAGGTTGTGGTTTAAAAATAAACATTCTGACATTAGAGGGTTGTATCGTCAAAGAAGCCCCAAGAAGATTGTGGTTTAAAAATAAACATTCTGACATAAACACTCAGTCAGCTACACTGTTTACTTCTGAATATTATAGTTTGGTATAGTTTGGTTCCAAAATGTGATAAATCCATTTTGATTAATTTGAGTAAAACGTGTTTTCTTTACCAAGAAACCAACAACTACTAAAAACACACACAAAAACTGATTTTGCACGGGCACTTTGCACTGCTCCCTGAATCGACGCGCTTATTCATTTGTGGATGTAAACTGAATCTGTAAGTCAGCTATGCTGTTTACTTCTGAATATTATATTTCATTCTGGTGCGCTTAAAGTTATCGCTACTGTGTAATAGTAGCCTATGCTATTCACCAACTAAACATATCCTATTCAATGTGTTCACAGTCTCTTTCACAGGCATCATTTGTAGTAGCCTATTCACAAACTGTTTCCTCAAGCATAGCGTTTTCTTGGAGTTCACTGTGTGCTTTCTACCATGCACAAATAAAAATGTCACTGAACTTTTGCTGTATAATTGTAACAATGAGCACTCAAACATACCAAACCAACAATTACTAAAAACACACTCAAAAACTGATTTTGCACGGACATTTTGCACTAGCACTTAGAAGGTTGTGGTATTCATAAAAACTCAGTCAGCTACACTGTTTACTTCTGAATATTATTCACACCCATCATTTGTAGTAACCTAGCCTGCTCCCTGAATTCAATGCGTTCACAGTCTCTTTCACGGGCACCAAACCAACAATTACAAAAAACACACACAAAAACTTGTGTGGGCATTTTGCACTAGTATATATAATTTTATTGGTAAAAAAAGTGTTAAAAACTGACATCCCCACCTGCGTGACATTTTCCATTTGATGGTATTTTGTTTAAATAATTGTTGTAATTATGTACATTAAGGTTTTATGTTATATCTTATGTTGTTTAAATTAAATCATGTTTATTGCATTATTTTAGTGTCGTGTGTTACCATGGTGATGTATTGTAGTTGAGTCTGGGCACCTATCTTAATTTACATCAGCTTGTGAAAAAGCTACTTGTGATTAACTCTAATTCATCTTGTGTCTCTTTTACCACCTGTAAAATGGTTATCAGTACAGGTACAAAATAGGTTTTATTACTTTATAGAATTTAATTTTAAAGACCCTTTATACACTGTCAGTGGAGTTCTTCTCTTATACATGAAGGGCAGCTGTTCAGGGGCAGCAGAGAGTGAAGATTATTAGAGTAGTCGTATCTCTTGGTTTTCTAACAATAGCCTTTCAGGTTGCTCTGGTAAATATATGCAAATAATCAAGATAATAATACAGTTTTTGAATGTGGAAATGTATAGGTCGCTGAGTGCAAATTCCCAGTTACATAACTGAAACAGAACGGATTCCACAAAACTAAAATGTGAAAGACATGACAAAAATGTGGTCTCATATAGCCTACCAACCTACATTTTTGTCACGTCTATGTACATAGCCTGTACATTTCTGATTTTAATGAATATCTACGTGTATCAGGCATAAAGTAGGCCTACATAATATATAGCCTATGTACGGTCATTATTTACTACACCACACTCGTTGTCGACCAGCCTAATTATACTAATAAACATGGAAGCTTGTTTTCGCAACGGAATAATAAAAAAAAAAAAAAAACGTAATTGCGAATTTTAATCTTACAATTCAGATTTTTACAATTCTGAATTTCCTTACAATAAAAACAATTTCTCGATACCTCTAAATTGCGAGATATAAAGATATAAACGAGATATAAACTCGCAATTGTGAGAAAAAAGTCTTAATTATTTTTTTATATATACTTTTTATTCCGTACCGGAAACAATCTGTCATCATGTATAGGCCTATATTAGGCTATTGCAAAGTGAAAACGTTGTGGTTGGTTTTCTCGTAATACAATGCAAAAGTCCCTGGAAGTTGGTGCAGACAGAGAACGAAATAAAAAAAGATCACCTCAAAATTCCGACCTTTGCCATGACGTGTAGCTCATGAATATTAACTTGATTATTAGACGTTACAGCCAATCAGCTATACGAACGTCATATTACTGAATTAATATTCATGAGCCAGGTCTCTGTGTTTTACAGGCTATGGTTGTTGCCATTGACACATTCCACCCTCTTCGTATCCTAATATTTATCTAGCTGCTTCGTCCCAGGGCAGAACGGAGTGCAGCTTGCAGTTTTTGAAGTACTGAAGTTGATGTCCCCTGAATAACGTGTTTCCCGACCGAAGGTAAGCAGATCAACGTTTATGGCACAGCAGAATGTTAGCTAATGCTAACGCTAGTACGTTGTACTTAATCTTAACAGCCTGATTGTCATTTTAAGGTCAAAGTCCCACTGTGCTCTCTCTCTCTCCGATCCTTCCTCCTTTTGAATGTTTTGTCTGCCTTGATCGGGCTGCTGCTTTTGAATGCAAAAGGAGAAAAGTGAAAGACAAAAGTCACTGAAAATCGTGAACTGTCAAACCGAAACCGTGTAAACCTGCCTTATGGTGCGCCATGCGGTACACAACGCATGCATATCTTTGATTGTTGAGTCTTGTTTTATAGGGTGATTGTGTTAAGGTTCAAGACGGTTGTTGTGTTTTGGGAACAGTTTGTAGCTGGTCATTAGCTAGTTGGTAGACTATCCTGGACCAGCTACCATCTGGTCATACCAGTTAATGGTGGTCTAGCTGGTTTTTGGAATGGTACGAGTGACCATATATATATATATATATATATATATATATATATATATATATATATATATATATATATATGTTATACGTCTAATATGGTCACTCACAGGTGTGTGAGTTATGTTATACATTATAAATGTCTAATTATAAAATTCCTCTTTGTGTGAATTTAGCTGGACAGGTTGAGCTGTGTGAAGACTCTTCTCTATAATTACATTATGGAGATTGCATTGGCATTTATAATATATTGTTATTCTACATTGTATTACAGTGCATAACTTCTCTTTTACATTAGATATACAGATGTTGTTTCAATGTTTTTTTAAGTGTTATTTTCTTGCAGTTCAAAAGCACAGCTATAAAATGGCATTAGCAGAAAAAAACATTTCTGCAAGTTTCTTGGAATTTTTGGGCAGGACGTCTTTTGACTCTAGGAGTGGTATGTTATGATGCATAGAAAGGTGTGATAATGTTGCTAATTGTCATACACATACCACGAGATGATTAGATACCGGCACAGTCATTCCCCTTGTTTTTAAAAAAAAGTTACATAAGATGTTTGAATCATAATGTACAACTATATGATGTAATGAGCACGTTATGTCAATGTCAGTCAGTGTAGCGTGGCTTGAGGAAGAAGTGAGAAGTGTAATATTTGAAGCCCTACACATGCTAGAGGCGCGGTGCACATGTGACTGACAACGCCTCAGTCTCTTAAAGTGACAGTGGTTATGTATTTGAGTCATTAAAAAATTATTTTAGCTTACTTTTTGCATTCCTAGTACTCGTATAGGTCAGCTGCAGCTATAGACATCCGTTCAGGATCTGTCAGTGAACTACTAGTGGATATGAATCATGCACTAACACTGTACCGGTTGATGCAACACGCAGGCGGTTTCATAAAAGCTATGGAATGTTCTGTTTAGCCCATAATGTTCACACTGTCCCAGTGACTCAATTTGATATCGCACAGTTGTCATGGAAATGACACATGACCTCTTTGGCAACAGATAAGTGTTCCTGAAACGCTTATTGCTCAAACTTGCCTTATTGACCTGAGCAAACACGCATTTATTTAGCATAGTTTAGCATTGTTTAATACTTTACCGTTGTTGTTTTTTCTTCTGTGCCTGCTTGTGCTCATGACACAATACCGGTTTGGAATAATTCAACTTTTTTATGTTTTTGGACGAAGTCTCACCAAGGCTCCAATTATTTGATTAAATATGTAAATTATTTATTTATTATGATTACTCCAGTCTTCAGTGTCTCATGATCCTTCAGAAATCATTATAATATGATGATTTGGTGCTCAATAAATTCAAAAGTTGCCAAAAAAAAAACTTTTATTCAACAAAAACTCATTAAATTGATTAATTTAAGCAATTATAATGTTAAAAAACCCATTTCAAATAAGTGCTGTTAATTGAACTTTCTATTCATCTAATAATAATATTTTAAGTTCATGTAACATTGACAGTTTTACTGGTTTTACTATTTTTTTTTAATCAAAATCCTTACTGAGCATAAGAAACTTCTTTCAAAAACATTAAACAACTCTATTATTCCAAACTGTTGACTGCTAAGTGTATATATTTATTTATTTTTTATTTTGACAGATTTTTGTTACTGCTACTATGGCACACTCAAGTCAAGATGGCGACTATGAAGCTGATGGTGAAGTTGTATGGTCCTCCATTGATGACCGTCTGAAGTCCTTCCAGCACTTCCCTCATTCTAAAGAAATTTCAGCGGAGCGACTGGCCCGTGCAGGCTTTTATTTCACAGGCGAGGCGGACAAGGTGCGCTGTTTTAGCTGCCATGCGACGGTGGAGGACTGGAACAGAGGGGATGCCCCATTGAAGAGACATCAGCAAGCATCTCCCAGCTGCCAGTTCCTTAGCTGTGCTCACGGCTTGAGAACCTCCAACCTCGTCCACAGCCCTTCTTACGACGAAGTGGCCGAAGCCAGAGAGTTCCTCCTCCGCACGGGAGGGGTGGTGGATCAGACCATTTATCCCACTGTGCCACACATGAAGAGTGAGGAAGCTCGGCTGAATACTTTCAGTGACTGGCCTGCAGACGCCCCAGTTCAGCCCGAAGACCTGGCGGGAGCTGGGATGTATTACTGTGGGACAAGTGACAACGTGCAGTGCTTCTGTTGTGGGGGGATTCTGGCAGGATGGGAGCAAGGTGACAATGCCTGGGATGAACATGAAAAGCACTACCCAAACTGCTTCTTCATCTTGGGCCATGATGCAGGCAATGTGCCACTGACAACCCCTAGACCCAGGCTGAATGGCCGTATAGCCTCCATGGAGACTTTTGAGGGGCGTCTTGATACCTTCAATGGCAGACAACACCCCATAGATCCTGAGAGGCTGGCCAGAGCTGGTTTCTACAGCACAGGTAACTTACTCTTATGTTTCTCCGTGTAAAAATGCATATTCAGTTCATTTATTAATTAAATCTCTTATATAGTCTTTAGAAAAATGAGCAGTTTGATATACTTGGAGAATAGAGTGCTGCTGTGATGATGTATTTTTGTAGGCCAACTCAATAGCGTCACCCTGGCTCCCTTGACAAAAGCCCTTCAGGTTTTTCCTATTGGCTTTTGGATTATTGCAGAAAATAATCTCTGTGACCAACAAAAGTTTATGATGTTTGCACATTTTGGTCATCCCTGCAGCACTCTATTTGAACACAATGAACAAACTGTCCTGGTGTTTTGTCATATAGGAGAACAAGACCGTGTGATCTGCTTTAGATGTGGAGGAGGAGTGAAGGACTGGATGCCCGAGGAAGACCCTTGGGAGGAGCATGCCAAGCACTATCCAGGGTGAATTACTTTTTCATATATTGAGACTTTGAGGTACGTTTGCAAAAATGCAAAAAGAGGTATTTAACTTAATGTCCAGGCTGCTCTTTTGCACAAAATTAAAGTAGTTAATAACTGGTTCCGTTAAGCTCAAAGAGCAAACAGAAAAGTAGGAATGCACCTATATTAAAAATCTATCTGAAAATTGTCCTATGGACAAATAAATATAATATAATAATTCTATACTTTTTTTATAGTAAGTAAATATATTTAATTGATTTTTGGAAAACCATTAAAATATGAAATCAATCATTTAAATGCGAATTTAAGTGTCACAAAATTATAATGTACAGTATGAAAATGGATTTTTTTTTTAGATTAGCTAAAGATTACATTTTAACAGTGTTATTAAATTGTTTAAATGAACTTTTAGTGTGCATTATATGATGGCTATGGCATAAGTGTATTTAATATCAAGCTAAATTATAATCTCTAATATTGTCTGAATGTTTTACAATTAAGTTCCATTTGTTAACATTAGTTTACTGCATTGGTTAACATGAGCTAACAATGAACAGTTGTATTTTTGTTAACCAACATTAATGAATCATAAATCATGTTACCATCTCTTTTGATATTTAAATCTAAAAACACATTTGAAAAAATATATAATATTTATCTGCATATTTTAGATAAAGATCATGTGAGGTAAACATTGAAGGATATGTTTTCTAAATGTAAAATTGTTATAATCGACCCCCAGCTGCAGTTTCCTTCTGGCAGAGAAAGGAGGAGAATATGTCAGCAATATACAACTGAGACATCCGAATGGAGTCCATTCAGTGAGTCATTTCCTATCTTTTACACAGCCACTTGTCCTTCAGTTGAGTGTTGAATTGATAGAATTCCTAATGAATGTTCTTTGAAAATACCCTTTGATTCTGCTGTAAGTAGTATGCACTGTATATGTAGTCGGTAGCACTTTATTTTACAGTCCTGTTCCACGTGTACATAGTATACTATGTACTCATCATATCAATTGCAATAACTGGGTTATAACTAGGTACTAACCCTGCATTTATCCCTAAACCTAACCTTAACCCATGTAGTTACCTAATATTATAAGTGCTTCCTTGGGTAACTACACTGTAAGTACACAAACTGTAAAATAAAGGGTTACACTTTATTATAAGTTATCATTGTTACTGTATAATTATACATTTAAGAACTGAGTAATATTAATTAACTACATGTACTTCGTAACAAAAAGAGAGTAAAATAAAGTGTTACCAAATAAAGTGTAACCATGTAGTCTTACATATTTATTATTTGGACTTACAGAGGCCAAGTCAGAATGGCTTTTCAAGTCATGAGCAAGGTAAGGGTTTTTAAGCTCAATTTATGTACAAATCCAATGAATAAGCGCTGTCTTCACCAGACGTTTATTTGATTTTTTCACTTTGTCTGCAGCAGCACAGAAAGTCCTGCAGTCAGAGATTGCCCAAAAGGCTGTAGATATGGGTTTTGACCCCATCAAAGTGGAGAGCACCATTCTCCAGAAGTTACGTCAGAACAATGAGGGCTATGCTTCAGTGGAGGCTCTTATTCAAGACATCCGCGCACAGGAGAGCGCCAGTGACGTGCCCAAGAAAGTCGGCAAGTGCTTTGTTTTGTATGAAAGGGACTCTATATATACAGTGTATATGCTTCACGTTCTTGCATAAGTCTTTAACCTGCAAATACGATGCAACTGTTGAAACATAAAATTGTTTAATCATAGTCTTAAAAATAACATGCCAAACTGTGCAGATTGACAACTTTTGAAAATCATATAATAAAATAAGCAGAGAACCATTAATTGTTGTAATTATTTATTTTATTCCTCCACTCTGTTACTGTTGTTTTAACATTTTGTTTGTTTCTTACATCATTTCTGCAGAGGACCCCATGATGAAACTTGAGAAACTCCAGAGGGAGAAACTCTGTAAAGTCTGCATGGACAGTGACATTAGCACAGTCTTTATTCCCTGTGGACACCTGGTCACTTGTCAACAATGTTCAAAATCCCTGGACAAGTGTCCCATCTGCTGTGCCACCATCACGCAGAAGATAAAGACCTACAATGCCTAAACGACAGAGAAACCTGCACTCCAATTGAAACGGGGATGTGTATTGAAAGTGGCAGAATATAATCATTCCTAAAATTGCACATAGATGTGTCAAATTTGATTCAAACTGTGTGTGTGTGTGTGTGTTTGTATATATCTGTAGATGTACTAAACTCTGATAAAATTATATTGTTTTATTTTTTCATAAAGACATGAAAAGAACACTGTACATTTTATGTTTGCTTTTGATCAAGGCAGGGACACACTACATAATTTAACATGTAATATATTGCAGGGAAATACATCTTTATTATATATCTCTTCATACCCCCATATAGCTGCTTCCCTCAAATACTCAAACTCAGATTGATATTAAACACCATAGTGCCTTTATGTAGACTACTTTTTAATCAACATTTTCATTCTGTTTATTCATTTGGCATAATCATGTAATAAGAAAAAATGTACCTTATCTTTGCTCTTTTATTTATTATCAAATAACAATTGCTTAAGAATTTTAATCATTTTCAAGGTTGATTAAACTTTAACAGTCCAAACTTGTTTTTCTCCCGATACCTTTCTGTGATCATAATTCTTTTAATAATTCTTTTATTATGCTTGGCAATGATAATAAAGTGAAATTCACAACAGAACTTTTTTTCTCTGTTTCATCTGTCACTTTTAAAATTGATAAACTGGAAATGTGAGGCTGAAAGCTGTTATGCTCACAGCAGTAGAACACAATTTACTTGATTAGATATCAAAATGTAATTTCCATAGGGATCATCATTTCATCCTGCTTGACAATGAATATAATTCATTTTATACATTTAATTATGTTGCTATATATGCAAACTGCAGTGGTCTATATGCTGTAAGATTAGGTTTTTTAAATGGTTAGAAAACATGTAAATGTATTTGTGCTATGATAGCATGTGCACTATAATACTTTTTTTAATTGATGTTCATTTTATTTTTATAATTATGTTTTTGACAAATCCACAGATATATATGAATAGGACAAAGTGTCATTTTAAAATTCCTATGAAAATCAATTGGTAAATATTGTCCCATAACAATAAAAAAGTTGAAGGGGTAGTTCACCCAAAAATGAAAATGGTCATTACTCACCCACAAGTTGTTCCAAACCTGTATGAATTTCTTTCTTCTGTTGAACACAAAATAAGATATTTGGAGGAATGTTGGTAACCACTAACCAGACAGTTGACGGCACCCACTGACTTCCATAGTAGGAAAAAATACTATGGAGGTCAATGGGTGCAGTCAAACATTTTTTAAAATATGTTTGTGTTCAACAGAATAAAGAAATTTATACAGGTTTAAAATAACATGAGGGTGAGTAAATGATGACAGAACTTTCGTTTTTGGATGAACTATGCCTTTAATTTCTGACACAAGCGTCTACTGTAGCCTACTGAGTGAGCATTTGCACCTAAGGGCCTCGACCACTAAAGGGCCTCGAGCTCACTGCAATCTCTCCACTGAGCACCAGGTGGCAGCTCTACACCAGCAGTTTCTCTCTGAGTGATCGGAACAACAAACCGAACGGAGCAAGCGGGGTAAGAGCGTGTCCAAAACCGCCTCTGACCGCCACTTTCAAACTACATCCATGAAATAGCCGCGAACGCGCACTTTAAAGCCACTGGAGTCCATCTAGCTCTTCAAGAAGTCCTTATAAACAACCCGGAATCGACCCTGAGGATCGGGTAAGTGGTAAAATGGCGGAGAGATTTATAGAAATTAGTGGCTTTAGGGTTATTTGGATGATGTGTTAGCCGCGCTAGCCTGATAAGCGAGGGACAGGATCCGAAACGAGCCGCCGTGCTTCCGTCGCCGTATTTAATTAATAAAAACCACCTCGCACGGCTCCTTGGGAATTTAAACAAGCGTACTTTGGCTTCACGAATGAATGTATTTTACGTATAGTGTGGCCTTTCATTGGTAAACAGTTAGCTAACGGGCTAACCTTACCCTGCACAGTCAGGAACACAAATTGAGAGGCAAGATGGAGGACGAGGACGCGATGTTTTCCCCCCTCTTTCCGATATGAAAAAAAGCTGATGTCGCAGCTAGTATGCTAATTTCATCACGTTGTCAATATTAAACACACTCGCTGTCCATTTTTACGCGTTTTATGTACGCATGTGGTAGATGCGCGTGCATAATGACTGGAAACGAGCGGAGCCAAAATGGAGAATCCCGAAAACAGCTGTGCTGGATCGACTTCAAGATGGAGATTTCCCCCCTTCTGATCGTGTTTTTAGTCGTTCCGTGAAATTATTGTTCGATTTCGCGACGGTAGTCTACATTTGCGCTTACAAGCTCGCCATTTAACGTTGAAAATAGTGGCGTTGTGCGTAAGACTCTGCGAGTAATGAAGTAATATCGTGGTAAGAAGTACGTTGAGGAGGAGTTTGCGAGCGTCCGCCTGATCTCAGCAGTCAGCACTCAACTTCACATACTAGCTCCATACATTAGTAGATCACATTATTTCTGACTTATGTAAGCCAGTGGGTCGTGACCCCAAACTGGTCTGTCTTCTGTTGTGATAGTGTGCTTGGTTATAAAATAAAATAAGCTAATAGCGCTTATGCACGACAGCAAAATAAATTTGCCGATCAACTTTCAAAAAGGGGAAAGACACTTCCCATATCTTTTGTTGTTGACGTCAGAGGCCGTGTGTCCAATCAAACTTTACGGTATTTTGGCGCAAATTCATCTGTCACTTGGTAAAATGGCTAATACTAATACACTTTATGCAACATGCGTTAAGATGAATAGGAAAACTGACAAAAACACATGCCATTGTTGTTTGCGTGCAAGATCTGTGCGGTTTTTGCTATATACATTCCTATGTTTGATTTTAAGGATGTTTTGTTAAATTGGCTTGGTGTCCTGTGTGAAAACCAGTTGTTTTAGATGAGCTATATGCTCGGTATATGCTGAAAAGGAAAGGCGGGGACATATCTAGACTCAATTTTTGTACTACATTGAGCCCAACTTTACAGTTAGCTAAGTATTTGAGATATTTACACAGCTGATTCGTCCACATATTGGGAGCGAACAGGAACCGGAAAGCATGGGATGAAATAATGGTGCAGTATTAGTTTTGGGCTAAGCTGTCACTGTCATGCGTGCCTGTATAAGCACATTATGGTTGTGGATGGAAATGTCGTTTGGCGCCACTTTTCCTTCGAATGTATTGTCGATGATGATGATGATGATGCTATCGCTTTTGAATTCCCGCCTTCTCGACGATCATTCTGTAAAGACGTTGAGCTTTATTGTGTCGATGGACCGTACGTGCATATGCGCTGCTTATTGTTACTTGCTGGCTATATTACATAACAGTTATCTCACGTTCTCGGCACACGCTTTGCCCTGTATTTGGTACAGAGAGGAACGTCTTATTGGCCACTTTTCTGTGATGTATTCGGTTATTGTGCTATTTAAAGCTTATTTAATTCACACATTGAAATTGTATTATGCACATATATGACCGAAATCAAAGTGTTGCGGCCATGTAATGATCATAGTATACTTGCTCTACTTTCAGAATAATAAATGAACATACATTAAACAAATAAAATGATCCGTTTAAAATAATGGGCAGTGTAGGAAAATGCGTCACTTTTACAGCGGTGACCGGGTTCCTTCCTCCTTGATCATGTTTACGTCCACAAAGTTACTGTCGACCTCTGATTGGATGTGGTGAAAAGGAGGGCGGACGTGTTATTTCCTTATATGGGCACAGAGGTAGGCTGAAGATGTTTCCTGTAAACGATGGAATCTGGATAGCCAATCAGCAAGCAGCGCGATATGACAGACTCGGCGAGCCACGCCCTCTTGTTGTCATTCTGATCCGCGGGCACATCTGAAGCGCACGGCTCAGGACAGCCTGTCACTTTCATGGCACTGTAATTCTTGACACTTTTGCTATTGTTTTGGCGTACTGGTATTTTTCCTCATGTCATTTTCCTTTTATTTCAACAATGTTGTCTGAAGAATTGAATGCCTTTAGTTAAGGCCAAACCTGCTGAATCTTTTATGAAAATACTTCTTGTTGTGACAATACAGATGCCATCTGCTCTTCACACAAGAGATGCAGTACTCAGTAATGTCTCTAACGTAATACTTTTCTATGATGATTTTCTATAACTTGTGGTATGAAATTAGTTCAGTGTAAGCTGTCATGTTTTTTTTCCTTTTTGTCCTCTGAGCAAGGAGAAATGAGAGGTGTAACTCATACTCCTAACTATTTTAGGATATCTGCTACCGGATATTAAATAAATCCTTTTTGACAACTTCATTGTAAATAGTCAACATTTGAAGTGCATCAAAACCTTTCATCAAAGTTATACATGAATTTTGAATAATACTCATTCTTGTCTTAGGACAACTTTAATTAAGTTTTTGATCCACTTCAAATGTTGACTGCTGTATTATTCACATTTTCTTAAAACAACCAAGAAAGGTTTTTATGTTCAGAATATTTAGATATTTAGAATAGTAATACATTTTCTTGTTGTAATACAAGAAAATTAATAGTATAGAGTGCAACAGTCGGGTTCCCAGAAGTAAACACTCAATTCAGTTATTCTATAGTAAAATAAATTTTTAATGATAACATAATCCTTTAAAGACAACAAAACTGTGTGATCTACGAGGTTGTTTATCGATGGTATTTGCTTCTGTTGAAGATGTCAGACTGCATTATTTCAACTTAGTTTTCCAAAAAAACCTCCAAACAAGTGATTTTACTGAACACAAGAACTACTTACTTGAGTAAACACCATAATAAAAGTACATAGAATAAACAATAAGATCCTGGTTGATGAGTGATGATCTTCCAGCGCTGTTTCAGCTGTGCGCTTCTATTCTATGGCGCATGGTAAATCAAGACCTGTCAGTCTGAGGGATAAAACCAATCCAAGCATGCTCCAGCTGTAAAACCTTGTCCGATTGGTCTCTACACACCGCCCATACCCGAGATCCAGTTTACATAGGTTGAACTTTCAAATAATGTTGGAAACAGCTGCATCATGATCACGATACCGTGATCGTATCCCAGAAGTCATATACCTTTAGCCAAGCAGTATGTCATGTCACTCCGTGATCTACGCATTGTTGTCTTATGTTGTATTTGGGCTCGTTCGAGACCGCCTGCTCAAAAAAAATATATGCAGTCAACTATTAGAGGTGCACCGATTGCAATTTTCTCGGCCGATAATTTTTGGCAATTTCTGATATATATTTTTTTTGTGTCTGACCTGCTGATACCGATTTGAACCTAATCCCAAACAAAAATCTACTTTTCTTCAATGTAAAATTTTATTTGAATAAAATGCAACATAAAAAACAACAGCACAAATAAATGCAATAGATTAAAGAGAGATATGAAATAAACACGGTGAATAAACACTTTAAGTGTTTCGGGTGGGTTTAACAGTAGGTTATTATTCCAGTAAGAAATACTACATAAATTAAAGTTAAATGTAAAATAACACTGGATAGTCTTCATTGTAAAAATTAAATACAGATTAATGCTTACAATTAAAGTTATTCAGTCGAGAGCAGAGAGTGATTTTTCTTTGTCTTTTGTGATTTTATTAACATAACAGACAGCAGCAGGAATGTTAGGCTGTTATCACTTTACGAGTTTATGCACGGATCCAATATACTGTTACACAACTTGCGTTATCTTTCTCAACTATTTACTTTCCGTAACTAACTGTGTTTAACTTAATACTCGCCAAGATGGGCATTTTGACTTAATTTTGTGTGTGTATGATTGTTTATGGCAGTAAGCCACTCATTTTGGTTTTTGCGAATCACAAGCTGTTTGAGAGGAGGCTTTATGTGCCCGCCACTTGTACAGATCAGTGGTGCTTTTGCGGTGAGCATGAAACCTGCGGGAATTAGTAAAATTATGCGCAATACAGGCACTATTGAACCAGCTGCATGAGACAAGTGAGTGAGAGGAGGTATGTGTGTTTCACTTCGCCGTTCGGAGAGAGAAGAGAGTGAGAACGCGCAGCTGACATTATTGTCTGTGCCGCTGGCAACAAAACGGACCGTGGCAAAAATGTGGAAAATCGTCTGATTCCGGTCCCTGGCCGGTCTGTCGGTGCATCACTATCTACTATGGTTTACTAATTTTATGCAAAGTTACAAACAAAAGCGGTGTGTAAAATCATCATGTATACTGTGTACATGTGTGTCGGTTGCGCTTTTTCATATAAATTCTTGGTATAGGCTAGATATGCTTGTTTTCTGTTGGTTGAGAACTTTCAATAATACATGATGACACAAGTCTATCTGTTATGTAGTAGGGGTGGGAATCACAGGGTACGATACAATACACAATACATGGCTCAAGACACCGATAATATCACGATACAGCAATTCTGCGATAATCAGTATATTGCTAGACAATCCTACAATGATACATCACGATATCTGTCTCAACTGAAAACAAAGTGCCTGTGAAAAGGTTGAGTGCAGGTTTTCTCTTTATTCAAGTGCAAACTGTTAGAAAACAGCACACATTTTTTTTTCTGTCTGTAAATTAAATGTAACATTTAAATTATATGGTATAAGCATAAAATGTTTAATTTATTCAAAAAGCTTAAACTTTTCTTTGTGTGTAAACTGAAACATTTACCTGCTAATCAACTTGAACATCTCGGTGTTTACCAGCTTCCTTAAAATAAACCTGAGAATAGTGTTGTCAAAGGTACCGACTTGGGTATTTTAAAATTGAAAAAAATGTGATGATACCACCATTTCCCCCTAGCATTTTTATCGCTGTTGAGCGGATTCTTAAACACTTCTGATTGGCCATTGTGCTCACGCGTTCAACATGTCTGTGATTGGCTACAATGATCAACGCTTCTGCTTCACAGAGCGCGTACACAGGTACACAGACACGAGAGCGTTTGAAAGCAGGTGTCTATCAGTGGATATATTGGGGATTCACGTGTGTATCCGTGTAAGCGCTCGGTGAAGAGTGGGGTTGGGTACCGTTTGGTGTTTTTTTTTTTTCGATACCGGTGCCAAATTGATACTTTTAAAATGGTGCCTGAACCGATACTTTAAAAAAAAAAGAGAGAGAACCTCAAAACGATGGTGAATGACATCAAAGAACGTTTTTTTTTTATTGAAAAAAAAAATCTTAAAGTTGAATATATTAAAATGTTAATGTAAATATATAAATATAAGTAGTCTAAATACAAAACAACAAATTTACATAACAAATTCACAATAAAACCTTAGCCACCTAACCCAAATACAATAATTTAACACTAAATAACACTACAGTACTAATAACAGCAAAGTAGTCTGTTTTCGGGATGCTACAAACCAGCAATTCTTTTCACGTTTTGCCTTCTCTGGCCAAATACGACACCTGTCCTGAGTCTCCTGACTTATTACATGTCCTGCATAAGGTGAGCGTTATTTTAGAACGCATCACCTTAAATGCCGTGACGCGAAACCCCTTTTGGAAGAAGAATGCTCTCATGTTTACAACTGTGACAATGAGCTCTTATCAGGATAAACTGAATGCTGGATTTCAAAACTGTGTGAGGTTCGCGGCTCTATTGTCGCAGTAAGCTTGCACAAAGTTCTTGAATGAATAATTTATTTGTCTGTATGGACATCAACTTTACATTTTCACACTAAACATGATGCGGAATAAATAACGGACTGTGATTGGTTGCGTTATGTCAGTCAGTCCTTGGCTGATATTTTTATTCTTAAATACATGTAAGTGAATGTGTTTTGTAATTCACGTGTGCATCCGTGTAAGTGCTCGGTGAAGAGTGTCAATGTGTCCCCATAAATGGTATAAAAGCCGAAGTGCGTCCAGACTTTGGACTTAAACGTGGTTGGAGCATCTATTAAATTACTTGCACTGCTGTCCGCAATCCCGTTTAAAACCTCTTTCTTTTAGGCTAGTTAACTTATGTTCACGTTTCCCTCATTCGTGTGTTGAGCACCACTCGAGGAGCCATGAAGTAGCGACGCTGGGAGCAGGGAAATCTATTTTAGAGATCCTTATTTTATTAAATAAAATATAGATATTTGGCACCAGCGTATCAATTCTCGAATTGCACGGAAGAAGGACAACGATATATTGCCCTATCGATATTTTGTCCCACCCCTATTATTATGTACTATGATTTAAAGATCACATTTTCATGTAAAGCAGTTATTTTTACACACTATGAAAAGAGAGCACTTCTAATAGTTCAGCAATTTAAAAAGCATTAAGTGATCATATTCAGTGTAAATCCAAGCTTCTAAGTTTTAAAACAACACCTAATTTGTGTTAGTTAAGCAAGTAACATTATAACTTCGGATTTAAGAGGTTAAGGTTAACGATTAATCAATTAATTGATTGTTAATTTAAATAGCAATCAAATATTGGAGTTTGTGTAAATTGACATCCCTATTCCAGAATCAATGCTGCTGAAAAATTGTGTGGGAACTGTTGTGCTCTATTTAACAGAATTCATATATTTCCTTTAGTTGGAGGTAAAACTTAATGTAACTATAAGCTGACCCCAACGCATCATACCCCAAAGCAAATGCTTCATTTAATAATTTATGCCTTACATTTTTTTTTTTAATTTTTTTTTTTGCATGAATAATATTTTCATATGCTCCTTTCAAGGGCAGGCAGTTGGATATTTCAATATATATATAATATATATATATATATATATATATATATATATATATATATATATATATATATATATATATATATATATATATATATATATATATATATATATATATATATCTCTCTTATATCACTTCTATATATATATATATAATATTTCACATGACCAAAATTATAGATTAAGGGGGTAGCAGTGCTTCAAGAGATTCATCATTTGTCTGTGATTGATAATGACTGTTCATTTCATGCTCTCTTAAAGGTTCAATTTAAAGTTGGAATGTGTAGGACGTCTCCTATCCCATCTTAAGAAGCAAATATATTTAAGATGTATGTAGGTTCAGTTTCCCTCGAAGTTAAAAAGTACAGTGGCTTTGAAACCTCTCAAGCAAAGGTGTGAGTTTACTTTAGGGTGTGACTTCGTTTGTTTGAGCTGTGGCGGATGAACAGGAGTGTGTGGCAAACCTGAGCTCATTCTCATTCTAATGATTTTTGTTCATTGAAATGATCTCATGACCATTTCTCTGATACCCTCTGCCTTTGACTAGCAATAGCAAATCTTATTCTTGGCTGTGATGTAAACCAAAGGCTGTTGGCTATTTACAAGTGTGCCATTCAGTATGTCTCGGCCCAACGTCCCGTTTCAATAGGAAACAGCCATTTCATGAGGTCTTTTAAGGATAATTATGGTAGTCTTTCTTGCTTCTGGCTTATTACAGTGTGTTGTGTACAAGAACAGGTGGTTTTGACTAGCATGTTTCACTACAGAGCTGTGATGCCCTTATGGGCCGATATTGTCACATTGCTCTGATATCTCTCTCTCTCCTTTGCTGCTGTATCACATAAGATGTTTATTGTCATTTTATGTGATAACTAACTAACTGGTTTTAGCAGTGTCGTTACAAAACAGTGTGTGACTCTATTCTGTGTAACATTAAAAAATGTCGTTAACCAAACAATTTGAGTCCATTGACTTCTGTTCTATGGACAAAAAACACTTTTTGAAGAATATCCTCTTATTTTCCACAGAATAAAGAAAGTCATACAGGTTTGTTGAAAGGACATAAAGAGAATTTTCATTTTTCACTGTAACATCATTGTCAGAAAAAGTTGTGCGTCATGTGCTGGTCTGAATCCCTTATGTGGGAAACATGGTCTATAGCTTTGTCTTAGTGAAAGTGTTTAAAGCTTTTAAAAATTATGAAAGTTATGAAGATTTTAAACTGAAGTTGTGATGTTGAAAAAATAATGAAAAGGAAAATATGCTGCTTTATGCATTTTTCTAATTATTATTAGTACTATGTTATATTTCTTTTTAAAGAGGCGCACAGCGGCCCGTCCTGCAGCTTTCACTCAGTCGTGTTCTTCACACTGACTGAGAGAGGCTGTCTGAGTGATCAGCTCAGAGTCAGGAGTCACATGTGGTGCTGTATTGCCCCCGTGTGGCTACATTATAACTGCATTTATTCTGCCTAGCTGTAGTGACAGACTGAAGATGTAGACATTGTAAAAGGACCAAACAGTAATTGTTATGAGTGTTTTTGGAGCCTTTTTAATTTTAGTAGACAATTTTCATCTGCTCCCTTCCACGTTTAAATGGTGCTTAAAACATTTGAACATTTTGTGTTCTTTTAGGCAAAACTTGTTTGCCCGTATCGGTAATCTTTTACTATTGAGGTTAAACATGTGGCTTGCTGTCTGCAGTGGAGGGGCTTGAGGAAGTGGCTTCAACTCCAGCTCTGAAGAGTTGAAAAATGTTCAAATTTAGGTAAAACGCAGCTCTCGATGCTTCACTTTTTACCCAGCCGTCCAATCACAGTGGAGGAGGGGCGTGACAAACACCTCACCAAACCAACCAATCATCACATCCTAATTGAACAACAGTGGAGAAGTTAATCTTGTTGGTATAATTGCATTTTTATATTCAGTAATTGCTGATAAACCAAACTTTCTGCAAAAGCAGATACTGGCGACACAGATATTCCATATCATAAGAACCAAAACATTTCAGCTGGTAAGAACCGCTGCGCTTCTGAAGCGCCCCCAGCTGGGTGTTTTCAGAAGAGCGCCTGGCAATTTCAGCTGGCTAAAACGCTTTGGTGGAAACACTTTAATTGAATACATTTTGTTTGGCATATGGCCAATTAGTCTCTTTTGCGTTTATGCAATATACTGGAGCCAAACCAGAGAAGGAACTCCAGAAAATTCCACAGTGGAGACATAATTTATGTAGTTGTAATGGGCAGGGTTTATGCGAATTGTGAATGAGCGTGCACATGCATCCTGTTTACAAATTATTGGAATTAATTAACATATGCACTTTTAACTATCAAATCTAAGATTTGTGAATCCAGATGAGAGTTTTTGAGAAGATCTGTTTTCCACATGTGGCCCGATAATTACAATTCAGTAACAGCTATACACAAGTGTGTCAAAGGTTTTTAATTTTGTGATTGGTTTCCACTTCTTTTTTGATGAAACCTTGCAGACAGGAGTTTGTGCCAACACTGTACAGTACACAGTGACATTCAGTTCATATTTAAATGTGGCTCCTGTGGCTTGAGAACATGAAAAAACAGAGACGCGATGCAGTTGGCCACTGACGCATATATAAATATAAACCAACAATTAAAAATGAATTCAAAAATAGAGTTGATTTATAATATTGAGCAAGGATTAATAGATTACAGATGTAGGTGTGCTTGTTTAGTCTAAACACATAAGACCTTACTAATGTTTTTCTCAAATTTTACTAGAAAAGATTGTAGAATTTTTATCATAAGGTAATGTAAACAACTTTGCATAATATTTCCTATTGTTTTGTTTTTCCCTTTTTTTTTGGTATTTGAATGGTATTTATGCAACTTTTGTATTTTTGTAACTCTATTTTTGCCATGAAGATAGCCTCAGATGCTGACATGGCATTAAATACTTTTTATTATTATTATTATACTACTACTACTACTACTACTACTACTAATGCTTTTCTCCCAATTTGTCTATGTTTTAGGTTTATGAGACAGAAGTTCCCACTGTTGCCCTGTGTGTATAAAGACAAAGCCCTTGACAAGTTGAAGTGGACCAGAAGATGTTAAAGAAATGATAGCCGCACCGGAATTACACACCGAGTTTCATTTTGCTCAGTGAGTACACAAACACACAAGTAACGAATACACATGTGTATGCATGCGCTGACATATTCTCCCTCCCTATGTTATGCTACATTGATCTGTTTGTGTGAACAGGGACACTGACACCCGATTCTCATCAGACACTGATTTCGATGATCCTGATGGGAGAAATGTCATCATTGGGAAAGGCAAGGTATATGTGGACCCTGACATTTTTTGATTATCAAGAATCTTTACAAGATTTTACAAGGTTCCTTTACCCCTTTCCCACTGAAATGGTTCTGGAGCTAATACTTAGCCAAACTTAAGATTCTGACTTCAAAACTAAATGATGACTTAACCACATTTCTGTGTAACCTGCCAATAAACAAATAGTACCCTATGATTTTCACAATGCAGAAAACACGGATGGAATCGTGGGATCCAGTCATAAAAAACAGAATTTACTGTATAATTTGTAAAATTTTTGATGAATAAATAAAAAACAGGTCAGTACACTTAAATCAAATTGCGATATAGACTAATGTCTGTGAATAATAAACTGCAAAAAGACTATTTAAATACGACTCTGCTCTGAGACTCAATTCACGAGCATTTTACGGTTGTTTCATTTGAGAAAAACTATCCTTTTTTTATATTTATGATAACCTAAAAGTTAGGTTTAACTTGACAGATATGTTATTGTTGTACAGTAGAATTTAGATGCGTCTCAATGTAATAATAATACTTACACTAATAATGATAAATGATCAAAACTTCAATTTTCCCATGTTTTAAATTTAACAGTTTAAAGCTCCGTTGTGCAGCATTTTGTTTGACAAAGTTTGCATAATTTCATATTATTAAAAGATCAATTAAATTAATGTTTTATGTTTTCATTTGATTACCAGAAAATATACAAAACAGAATTTGTGTGGGGAAAAAATCATAAATATATATTTTTTTATTAGTAAAACTGATGTTTTTATTATTTAAATCAATTAGACATGCTTTTTGATAATTAAAATTTAATTAAACCATTAAAATGGAATCCAGGAAACTTAAAACAGGAAACACAGAATTTGGTAAAATAAAATAAAACGGAATGTTCGAAAAAAAAAAGCATATTTCGTAGGGTCCTAAACTTGAAATTGTTGTTAAATTGTATACCTTTCATGATTTCAATTAATTAGACATGCTTTTTATCACTAAAAATTATTTAACCATTAGATTGGAGTCCAAAAAAAATGTAAACGGAAAAAAACGGAATCCAGAAGAATTAAAACGGAATTTGGAAAAAAAATCAAATGGATTTCAAATGGCCCAAAACAAATGCCTTTATACAGAACTTTGTTTTTTTTTTTTTGTTTTTTTTTACTTAACTTAAAGTTATTTATTTAAGTCAAATTATTTAAATGTATAAAATTCACTGCAAACAAATCGCACATGATATTTGCAATTTAGGAACTGTATTTGCTGTGGACGTCATCCAGTCCTCTAGCTGCTATGAAGAGTTTGATCCAGTTCTTTACAGTTGACCTGTAATGTCACTCTGCTTCAGGCGAAGAAAGGAAAGAAGGGCCCCGGAGAGAAGGGGAAAGGAGGGGGGAAAGGAGCTGGACGCATGAACGGTCACCACCAGGAAAACGGCATGGAAAATGTCATGCTTTTTGAAGTGGTCAGGCTGGGGAAGAGTGCCATGCAGGTCAGTGAGCATATTACCGGATTTTACACTGCCCTCTGTCACGCTCTGGCATTCACATCTTAAATTCCCTCATGTGGGTTTGTGGCTTCTGGAGGGATTTGAGTGTTGGCAGGAGAATATGCAGACAGATGTACCACTGTGTAATCGAGCAGATTTTGACCTTTGCGAGATTTCTGCTCTCCTGTTTTGCAGTCGGTTGTTGATGACTGGATTGAGTCCTATAAACATGACAGAGACGTCGCGCTTCTAGACTTGATCAATTTCTTCATCCAGTGCTCTGGCTGCAAAGGTTTGAATGTCATTTCTCATGTGATCTGGTTTGAGCTCGGAGATGGTAAATGTTGTGTGACAGCAGAATCAGGATAGTTAAAGGGAAATGAAGATTCAGTCATCATTTACTCGCCATCATTTTGTTCTGAACGGCATTACTTTTTTCATGGAACAGAATGTTCATGCTAATCTCTTCCATATAATGAAAGTGAATGGACACAGGGGCTATTAAGCTCCAAAAAGGGCATAAACCATCATAAAAGTAGTTGATAGTACTATATTCCAAGCTGTATGAAACCGCATGATAAAGACTTGTATGAGGGAAAGACCAAAATGTAAGCCTTGGTCATTAAAAACATGTCCTTGAAAATTTTGTTTGACAGTTATGGGCAGTTCATGTAAAGGCCAATATCTATAACATTAAATACAACTATGAAGTTTTAATAATTGTTCTAATTCTAATAAAAAAGGTTAGTCCACACCACATCTATAACCATAACAAAGAGGAACGATATCAGAAAGATCTTTTAACGAACAATAAAAAGATTGACATCCTATCAGAATCATTTCAAGCAGCAGACAACAAAACTGCAGCATTCACTTGGAATGGAGATGAGTATAGTTAGACAGCCTAATCCTGGTTTAATCTAAGCCCTTTCTGTGAAACCAGGTTTTGGTGTGTGAACAGCCTTGGGTTTCACTATGTGGAAAAAGAAGCTTGGACATTCTGCTAAATATAAGAAATGAATAGTGAACTTTTCTTTTAGCAGTACTTTTTTTTTTTTTGCAGTTTTCCTCGTAAAAAAAATAAATAAAATAAAACTTGGTACAACTTTAAGTCCTAACCTCAGCCAAGTATAAATTTAAGCTCAAATAAATTTTGTTTCATAATGTTATTACCTTTACAAAAAATACTAAACTGTTTTGCAGGTGTTGTCACTGGTGAGATGTTCCGCAACATGCAGAACTCTGAGATCATTAGGAAGATGACAGAAGAGTTTGATGAGGTAAACTTCAGTCTCCAACCCTGAACATGATGACTCTTCTCAAAAACTTGTTTCCTCACCCACTACATACTGCGTTTTATGAATTATTTTGTGCCCACACTTACCATCGAGAGTTGATGTTATTGCAGGACAGCGGCGATTACCCGCTCACAATGGCCGGGCCGCAGTGGAAGAAGTTCAAGTCTAGTTTCTGCGAGTTTATCGGCGTGTTGGTGCGGCAGTGTCAGTACAGCATCATCTATGACGAATACATGATGGACACGGTCATCTCGCTGCTCACTGGCCTCTCAGACTCTCAAGTCCGCGCTTTCAGACACACCAGCACACTGGCAGGTCAGTATCTCTGCTTCTCAATCTGAACCTTTTGTTATGATTGGTCCAAATTAGTATCAAGATGCTATGTTTTTTCCCCCCATAGCTATGAAGCTGATGACAGCCCTCGTGAATGTAGCACTGAACCTCAGCATCAACATGGACAACACTCAGCGGCAATACGAAGCAGAGAGGAACAAGATGATTGGCAAGAGGGCCAATGACAGACTAGAGCTTCTGCTTCAGAAACGCAAGGAGGTGAGTGTCCTCCGGAGCCGGTACAGGGATGCTGCACGCATCCAAATGAATTCAGCATGTTGTCATTGTCTTAGAGCGACCATAAAAGCTGAAAGTGAAAGGGGCAGAGCGAGTAAATGAAGCCTTCTGAGGCACAGTAGAACAGGAGATTTGTTTCACCCTTCCCTGTGGAGACTCACTTCCCTTTGCGTGAGGCTGCCAGGTCACTGCAGTGTTTGCTGCTTTCCTTCCCAACACCTACGCCTCTGTTGGCCAACAGCCTTAAAGACACACGACCAACCAAACACTCAGCACATTTCATCCCTACTCTTTCCCTCTACTTTAAAGCTGAGTAAACATGGATAAAGTAATTAAAAAAGGATCCTAATCTAATGAGAACAATGTGTTATTGTGGGCTGTCAGGTTAACTGCAGCTCTGTCAGCACCCGTGGGGTTAGAACTCTCCTGACTGGCCATGAGTATTAAAGCTGTGTTTAACCGGTGCTGTAAATTAACTGGATTATGTAATAACAGCCCCTGCTGTTATGCCATCTGCGTTTGTGAGTGTGAGGTTTTATTGATGTCTTGATAGTATTGTGTTAAACCACGTGGACACACACAAAACGTGAGTTTTAGTTTTAGAGCAATATTCTGGTTTAAACTGTTGACAGCATCTCTCGATTTATATACGGTATGTATAGAAAAACACTTACAGTTGAAGTCATTGGAGAGCAACCATACATCAGTCACCCCATAGATTGTAGTTGCAGATGGTTTGTTTTTACGAACTAAGATTAGAATCAAAATTTATTTCTGTAGTAACAGATAACAGTTAACAAATAGACCTTTTTGACTCTTAGGCCACAAGAATATTCAAAGATCACCTCCCCAAGGAGGATAGTAGTTTTTTTTCTAGTACATCAGCTGTAATGGTAGTACCCCCCCACCCCCAACTTTTTTTAATTTACGGAAACTAGGAGTGTCCATTAATCATAATTAATACTAAGATAAATATAAATATTAGTTAATTAATTTCATTTTAATTATAATTAATTAAGTTTCAGAATTCCAGAAGTTTTAACAGCTGAATTTAATTTTTCTTTTTAACCAATAACTGAATTCTACTGTGTTTACTTTTTTTTTTCTCCTCTTTAAAAAAAACAAAACATTTTCTGCCCAATAATATCTTTCAGAACTTCAGAGCATATTTTTATAAAAATACCCATGCCGTTTTAAATTGGGCTACTTCATATATCCAGGTTTTCCTAGGCCTTGGGTTCTTAAAAAATGTGAATTAAAATATGAAATTCACATTTAGTTGTTTTGTCTTATTTGTAAATAATTTAATTCTATCTTGAGGCCCTGTTGAAGGAAGCAGCCTGTTTCTTAAAAGAACATCAGAGATGGATATCAGATTACAATCACATACGGCCATATATAATAAAATCACATATTGGGGAGCCCATAACCCTGAAAAGAGAGAGAGATGTCAGTGTTATTCCAAATTGCAGAGACTGATAAAAAGAAAATGCAAGAGAGAGTCAAGAGAACAGACTGTGATGTTAAAGAAGCTCAAATATAAGATACTATTTATTTCACACACATACACACAAACCTTTGACTAGTAATGCAGGTTACTGCCTGCAGCAACGATTGAATGATGAACTTTTTTTTTTTTTCTTTACAGTTACAAGAAAATCAAGATGAAATTGAAAACATGATGAATGCCATTTTCAAGGGAGTCTTTGTTCACCGATATCGGTATGCACACTCATAAGCGTTGATTTTCTTCTGGCACAAACTCTCATCATCAATTACCACTCAGTAATTCTCTGATATGTTGCTGTGGGTGTCTGTGGGCTTAAGTGCTTCTGTTATCCCTCCTCAGTGATGCAATAGCAGAGATCCGGGCAATCTGCATCGAGGAGATCGGCGTGTGGATGAAAATGTACAGTGATGCATTTCTTAACGACAGCTATCTTAAGTATGTGGGCTGGACCATGCACGACAAGGTGGGAATTCAATCATTTTTCTCTCCCTTTTCATTTAATCCCTAAATATAGTGTCAGATGGAGTTAGTCACGACACATTCCTAGAGTTGGAACTAAATTGTGTATCTCTCTCTCTCTCTCTCTCTCTCTCTCTCTCTCTCTCTCTCTCTCTCTCTCTCTCTCTCTCTCTCTCTCTCTCTCTCTCTCTCTCTCTCTCTCAGCAAGGTGAGGTACGTCTGAAGTGTCTCACAGCTCTACAGGGGCTGTACTATAACCGCGAGCTCAATGCCAAACTGGAGCTCTTCACCAGCCGCTTCAAGGTGAGAGAACCATCTGGGGAAGCTTCATCCAAAATAGAGCAAACACAGAAAGGAAAATACTCCTCTCTGAAATTGAGAATTTAAACAAATGATTTTTATGTATCTTTTCAATATTTGAAAATAAAATGATGTGCTTTTTCACTATTGAGTGTTTGAAGTCAGTATGACGGGGTTATCTGTTTGTCTTCATCAGGACCGCATCGTATCTATGACACTGGACAAGGAGTATGATGTTGCAGTGCAAGCTATAAAACTGCTCACGCTGGTGTTACAGTACGTGTAAAACCCTGAATACACTTTCTACTGTCCACCTTATTTTTCAACGCGGAAGTAAGGTGTTTTTTTTGTGAATGTGCGAGACTTCTGTTGCATGAGCCGCTTTAAGTAAATAACGAGAATAATATATCAGAGTGTAGTGAACTGTAAAACTGTTTGCGCTACAAACCAGCGTGTTAATAATTAAGACACTACATTAAAATAATATGGTAAGAAATACCTGTTTGCAATATCAAGCAGCATAACAAGCTGTTTTGTACAGTTTAAAATAACTGGAAGCGAATGACACTGGAAGCCAGACACATTAAACTTACAACTGACCACGGCCACTCTTACATGAAAAATAAGGTGGATAGCTGAGTTTCTTTTGATATAAGTTGGTGATTTGAATTAGGGTTTGTGGTTTAGTGTTACAAAATATTGTCAAACATTTTAAACATTACATTTAACATGTAAATTTAACATTTACATAAGTCTTTTATTTTTTGTAATGTTACAAAAGATTTCTACTTTGAACGTTCTATTCATCAATGAATCCTGAAAAAAAAAAAAAGCATCACAAAAATTAAGCAGCACAACTGTTTTCCACATTGATGATTAAAAAGGAGATGTTTCTTGAGTAATGATGCTGAAAATTCAGCTTTGCCATCACTGGAATAAATTATATTTTATAATATTGAAAATAATAAACATTTTTTCAAATTGTAATAATAATTCACAGTATTACCTTTTTACTGTGTTTTTGATCAATGCATCCTTGGTGAGCATATGAGACTTACGAAAATCTTACGTACCGACCCCAGACCTTTGAATGGTAGTGTGGTATAATTAACAAACGATTGACACTTATGACCTAGTGCTCTTAATGAAGTGTTCAGTCAAATTATTCACTGAATGAGTGGTTATTGAACCAACATTTGACTGATTTCCTGAAACACTGCTGGCAGGACTAGCTGTGCTCATATGCTGTTGTTGTTTGGTATTGCAGTAGCAGTGATGAGGTTCTGACTGCAGAAGACTGTGAGAGTGTGTACCACCTTGTGTATTCAGCCCACCGCCCCGTCGCTGTGGCAGCAGGAGAGTTCCTCTTTAAAAAGTGAGTTTTATTCATGGTTCTTCAGATCTCATGAAGTTGTACATGCAGTAAACCTAGTCTTTGACCTGCTGAAAGTCATACGACAAAACTATATCTAGAGGATGAACGAATGGACGTGGTGGTTAGACAATATTAGATTGAGGTGAACATTTTCATCTTGGTTTGCAGACTGTTCAGTCATCGAGACCCTGAGGATGACAGCATGCCCAAGAGACGAGGCAGACAGAGCATGAATGCCAACCTCATCAAAACCGCTGTCTTTTTCTTCCTGGAGAGTGAGGTGAGGTAACATCAACAACATCATTGTAAATGATGTGACATTAGTTCTGTTAAAGGGTGCTATTTCTGTGCGACTTATGTCACTTAACAGAATTGCAAAAATTATGTCTTTTTAAACAAGTTTCTCAAACTCTATACATCATGTTGAGTTTTTCAGTTTCCTTCTATTCTAGACAGTTTAAGTGAAATACAATTCATTAATGAAGCATGATAGTCTTTCTTATGAGTCTAATATGGCAGCACTATATAATTATATTCTAATTGCACACACAAACTGAGATTTTATAGCATGTTATGTTCTGATCCTTAGCTTCACGAGCATGCAGCCTACCTAGTGGACAGTATGTGGGACTGTGCAGCAGAGATCCTGAAGGACTGGGAGTGCATGATCAGCCTGCTGCTGGATGAGCCACTGCCTGGAGAGGAAGGTCTGACTCGGTGACACACCAGCAGAACTTTTACTCGCTCCAAAGGGAGTCAGAGATTAATTAGCTTTGTGTGTTTTCCAGCTCTGTCGGACAGACAGGAGACAGCTCTGATAGAGATCATGCTGTGCACCATCCGTCAGGCTGCAGAGTGCCATCCTCCTGTGGGCAGGGGCACGGGCAAGAGGGTAAGACCTGATGCCACACGCATCGACCAGCCCTTGAAGACCGATCCCTGCTTTCACACGTTACCTGTTACATGCTGTTCTCAATTCTCACTTGGTCTGGTTTCAGGTTCTGACAGCGAAGGAGAAGAAGACTCAGCTTGATGACCGGACGAGAATGACGGAGCTCTTCGCTATAGCACTGCCAGCTTTACTTGCAAAGGTTAAAGTCCATTAAAAGTCAAAGGCAACACGAAATGGTATTTAAAGAGGCTCAACTGATATATAGATATTTCTTTCTCACAGTACTCCGTAGATGCAGAGAAAGTGACAAATCTGCTGCAACTGGCCCAGTTTTTTGATCTGGAAATCTACACCACAGGGCGTTTGGAAAAGGTCTGAACCGCATGTCGTTTAAACAGAATAAATGCACACTGATTGTTGACAATAGACTGATTGTGTAGAATGTGAATGAAAGCTGTGTTTTTTTCCCCTCACAGCACCTGGATTCATTGTTAAGACAAATCAGAGAGATTGTGGAGAAGCACACGGACACAGATGTGCTTGAGGCTTGCTCCAAAACCTACCACTCCCTGTGCAACGAGGAGTTCACCATCTTTAACCGGGTGGATATCGCCCGTAGCCAGCTCTTGGATGAGCAAGTGGACAAGTTTAACAAGCTTCTGGAGGACTTCCTGCAGGAGGTGAGGACAGCGGGTGGCTCAGGGTGGAGATTCAGGAGCACTTTGATGTTCTATGTTTGCATAGGAACAAAAGTTTGGAAGGAGTATTTGTGTTCTGCTTCTACTGCAACACTGTGTTGCCTGTTTTTCTGGAGGTCTCTCTGGGGATGGTCTGGCCTCACTTTCCAACATGACAATTTAATTAGTGAGGTGCACTAGTTTATTTAGATTTTTTCACTAATTGTTGATATTTTTAGCAGTCGTGCTCTAAAGTGGTGTAGTATGTGTTGCATCTCAAAATGTCTGAGTAATAGTTAGTAAAATCTATGTAATTGTTAGATTTTACTCACCAGTGATTGAATTACAGGCTTTTAGCACAGATGCATTTTCACTAAAATATCCACATCCAGCTGGAATTTTTTTTGTTTTTTTTGGGTGCTCACTCAGCCCTAAGAAATGTAGCTCATCAGAGTTTGGTGCATGTGACATTAAATAGCCTTCAGGGCTTCCTTAAGACAGAGCAATGAACTAGTCTGTTATGGAAACGTGCATTTTACACATCCCTACAACCTCTGAATGCAGAAGCTCAGAAAGTTACTGTCTGTCTCATGAGCAGCTTGTTTCCTTCACAGGGTGAAGACCCAGATGAAGATGATGCTTACCAAGTTCTGTCCACACTGAAGAGGATCACAGCTTTCCATAAGTAAGGCTTTCCTGCATCATCATATAGTGTTTCTCTTTATCAGATTATCACTTATGGCAGAGATTTTCAAACCTGTCCTGGAGCACCCCCACCTAATTCATAAGCAAGACTGCAAGACCTGAAGTGTCAGGTAAGGGAGACATACAAAATGTGCAGTTTTGGGGGTGCTGCAGGACAGGTTTGAAAACCCCTGCTTAATGGGCAAATGCTGTCATTTATTTACTTTTCTAAACCCCTTTCATCTCTATGTATGTTATAGTGCTCATGATCTCTCAAAATGGGACCTCTTTACCAGCAACTACAAGTTACTGAACACTGGTATTGAAAATGGTGACATGCCTGAGCAGGTATTCATTTTAAGGCTGCATATAGGGTGAATGAAGAACTATTGTAGTAGTGCCTGACTGGGCTTGACTTAAAGGGATAGTTCATCCAAAAATGAAACTTTTTGTTCCAAACCTGTTTTAGTTTCTTTCTTCTGTTGATACAATTATTATTATTTATTTTTTTTATATATAAATAAACAGGCTTCCATAGAAATACCACCTTGAAATCAGTTGAAACTTTGCTTTTGCCTCATGATTGTCGGTTAACGTTAATGTCTCTCTGGACTTCTCAGATTGTCATTCACGCACTGCAGTGCACACATTACGTCATTCTTTGGAGCTTAGCCAAGGTCTCTGAGGGCACTTCTAAAAAGGTAGCTCCTATTCATATGATGTGTATGCATTCATTCTTCCCGCTTGTGTACTGTGGTTTGTTGGAAGTCAACAATGCATTTGGTCTCTGCAGGAGGACATGTTGACTCTGAGGAAGCAGATGAGGGCGTTTTGTCTAATGTGCCAGCGTTACCTAACCAGCGTCAACACTGCCGTCAAAGAGCAGGTCTGTATGAAAGGTCACAAGAAGCATTATCCCTCATGCCACAACCAGGCTGTACCTGACAGTATGTTCTCCCTCAGACCTTCACCATCCTCTGTGACCTGCTGCTGATCTTCAGCCATCAGATCATCTCTGGGGGGAGGGAAGCTCTCGAGCCCCTAGTATACACGTCTGAGATGTCCCTGCAGTCAGATCTTCTCAATTTCATCCTGGACCATGTCTTCATTGACCAGGATGAAGACAGCAACAGCACAGGTCTATCACTGCTAATAGCGTAATGACTTTCAGTTAGAGCTAACAGGCTTTGCTGAATGGATTTAGCGCCCCTGGCTGTTTAATGTTAAATGCTTAACACTAAGACAACACAAGGAAATTGGCTTTAGAAGCGTTCAATTGATTTAAAGATTAGAGACTCTTGCAACACTTAATCCTGCTGTGCACTGAGCTTTAGCTGAAGTACAATGACTAGTTTAAAATGAGTTGTTTGGACAAATCAACTTGCATTCCTTTTTTGTTGTTAGGAGTCAGGTTTTAAAGTGACCACTAGAGGGCAGCGGTTTTCCCTGTAGTATAAGCTGCTCAGTCCCATTCATGAGCATTATTTAAAAGTCTGTCTTTATTTTTGATCAGATGGGCAGCAGGATGATGAAGCTGGAAAAATCGAAGCTTTGCACAAGAGGCGGAACCTGCTGGCCGCATACTGCAAACTCATTATCTACAATGTAGTTGAGATAAACACTGGTGCCGATATTTTTAAGCAATACATGAGGGTGAGTTTTTTTGTTTGTTAAATATGCATTTTCAGTTCATTAATTCCCTTTAATGGTCACTAAAACACTCTTTTTTTTTCTGTTTCCTGTTCAGTATTACAATGACTATGGTGACATCATCAAGGAAACCATGAGCAAGACGAGACAGATTGACAAAATCCAATGTGCAAAGACGCTCATTCTGAGCTTACAGCAGGTCAGTGGCAATGTTTTGTATCTTCCATCAAACTGGGTTTTGTTTGCCGGTTGTTCACGTCTTTTTCCTTCTGTTTTGTGCAGCTCTTCAATGAGATGCTGTCAGAACTGGGACCCAGCTTCGACCGTTCATCCTCATCTTTCTGTGGCATTAAAGAGCTCGCTCGGCGCTTCTCTCTGACTTTTGGTCTAGATCAGCTCAAGACTAGAGAGGCTATCGCCATGTTACACAAGTAAGATTCCATTCAGTTCCTCTTGGGTGAGAGAAACCTTTTGTGTGGAGTTACATCACATGTTTATGTTGCTCTCTGTCTAAAGGGACGGTATTGAGTTTGCCTTCAAAGAGTCCAATCCTCAGGGTGAGGGACATCCTCCCCTTAACCTAGCTTTTCTGGACATTCTCAGCGAGTTCTCATCCAAACTCATGCGTCAGGACAAGCGGACTGTGTAAGCAACCATTTATTGACCTCAGCATATGCGCAGGTGCATGACTGGACTTTGTGGAGCATTCATTAGCTAATGTTCGCGCTCTCTCTCTTTTCCCCAAAAGGCACATGTATTTGGAGCGCTTCATGACATTTCAGATGGCCCTGCAGAGAGAAGACTGCTGGCTGCCCCTCATCTCTTACAGAAACTCACTGCAGGCGGGGGGTGATGATGACACTATGTCTGTGGTCAGTGGCATCAGTAGCCGAGGCTCCTCCGTCAGGAGTAAAAAAGCTAAGCCTGCCACCGGCAAGAGGAAATTACCGGAAGGTAAAACAGTTTGAATTCAAGAAATCAGACAAATAATGCATTTAATGTGATTTAATAATCGTATACAGGACTTATCCAATCATTGAGTCCAATTTAACCCACCCCTGCAAGCTCATGTTCATCTTCCTCCATTTTTGAGTGCACATCTCAACATCCAATCAACAGAAATAATGGTGCGTTCAAATCATGTCGAAAAGATCATATTTGCGAGTTGAACACACATGAACGCCACCACAAAGTTGTAAATACGAGTGGGAAATTGGGATTTTATTTAAGCCCCGATGTTTACGAGTTGGGGGCGTGTCGGTGAGAAACGTGGCGCAAGTTTTATGTAGTTAATTAAGGGAAGGTACACCGCCATCTTGCTCTTATGAAATGAACTTGAGCGCACCTGACGTCGTAAACACGACTTCCCAACTCAGAAATACGAACTTCCCAGGAGGACTTGAACGCACCATTAGTCCTTTGTCTACATTTTTTCTTTTTATATAATCCATTACACACTGATATATGTAACAATACGGAAGAAAAGACCTGTTGCTACTTCAGTTTCATCACAACTTTAATGATTGTCCTGCTGCGAAGACGTCAGATGACGCAAACTCTGAATCAACATGCACCAATGCTACATTTTATTTCATTTGTTAACAAACAAGTATTCATTACTTCAATGAGCTCATTGTTACTGCCTTAAATGATTACATTGTTTAAATTAATACATTTTTAGCTAACTGTGATTTTGTATATGTACATTTCTGAAATGCATAACTGAGACAGTTACCTCTGATAACAGATCACTCTAGATTGTAATGTGGACTCATGCCATTTCTGTAAAGCTGCTTTGAAACGATGTGTATTGTGAAAAGCGCTATACAAATAAATGTGAATTGAATTGCTGTCTGTGTGCAGAGGAGAGCAGCAGCAGCAGCAGTGAGGTGTGGATGAACCGTGAGCAGAGCATGCAGATGCCCGTCATGATGCCGTCACCCCACCTCACCTCCACCGTCATGAGAGAACCCAAACGCCTGCGTCCTGAGGAGAGCTACATGGGGGTGTACTCCATGACCCCCGATCAGCAACAGCAGCACACACACCCTCAGACTCCTCAGCCACAGCACCACCAATCACCCATGGACTACAAGTAAGAGCATCATGGCATGGCATCATGTGTCTGTCATGACACTCTCAGTACAGCTATTTTCAGTCATGAAACGTGTTTGCTGCTTAGCGTCTAGTTTGGGATTGAAGGGATATAGTGAGGTGTGCTGATACTGTTTTACAGCACACAAGTCACCTGGATGCTAGCACAGAGACAGCAGCAAGAGGAGGTGGCCAGACAGCAGCAGGAGAGAGCTATGAACTACGCCAAATTAAGGAGCAACCTTCAGCATGCCATGTAAGATAAATCACTCTCAAAATGTAACTTTACACTGCTTTCTTTAAAACACAAGTCCAGCGGTCAAATGCCATTTAAATGCACACAAAAACATTGTATTGTTGGTTTGCAAATGCTTGCAGTCGTCGAGGAACTGGCCTGATGGAGGATGATGAGGAACCCATTGTGGAAGATGTGATGATGTCATCAGAAGGCCGGATTGAGGATCTCAATGAAGGCATGGACTTTGACACCATGGATATTGATCTGGTAATAAGCTTAAGCTAAATTCCAATTGTATTTATGATTTTGGTCTCTAGGACTAGGTTTTTTGTCTAAATGATTACATAGTAATTGTGATCGATAAAGATTTTGAATGTTTCTGAAAGAAGTATCTTGCCCAGTCACAGCAGTAATATTGTGAAATAGTATTACTATTTAAAATAACTGTTTTATATTGTATGATGTAATTTATTCCTGTGATGGCAAAGCTGAATTTTCAGCAGCCATTACTCCACTCTTCAGTGTCACATACATGATCCTTCAGAAATCACAGGGTTTCTGTTGTTCTTAAAGTCTTTAAAAGTCTTAATTCACCCTTCTGCAAATTAAGGCCTTAGAAGGGTCTTTAATCAGAGCAGAAAGTCTTAAATTCATATAGCATGTGCTGCATAAGAATATAATAATGAATATCTTCCTCAGTATTTTGTATTTTGTTTTCCCATACAATTATCTGAACATCCTAAAATCAAAATACATTTACTTGCATACATGTTTACAAAATGTCAAGTTTTGTTTATGGACTTAAGTTTATGCTTCAAACAAGAACAAATATGTGTCAATGAGGTATTAAAACTAGTTTTTCCTTTGAATTAAGTCGATTTTTTTACTAAGCCCACTGGCAGATATTTGTAATCATAGATAAACATAAAAAATGTTTATGTCATTTTGTTTCTCCAGTAAATGCATCTTGATTTAAGAATCTTTAGACTATTGCACTGGAAAACAAGATAAAAAAAACTGAGGAAGAACATCGCTTTTTTGCAGTGTGATCAGAAGGAAAAGTAAAAGTTATTTGCATATTATTGTAGTTGGGAGAAGAGATATTGAAGTAATTGAAATGTAAGGGGGATCTTGTTGGATCCCCCCTTGTTTTGCTAATACAACTCATTGTGTTTCTCCCTAGACATTTACTTTTAGAAAACACATTGGCATATTGTGTTCCATTCAGTTTATTCCTTAAATTTTCTTTACTTGGTCTTAAAAAGGTTTTGAAAAAAGAAACCTTGAATCATTCTAATATGCTAATTTGGAGCTCAAGAATCAATTCTGTTGTGAAAACAGTTGTGCTGCTTAATGTTTTTTTAGTCTCAATTCTTTAACGAAGTTTCAAAAGAACAGCATTTATTTGAAATCATTTGCAACATTATAAATGTCTTTGATGTCACTTGTGGTTAATTTAATACATCTTGGCTGAAAAAAAGTATAAATTTCTTTCAAAACAAAATTGTTACTGAGCCCAAACTTTTGAACTTGTTTATGTGTATGTGATAGATTTAATACACATAAATAACTATTACAGTCTTCTTTTTGCACATCTTATCCTTATTGTCTGCTCTTTCGTATCTCGCAGCCCCCATCGAAGAATCGACGAGAGCGATCGGAACTGAAGCCCGACTTTTTCGACCCCGCCTCCATCATGGATGAGTCTGTAAGAAGCACTCATTTCCTGGGTTATGATGCTTTTCAGCGGTAATGGGGGACTCGTTCACTCCGACACTAAGGACGTGAAAGAGAGATCACCACTAGATGGCACTAGCAGGAGTGATTTCAGATAGTTTGAATTGCCCTTGTGCAAAAAGACAGAGAGGGGGAGAGCATCTCGCTATTATAAATACTAATCAGACCCATCTGGACTGGTGATTTGAATGAAACGTTTGTTTGGTAACTCTAAACACTGAACTGAATTTGAACATTTTCTCTTGTAGGTCCTGGGAGTGCCCATGTTTTAAGATTATAATTGGAGGAGTGTGAAGAGAAGAGACATTTTGTGTGAATTCACATTGATTCTCTAAAGAGAATTAAATTCAATGGAGTGATTGGCATCCAAATCAGCTTGTACCATTGACACTTACTAAAACACAGAAAGGATAAAGGAGCAATTCAAAGTCTCTGCAATCATTGTGTGGGCTTTCCCTGATCGTGCAAACCGTGACCGTAGATACTGAACGCCATGGAATCTCGGACTGTCCTTAGCCATACATGAGTATATGAGATATAAATATATATATAAATATATATATATAGAAATATTTCACAGTTGAACGTCATCATGTTTAAAGAAACATATGTGAGATCTCTTAGAGTTGTGGTATTTCTTGAAGCCAGGGGTGAATGCATCTTTTTTAACTTAAAGACAACTTTGTTATGTATAGCCCTTTTGTAATAGTGAGTAATCTGGTGTAAAGTAGTAATTTATAAGCAGGTTTTTGCTCATCATAGTGAGTATTGATATATTTTATTCTTCTTATCTAATATGTGAAATGGAGGGAAAACCTCCAGGTCTTTATATCTAGAATTTAGTTTCCTTTTATTCCACCTTCAAAAATCATGACATAACACAAACCCTAAATCAAAACGCTCTGAGCTGATTTATTACTGCCTTTGGTGCATGTGTGAAGTTTGGGGCAATTTCAGTGACATGATGATCAGTGATTGGTGTATGTATGTTAAATACCTCAACCATTCAGTGGCCCTGTTGCTCTCTTTGCCCCAACCAAACTGTTTTTATGTGCCAACTGCTCTAGTAAATCAGGCACTTAGAATCACAGTCAGTCTGTGAAGATGCACAGAAAGGACTTTAATTCTTCCGCAGAGTCACAAGGCTTATCCAAAGATCAGATCTGCTCGCATGTCCCTCTAAAATCAAGCAAAGAAGAGGAAATCTCTCCAGTAGTGCCATTGTGTTGTCTCTAATAAAACAGAACCTAGTGTAGTATGTCTGGTGGAGATATTCTTCTCCCTGATTAGAGCTATGTAGACATCTACATTTAAATAAAGTTATATATAAATATAAATTGGTGCTGATTTTATAATTGTGCTTTTTTTATTTTTAAAACTCCAACTTAGAGTTCAAATGTTTTGAAATGTATAAGAACATGTCTAAACATGGAAGTGTGTAGCCATGCAGCAAGTAAAGGTTTGAGATTTTATTTGATTTTTTTCCTCCTTTTTGAGTGTTTGTGTGTATTTTTTTTTTTTTTTTTTTTTTTTTAGTCTTAAAGAGGTTTTTTAGGTTTCACCTTTTTTCCTAATTGTAAATTTAGTTTGGTTGCAATTCATGGACAGAACTATTTTATTCAGCTCTGATTTTGTTTTTCCCCAAATGAAATATTCAAAGTGTAACAATAACGTCCTATGAGATCCTAAATGTTACAGCATTGCGTTCGGCAGCTCTACACAGCTTAACTAATACATTAATACATGAACTTATATTGCAGACATGTGCATTTTGTCTGGGGTATACTTTTTAATCATTCCATGCCTTGGCCTTAAAATGTCCTTGTTTTAAAAAGGAAAAGTGGTTGGGTGGTTGTCAAACAGAAATCTTCCATGTTGAAACTTTTATGTGAGGTACATTGGATTCCTTTCGTATCAGAAAAGGAAAAGTACATTTCTGAAATGGCATGAGTGTAATTATTTAAAAGGTGTGCAGACAGATTTTGAATTTATGAAAGTAAATGCCCTTCGGCTTAAACTGTCTTCTGTTCCTCACCACTACATTCATTGAACTGCTGAATAGATTGTGTAAATATACATGCATTTAAACGTAAAGCTTAATTTTCTAGTGCTTTTTTCTGTTAACATTTTAAACATATTATTATCACTTATCCCTGTTCAGAGATATAAACTCATACATAACCGTTTCCCTGTCCTCTGTTATCCACTGTAATGTTTCTGATTTGTATCTGTCTGGAGACAGTAAGTTTTTGAATAAAAGTAAACAAATCTTTCTCGTGTATTTGTGTGATTTTACATTATTCTTTCTTTGCCCGATGCTTTTACTCACTCACTCACTTACAAATGAGCAAAGTCACACGCAAATATCCTGTTTGCCAAATATCCTGTTTGCCACAGTATGTTTTGAAATTCATTCTCTAAAAGTATGTTTTTTTTAATACACATGTACTCTGTACTTTTGTTAAGAAAGACACTTGAAGAGTTCAGATGCAAAAGCCTCAAAGTGCCATCTGAAATTTTCTTCTAGAATGATCATTTTTATCAAGCTCGTATATTTAAGTTCAGTAATTTCACTTAAATGACAATTAATAGGTAATTTGCATTGTCATTTAAGTGAAATTATTGAACTTAGATATACGAGCTTGATAAAAATGATCATTCTAAAAGAAAATTTCAGATGGCACTTAGAGGCTTTTGCATCTGAACTCTTCACTTATACTTATAAAAGTTGAGTTGCATCTATGAATATTTACCAGTTACTTACTACAGCTGTTAATCCTATAAAAACTTTAGCCATCCGGAGGAGACACAAATATGATGAGCCCAGTAAACTTGTATCTGACTCTAAATCGCATGCACGTGCAGTTTTTTGTTTGTCTGTTTTTTAATGCTTTTTTTGAACATTCAGTTTACAGTGAAGAACAATACAATTTTAACACAAGTATTAAAAATGACAGAAATATAAAGAATAGTTAAAGAAAACACTTCAACACCACAGCTCAAAACAAAAACAACTAGACAGTTACTAAAAACAAGAGAATGAAAAGAAAGAAAGGGAGGGCATTACTTAAAAGAAATGCACTCTTTGAATTTCGGGAGAACGCTACGTTACCAGATGTGACGTAAAGCACGATGTCGTTACTGATTGGTTTACATTACTGTTCGTCGCATATTCTTCAATTTCATTGGTTAATGTCGTTTCGCAGGCTCTTTTGGGCGGGGTTACCATTTCAAAATTTCAGCGGGTGTAAACGAGTTGTTGTTGACGGACGGTAGTTTTATCTTCAAAGTTTAAACAATTAAACAATTTAAGTACGTTTTTCAACAGTCTCTGGGCTTTCGACCACTCTTATCGGTCATGTCTTTCTCAAGAGCTCCATTAAAGAGATTTAACGAAAATATTGGTAAGTTTCATACGTCTGTTCCATTATTCTACGATGTGAATGAAGTTGAATGCAGTTATGTGAGTTTAAATAGTTTAATTATTAATGATTCAGGTGATTTTACTTAAAGTAAAGTTACATGGTTAGTTCTCACTTTCATGCTCAGCTTTATAATTTAATACCGTTTTCTTTGTTAAGCGTCTGTTTTCTTGCAGCTGCGATCTATCTATTTTGCCAGACTATCAAATCAAAGTTTATTTATCAAATGCACAGCAGTACGTCACGAGGCAATAACTGTAAGGCGTGCATTGTTATTTCTAAGCTAAAAAAAAAATAGACATAAAATGAAGACTTAAAGATATGAAAATGAATGCTGAATATGTTTGTTCAGCTGTTTGGAATACATGCCAGCTAACGTTACCTCAATGATTGTGAGAGGTTTATATTCATAAACTTTGATTATTGATCTTTGGTATTTTGTATCCTTAGGTTGTGCTCCTCCACCTGGTACATATGATGTGAAGTCTGGTGAGCTGAAGGGAGCTGTTTCATTTCATAAAGCAGAGCGCTTCAGAACAGCTTCCAAAAGTGAGAGCAGATTTTCTTGAACCACCATTTAAGATAACATTTTCCATCTGAACCTTCAAGGAATAGTTCACCCAAAAAGGAAAATTCTGTCATCATTTACTCACGCTCATGTCGTTTCAAACGAGTAATTAATGATAGAATTTTCAATTTTGGGTGAACTATCCCTTTAAGAATAAGAAACATTGATTAATATATTTAAACTTTTTTTTTTTACTTTTTTTTTTTTATTTTTTTTTATGCTGATCAGCAGAGGCACCCCTGCCATCCCCTTCAAAAGAAGTACCCATGTCTCCAGTTCGGAGGACCATGTCTGTTGATGGTTTGGTAAGATCTGAATTTGTAATTATTTGCTAGTGGTCAACCATACTGAAGTATTAGTTTAATACAGTTGTACACCTTCTATTCCATGATTTTTCTTATACAGAACAAAAAGGATTTTATCCATATAATGAAAGTCTCTAGTCCAAAACAACCTGCACACTCTTGACATTCATTGCATGGACAAATATACAGAGACATTTCTCAAAATAGAATTTTTTTCACAGAAGAAAGTCATACAGGTTAAGAAAGAATACAGGTTGGAAACTAGTAAATGAAGACACATTTTTTTGAATTTTGTCTGAACTATCCTTTTTAAAATGACTGTATTGTAATGTAACTATTTTGTTCCTGTGTTTGTCTTATTAGACATACCAAACCTGTATGAATTTCTTTCTTCTGCTGAACACAAAAGAAGATATTTTGAAGAATGTGGATAACCAAAAAATTGATGGGCCTCATTGACTTCCATAGTATTTTTTTATTTCTATTTTATTTTTTCTCCATACTATGGAAGTCAATGGGGCCCATCAACTGTCTGGTTACCCATATTCTTCAAAGTATCTTCTTTTGTGTTCAGCAGAAGAAAGAAATTCCTACAGGTTTGGAACAACTTGAGGTTGACATTATTTGAAGACTTTTTAAATATCTTAAAAATGTACAACTTTGATTTGGGTGAGCTAATAGTGTCAGTTCCCTTTTTAGAGTTCACCAAAGTGTCTAAAAACAGACAATTTGTCAGTAAATTGAATATCTACCTGTATATCAGTTAATAGTATTTGCTATGCTGTTTTACTATTTGCTTTTTTTCCTCATATAGGCTGATGCATTAAGTTCCAAAAAAGACAAAAATAGTTTCACACTTGAAATGAAACATCAGAGACTTCTGGAGAAAGAGGTAGATTTCAAAATGTTTTGAACATTTCCTGGATGGCCATTTGTTGTTTTGAGGCCTGATCAATTTCTTTGGCCTTTTCTCTTAACCTTGACTGTCACTTCTAATGCTGGAGTATAGATCCGATCTTTGGTGCAGCAGAGAGGAGAGCAGGACCGCAGGCTGCTGACCCTGGAGGAAGAGCTGAAGAAGTTGGAGTCTAAATTGCTCATGGCTGTCAGAGAGAAGACTGGCCTTGCTGCCAATGTGGCTTCTCTCGAGAGGCAGCTTGCAGAGTTAAAGAAAGTTAATGAGTTCCTGAAGACCAAGGTGACTAGTCTTTTTGTACCAGGGTGTTTTGCAATCTCCGTTGCTTAAGTGTTGTTTTGTAGACTGCTTTAAGTTTACTGAGGAATGTCTTGGCACTTTAATTTTCCCAGGTCTCTGCAGATACCACCAAGAAGAAGATCAATGCTCTTTCCATGGAGCTCATTGAGGCCAAAAATAAACTGGATGCCAAAGATAAGGTAAGTTCCCTCAAGTCACTTTATGGAGAGGAGTTTGTGTAACTTCACAAGTTGCTCAGTGTAATTGTGGGCTTGTGCTTTATTAACAGGAGCTGAGCTTCCTACAGATCAGCTCAGAGGGGAAAGTAAAGGTCTTGGAAACGGATCTGGAGACTGCCAGAACAACTTTTAGAGTTCTTCAGGAAAGGAACCAGGATCTTGGTGAGGATTAATAATGTATATTTGATAATGTATATTTTTTTAGATCAGTCCCATTTTATAGAATCTATCTGACAGATGTTCAGTGCGTCTAAGCATAAGTCAGACCATGTTCAAAACAGAATACTAACAGTAGTTCACACAGAAGAACTATCACTGTTGTCACACAAATATTAAGCACCACAATTGCAGCCTTAGACTTTTCAAAAACATTAAACATTTTACTGACCCCAAACTTTTTAACATTTGTGGTGTTATTATTTTGTTTAGAAGTAAAATGGTACAGTCAGGCATGTTGCAACCATAAAGTGGCATTTAAAGGGTTAGTTCACCCAAAAATGAAAATTATGTCATTAATGACTCACCCTCATGTCGTTCCAAGCCCGTAAGACCTCCGTTCATCTTCGGAACACAGTTTAAGATATTTTAGATTTAGTCCGAGGGCTGTCTGTTCCCCTCCATTAAAGTCAATGGAAGTGTGTCACTGTTCACGTCCAGAAAGGCAATACAGACATCATCAAAGTAGTCCATGTGACATCAGTGGCTCAATCTTAAGTTTATCAAGCGTCGAGAATACTTTTTGTGCGCAAAAACAAACAAAAATAACGACTTTATACGACCAGCGTCGGCCAATAGTGAGCCTACGTGGTGACGTGCAACACAGACACGCTGCGCAAAAACACTACGAGGCCCAGAGAGAAGGAAATGAATAGTGGAATAAAGCCGTTATTTTTGTTTGTCTTTGCGCACAAAAAGTATTCTCGACGCTTGATAAACTTAAGATTGAGCCACTGATGTCACATGGTCTACTTTGATGATGTCTGTATTGCCTTTCTGGACGTGAACAGTGACACGTCCATTGACTTTCAATGGAGGAACAGAAAGCTCTCGGACTAAATCTAAAATATCTTAAACTGTGTTCCGAAGATGAACGGAGGTCTTACGGGCTTGGAACGACATGAGGGTGAGTCATTAATGACATAATTTTCATTTTTGGGTGAACTAACCCTTTAAGAAGCTTCTGACTTGTAAACCAGTAAAGTGGTTTAGAAATTATTTATTGATTCAAATGACTCCTTAAAGTTTAGTTGCAAATCACATATCATAAGTGACTACAAGCAAAGTCCTTTTAGGCAAGTCGTGCCACTCGGCCGCCATCTTGGCAACGCCTCCGGGCAGCTATTTCGAACTAACAAGACCAGTCTTCTATCTAAATGATTGGGCAGAGAGTCAGAACTGCACTTTCACTGGTCACCGGGACATAAAAACTGCATGTATAGAAACAGCAGTAAAATATGATAAAAATCGCTGAAAAAGTTTGATGACTTTGCCCCAAAATAAGGTTTAAAATGCCTTTTTCCCCACAGGTTATACCTTTACTACGCATGCGCAAGGGTTCACGTTCACGACACCAAACTTCATTTACGTCTCTATCCAGAATGCCGGTGTTGTGCCACGCACTTAGACAATTATATGTATTTAAATGTCTGAAACCTAAAATAAACATTATGTAGTTAAAACACTGAACAGTTGTGATAGAGCCTATGACAAGCGCTGAGCGCGTCCGTCTTTGGCTCAGCGCCAGCCACAGCGCGAAAGCATAGGTTGAATATGGCAGTTATGTCACGTCACTGTACATTCGCTCCTTAGTGGTCAGCTGCTGACTGTTAAAAGCAGATGATTGGCTTTCCAGCGGGAGGGGCGGGACATGTGCATACAACCGCCATCTTTGCCGTTACGGGTTTTCCTTATATAGTTGTATTGAGGATTGAGGAAGTGGCATGTCTCATATAAATTGTCTCTGCTACAAGCTAACATTTTTGCTTCTTACTTAACATTGTGTTTTAGAGGATCTTCATCAGGAGACAAGAGCCCAGAATGAGCAGATTGAGAATGAAATGGATAAATTGCACAGTAAGTTTGCATGCTAAGAAAAATCAGTTTGTTTAATGGCTACATCTGACTTTTTTTTTCTGTCTTCTTCAAATGAAGACATAATCCAGGGGCTGAGGGAGGAGATAAAAGCCCTGGAGAGTTACTTGGACTCAGCAAATGAAGAGATTCAGGTATTGGTTTTGGTCAACAGAATTTGACTCTCTTAAGCCAGTTGACATTTACTCACCGCTTGGGTTGAATCATCAGTCTTTGAAGTGCTGCTTGGTTTGAGATAAGCTGTCTGTCTCACTCTCCAATGTCAAAGGATTTGCGGATTAAGCTCCAGGACAAATCCACCATGGAGCGCCGTGTCTCTGATGCTCAAGACAACCTCAGGTTAAAACTCTGTGCATTTTCATATTGTTGCTGTTGTTATGGTATCAGTGTTCACTTCTTCTTTCATCTCTACGCTGGCTGTGCAGTGAAGTTGAACAGAAGCTGGAGAAATGCACCGGTGAGCTGCAGGACTGTCAGGAGGTGCTGACAGTTAAGGAAGAGGAGCTGCGGATTTTTCAGCAGGAGCTGCAGGACTCCCAGAAGGCTCTAAAAGAGAAGGAAAGTGAGCTGGAGCGGCACTTGCAGGATCTACAGGCCTCGCAGACCTCGCTGAAAGAGCTGGAGGAGCAGATGCAGCGAGGAGTTCAGGATCTTGAGGAGTCCCGGAGCGTGATTCACCAGCAGGAGCAGGAACTGGCCCGAGTGAAGGAAATCTTGAGGAGGACCGAGGAAGAGCTGGATCAGCGTGTGGCGCTCATGGGCGAGAGATGCTTGGTGCTGGAGGATGAAAGAGGTGAATGAGCTTTAAAACTAAGCTTGAGTATTTATGAGATGCACATTATAAATAAGCACATTGTGGGATGAATTTGATCACCCCTCTTAGGATTATTTGTTTGTGATTGTGTGCAGCCAGGACGCAGGAGGAGGGTCTGCGACGGGTTCAAGAGCTCAAGGCAGAGATCAACGCATTGGAGGAGAGCAGGCAGACTGAGACAGAGGCATTTGAAAAGCTGAAGGAGGAGCACTCTGCACTTACCAAACAACTGGAGGAGGAGAAGGTAATTAAGAGAATGTGTAGGTGGTTTACACCGGTATTAGCTTTCGTTTTGGGTACCATTCATTTCAATGGCAGTTGCTCGATTGGCACAGGAAGTGCGTGATTTAAAATCTTTGCTCATGGGTACTTAGTTCTGGACTCTGTTGTTTGAGTCAATTCCCATTTTTGAGCTTTAAATGTCATGTGACTAATCATTCTAAAAATTAAAGCTTCCAAAACTGAAAATTGTCATTTACTCATCCTCAAGTCAGTCAAACCCATAAGACTTTGATCAATGCACATGCATTAAGCCTTTATCAAATGTGATAAATGGAGTGTGAGAACCAATGAGGTTCATTCTCACATCAAGCATGGTACAGTTGAGCTTCTGTTTACCACTTTTGATGAGCTTTTGTTTTAGGTCTGCATGATATCGGAAAAAACTGACATTCCAATATTTTGTTTGTCGATCTATATCTATCTATCTATACTGATCTACTCTCAGTATGTCTACTGATTAGTGTTTATAATTAAATAAAAGTTCAACTTAAATCTGTTCATCATAAATAATTGTTGTTGTTTTTTTTTGTTGTTTTTTTCAGAAGACTTTGATAAAACCACTTGATTCATATGGATTACTTTTGAGATGACTTTGTACTTGTGTAAAGGTTTTTGTTGCATGGACTTTCAATGGACAAAAATGATGGCTGAATAGCAAAATTATCTTCAGAATGAACAGAAGTCTTATAGGTTTGGAACAACATGAGATTGAGGAAAGGATTATTTGGGGGGTGAACTATCCTTTTAATGTCATGACAACTGACGTTACCATACAAACACACAGTACTAAAGTATTCCAGGCAGTCACTAATTTCTTTTATCCATTTAACCAGGTTCACTTTATGCAATTCAACCCCATTTTTGTGCAAGCTTTCACTTAATATTTTGGGGATATTTATTTTTAATTTTATCAATCAATAAATTCCATTAGAAACAAAAAAATGTTGTATTTAATTTAATACTGTGAAGCTGCTTTGATACAATCTGTATTGTGAAAAGCGCTATACAAATACACTTGACTTGACTTGACTTGACTTGACTTAATGCATGCAAGATCACTAATTAAAATAATTGAAATATTGTTTGGACCTTTGCTGTGAAGGACTTAGAAACTAAATCTTTTTTTTTTTTTTTCTCCTATTAATTTCATTTGCTGTATATGTGTCTTGGGCCATGACTAGGAAAACAGTTTACTAACATGCCATTTTGTGATTTATTGTGGTACTTCAAGAGGAAAAATCAATCCTGAATAAGTGTGATGTGATTTATACCAGCATGAGTGGGACAATTAAGTGAAGAGTGCAACTTAATAGACTTAACTAGGTTGTACTGTGCCGTCCCTCAATCAGGGAGTCAAAGTCTCCTTGATCGTCTTTGTGGATTAGGCTAATGTCTCTAAAGCTCGTCTAATGTGTGTTGCTGCAGACTCACAGTGGCTCCCTGGCTAACATGCTTGAGCACCTGAGAGATGAGTCTGAGGCAGAGAGGAGACAGCTTGGCGAGGAGCTTGAGGACGCGCTCGAGGAGCTGTCAGAACTGGAGAAGCAGGAGCAATGCAGTGAGCAGGCCATCCAGCACCTCACACAGAAGAACCAGACGCTGGAGCAGGAGCTGCGGAACAATTGTGCTGAGTTAGAAAAGTGAGAACAAATTCTAATGGAGTTGAGATGAATCGCATCTCTGGTAAAAACTGACCAGTGTTGTTGTGTCCTTTGGCAGGAAGTGTGCTGAGATGCAGGCTTTAGAAGAGGCTCATGTGACTGCAATCAAAAAACTAGAAGAGGATCACAACACCTGTCTTGCCAAGCTGGGAGATGTTACTACTGACTTTGAGAGGTATTACTTTAAATACCTTTTCATTTATTTAAAGTCATCATTAAATCAAAATGAACTATTCTTATTTATTTTATTTAACATTGCTTATTATAAATGATTTATTCCTTGCACATCATAATTTAATTTTATTTTATTCATGTGCCCTTGTAATCCTTAATCTAAATAACTTCCCCTCTCTCTTGCAACAACATCTATTCTTTTCTCTGATGATGTGTTTACTGGTGTGAGGGCAGGACAACTTGTCACTCACATGAGATTGACCAATAGTAACCATCTAATCAATTCCCAAAGACAAAATCAAGTTTTGCTCTACTTTTTTTCTTTTGTGAAAAGCCATTTCACTCATAAATGTATGTCACAATACAATAGGGAAGAACTATCACAACTCCTGTTTCATGCCAACTTTAAATACAACCATAAAGTGCTATCTATGGAAGTTTATAATGACCCAGAAATTATTAATTGCCAATGCCCTTTTCAACCATCATCAAATGTCTTAATCAAAGGGTTTTTTTTTTTGTGTGTGTGTAATTCCATAAGCACAAGGCGGTCTCTGGGTGAGCAGAAGGCCAAGGCAGAGGCTCAAACCCATCAGCTGCAGGAAGAGATGAACCAACTGAAGCAACAGTTGCAGCAGGACCAGCAGAAACTCATAAGCTACCAGGAAATGCAGTGTAAAGAGCAAGAGGAGTATGCTAGGTCAGTGTCCCACCTCACAGATCTGCAGTAAATATCTGCTACACTTCCCCATAGTTGATGTGGTCCAAGAAATAACGTCATTATCACGAAATAAATGAACAGGCTCATCAGGACCCCGACACAAAACAGAGGTCCTATATCATCCTGATTGTGATTCTGGAGAGGACATTTTGTGATAATGTCAGTCATTATTAATAAATGGCTTATTTACAAATCAATATTTCATGATTATTTCTTCAAATTAATTTAAATACTAAATAAAACATTATAAAATGTAAATAAATCAATTATATTAAAAAGTGTTATTATTTAACCATTTGACACATGATCACACTGGTGTACAGTGCATCACGTGATCAACTGCTAAATTCAAATGTGCTTTCACGTGTTGGCTGGAGCTGAGCAAGAGACTGCCACGCTCAGCACTTGTCATGCACCACAAATTATTTGTATTATTTTTTGTTAAGCTAATATTGCTCTCCAATTACCAAACCATTTAATGGATCAATGTGAACTGTTTTTATAAAAATGAATCATTACCATAAATTTAAAGGAAACTTTTTAAAAAAATATTCCCTTATAGCTGTAGATTAAAGTGGCAGTACACAGTTTTCAAGTAAGTATATTGGTAAGTATATTGATTGGTAAGTATATTGATTCGGGCTGTCAATGTATTTAACCCAGGGGTGCCCAATCCTGCTCCTGTCGATCGACTGTCCTGCACAGTTTATCTCTAACCCTAATCAAACATATTTCACACAATTGATGGAGAAGAAACACAGAGACATCACAGAGAAATTGAAAGCTGTCCTAAAGCAAACAGAGTGTGTTGCCCTGACAACAGACATTTGGACCAGTGTGGCAACAGAGGCCTACCTGGGGGTGACATGCCACTTCTTGGGGGGAGATTAAGTCCCTCTCCCTAACCACAAGAAGAGAGACACACTGCAGCCATCATCGCAGACTGGCTAGAGGAGACAACTGCCAAATTTGAGATTCCACTTGAAAAGGTAAAGGCAGTTGTCCATGACAATGGGGCCAATGTGGTGGCAGCAGCAAGAATTCTTAGAGAGAGGCATGGGTGGGCTTCTGTGAGATGTGCAGGGCATACTTTAAATTTAGTTGTGCAGAGCACAGCTAGTTGTGTGGGTTCTGCTAGGTGCCAATAAGTGTGAACTGGCCTGCACTAAGCTCAAAGAAAAACAACAGCAGATGGGACAGCCACCACTCATGTTGATACAGGATGTCAGTACACCAGTGGAACAGTAGGTCTCACATGTTATCAAGACTCCTGGAACAGCGATGGCCTGTGACTGCAGCTCTCTCCGATCCAGCAGTCAATCCGAGAGGTAAACACCACTACCTGGATCTAAAGCCAGAGCAGTGGCACATCAGTGAGGAGTTGACACAGGTCCTTGGGACATTTGAAGGAGCTACAGAGTTTCTTAGTGGAGAACAGTATGTCACCCTCTCTGCCCTTCCACAGCTGCTCCAAAACCTTAAAAAGTCCACACTGACTGCAGAACCTGAAACTGCACCAGTGAAGGCATTTCAGGCTTCTGCTGCAGAGCAGATCACAGAGAGGTGGCAAGGGTTGTATGAATTTCTACCTGATGCTCCCAACCTTGTCCTTCTGGATGCTGCTTTGGACCCCAGGTTTAGAAAACTGAAGTTCTTGTCTGCAGAAAAGGTGTTGAAAGTCCAAACTAGTATTCAATCAATGGCACTAGCTGCCAGAAAGGACTCAAAACAGACACATGTAAGGGTAGAGGAAGCCACTGCCACCACATCAGCTACACACACTACAGGTAGATCACATCAGAAAAGTATTCTGGGATCATCATTAGAGGATGAGGATGAGCTGATGTGCAGAGCGGTGCAGAGGGAGGTCTTGGAATATTTTGGTGAACAGCCTATTTCCAAGAAGGAGAATCCACTGCCATGGTGGAGAATAAATCAAGCAAGAAGATATCCAACCTTGGCACAGCTGGCAAAGTCTTTCTTGGGGATCCCAGCAACATCAACATCCTCAGAGCACTTGTTCTCTGCTGCTGGGAACATTGCCTCAAAACGTAGGGCAAGCCTAAGTGCTGAGCATGTGGATATGTTGACATTTCTCCATTGCAACTATAAGCTGTTGTAGAATCTGAAATCACTCACTCACTCACTCACTCACTCACTCACTCACTCACTCACTCACTCACTCACTACCTCATCTAGGTATATTTTGATGTTGTTTTTTTTGCAGAAGGTGCAATCCTTTTTTTGTAATGTTGTATTAAGACAAAGTTTGTATTCATAGTTTTACATGTTGTACATGTTTTACAGTAAGTTGACTTAACTGTATTGTTATATAATTGTTGGCACTGGCACTTATAAACACTAAATAGGTAAAAATTGCAATAAATAGGCTTAGTTTTGGAGCCAAATGTTGGAGTTGGAATCAATACCTGTTTTTTTTTTTTGAGAAATAAAAGCCAAATGCTTGATCATTTTACAGCCACATCATTTTCGTTATGCATTATTTGTTTTGGTTGTTTTAAAACAACAACAAAAAATGTATCCGATTAATCTGTAATGCTGAAGATTACTTGTAATGCTTTGTTAGCTGGTTGTCCTGCATCCTCAATAAATAAGCTACAGTTAGTCCAAAATGCCGCCGCTAGAGTTCTTACTAGATCAAGAAAATTTGACCATATAACACCAATTTTATCATCACTACATTGGTTACCTATAAAGTTCCGTATTAATTACAAGGTATTGCTACTGACTTATAAAGCCCTAAACGGCTTAGCTCCAGTTTATTTAAAGGATCTTCTATCGCCCTATAATCCATCGCGCTCTTTAAGATCACTAAATTCGAGGCTTTTGGTCATACCTAGGATATCCAGATCCACCAAAGGAGGGAGAGCATTTTCACATTTAGCTACAAAACTCTGGAATAGTCTTCCTGATACTGTTCGTTGCTCAGACTCGCTCTCAATTTAGAACTAGATTAAAACTAGATTAGATCCAGTTTAAAACTAGATTAAAGACGCATCTCTTCAGCCAGGCATTCATATAATATTTTTAATCTTACAGTTAAATCCGACCTCTAGTTTATAAACGCCAGAGGAGAACTGGCCCCCGACTGAGCCTGGGTTCTCCCAAGGTTTTTTTTTCTCCATTAGGTCACCTGATGGAGTTTTTCAGTTCCTTGCCACTGTTGCCTTTGGCTTGCTCAGTTGGGGATACTTAATTTAATTAATCAATCAACAATACTATTGATCAGCATTACCAAACGTGGACGTTTTACACTAGAAACAAACACTGATGTACTATTTTATTTAATACTGTGAAGCTGCTTTGATACAATCTGTATTGTGAAAAGCGCTATATAAATAAAGTTGACTTGACTTGACTTAATCGATCGATTAAGTGCTAGATTAATCGATTACAAAAAGAATCGATTGCTGCAGCCCTAGATTTAACCCTTTGATGCGTACAATCACACTGGTGTGATTAGAGCGTTTAGTGCATCGTGATCAACTGCTAAATTCAAATGTGCTTTCGTGCGTTGGCTAGAGCTGAGCCCGAGACAGACACGCTCAGTGCTGTCATACATCACAACTATTCAGTGTTCTCAACCACATAATGTTTATTTTAGGTTTCAGACATTTAAATACACATAAGTACTAGCTTATTTTGTAAAATACACACTGATGTATATGGAAGCAGCAATAACAATCCTGTATAGATATCTATGATGTATACTCTATTCTTCGCACATTTCACCCAGCCACTTACTTTCATGTATTTGTCATACAGCACTATTGTGGCTGCTGTGTCACATGACAAGCATGTTGCGCTGGGGGCTGGGGACTTAAACAAAAAATTTAACCAATTGCTCATACAAGTTTAAATTATTAATTACCACATTAATGTGGAGTATAAAGAGTATAAAGTATATATTACAGTATAAAGAGTTTTTTTTTTATATTTTTATTAAAGGTGCACCATGTAACTTGACACTCTAGTGGTTAATAAATAAAACTGCATGTGTCTTGCGGAAGAACATTGTACCCGGAGCTACTTCTCTTTTGGTGCTTTTCCATTACCAGTATCGGCTCGGCTCGCTTTTCGCTCCGTTTTCCGTTGCAGATAGTACCTCCACAATAGTACCTGGTCGTCATAGCGACGCCGCAGGAAACTGACGTGACTTAATCTTTTATGCGAGACACACCCGCTACCCACACACACAGAACAATGGAGGAAATCGAGTGTATGCTGTTTTTGTTGTTTTTTATTCAGGATACTCCGTCTGGCGCGTGCAATGATGACGCAGTGAATAGTGACGATTCTCTCTGACCAATCAGCAGTCTGCCGTGTTTTCACGTCACATTTTAGTATCGCCTCAGCTCGCTTAGAACCTCGCCGGAGGTGGTACGAAAAAAAAGTACCTGGAAGCAGGTAAAGGTACAACTTTTATACAGTGGAAAACCAAACAGAGCCGAGGCGAGCTGGTACTGTGTAGTGGAAAAGCGCCATTTGAGTCACACAGGTCCCGCTTGGTCTAAAATAGTCTGAATATCAACGCTTATTATAGGCGTTTTTTAGCTGTTCAGGATTAGACAAACAGTTTGGAAGTTGGATTCATGATATACTCTCTCATTATATACATTTTGCATTTTAAATAACTGCATTAATTATTTATAACGGGTTAAACAGAAAATATTAATCTATAACCTAACATGTTATTTTTAATAATGGCACCAAGTTTAGGCTGTAAACGCTGTTCTCACACCATCAGAGGTCTGTAAATATCATACTTCAGTTGTCATACTTTAGAATACACACTGTTTTGAACTGAAAAGTAAATGTAGACTACTGTGTTACAGGATTCTTTTAGAAGTTCAGACAAAGCTGGCTCAGAGAGAGAAAGAGTTGAAGCGAGCTGCAGAGACTCACAGTGAGGAGCTGAGATGCCTGCAGGTGGAAGTGGAGCAGGAGAGAGAGCGGGCTCAGGCTCAGCTGGAGAGAGAACAGAAGAGGCGGCAGTCAGTGGAGGGCCGTTCTGCAGAAGCCAGCAGGCTGCGGGGCCTCGTGGACGAGCTGGAAAACCAGGTTTCTGAGCTGCGCGGGCAGGTGCAGGAGGAAAAAGACTCTTCTCAACGTCACGCTGTGGAGTGGCAGCAAGAGAGACGACAGCTATGCAGACAGATGGAGGAGGAAAGACAAGACTTTCACAAACAGCTCGCAGAGGCTCAGCTGCAGAGGTGAGAAAGTTAGGATGCACTCAACAGGTCTCAAGTCCATCATAGTGTCCTCATGTAGTCAGTCTCCGTGTGTATTGCGTTGTTTAATCCCCGTATTGTCATTTGTTCACCTCAGCACGTGTGATTCTGAGACACAACACTGGAGAAACTTGTATGAAGAGCTCTATGCTAAAGTTAAACCATTTCAGGTAAGCAAAAAAATTGTAGATTTTTTTTTTTTTTTTTTTTTTTTTTGTATTCGTGCATATTCTTTATTTTTTTTATTAGTTTTGGTTACTCTTTATTTTAAGGTTGCCTTAGTTTTTATTTCATGTAACAGACCATTTTTTTGGCTGCTGTGCCTTCTAAGATGCCTTTGCAAACAAACTTCACATGGGAAATGGGTAACAGCACGAATGTGCTGTTAAGGTCATTGAAATAAGTGTCATTGGTAAATCTAAATTTCACCTAATTTTTCCAGACATTGTGAAGGATTTGCAGAGTGGAAGGTGCTACACAATTTAAAAAAAAAAAAAAATCTTTTTTAAATAGTGGCAAAAGAGTAGACAAAACTCTTAGGTTTAATATGTGCTAGATGAGTTCTCTCATGTGTCCTCTTATTCTGGTCATCAGGAACAGCTGGACTGCTTTGCAGCAGAGAGGAATGCGTTGTTGAATGAGAAAGGATCCACGCAGGCAGAGTTGAACAAGTTAGCCGATGCCTATGCTAATCTGATGGGCCATCAAAACCAGCGACAGAAGATCAAACACATGGTCAAACTCAAAGAGGAGAACTTGGAGCTCAAACAAGTAAGGCATTATTCATAAGGCAGTTGTCATTGTTTGATTCGAAGGTTTTGGTGCGTAGCTGACCGTGTCCATGTGTTCTGTAGGAAGTGTCCAAGTTAAGGGCACAAGTGGGGAAACAGAAGCAAGAGCTGGATCGACTCAAGTCCAGCCAGGTGCCAAAGAGGTTCGACCCCAGCAAGGCTTTCAAACATGAGCTCAAAGAAAACCAGCAGCCCAGCTCAGCTCTTACACGAGGTGAATTTTGAAAAAAAAACCTGGATAGGGTTTGACCAGTTATTCACAATTTCTTACTTAAATTGGAACATAAAGTAGCTACTAGCTTAATAACTAACTTAATATAAACTTTTCTTCAGGACTACCTTAAAATGAATACGTGATGTAACAGGTAACCATTAAAGATCATGGAGAAGGGGATTTGTGAGCACTACGTATAGTCCTGGGCTGCGTTTCCCAAAAGCATTGTAAGCCTAAGTTGATCGGAGAGCAATTGCCACCAATGGTCTCTACGATCAACTTAGGCTTTCGATGCTTCTTGTAGCTATATTTTTACATACTATAGCCTTGTAATGTGTGTTGTTGTTTTTTTTTTGGTAAGCGAATTAAGGCATCGCAGTAGTCCAAATGAGAAGTTAGCAGTGCATGAATTTGGGTTTCTGCATCAGCCAGATTGTGGAGACGTGCGATATAACGCAGGTGATAAAAAGAGTTTTTAGCAACTGAAGCAATATGAGAAACAAAGGAAAGACAGGAATCAAATAAAACATCAACATCACATACAGGGGAGGAGAGTTTAACAAAAACTATATCAATGTCAAAAGACAGGTCCATTCTATTTAGAGGTACAGTGGAGCTGATCAGCATTATTTCATTTTTGCTGTTATTTAGTTTTAGAAAATTCAGGGACATACAGTGTTTGATTTCTCTAATACATGCAGTGAGTCAGGCAGAGATGAAATATCAGAGGAGGTGGTAAGATAGATTTGGACGCCATCAGCATAACAATGAAAACGAAGTCCATACTTGCGATCACCAAGTGGCTGCAAGTAGATGATAAAAAGTAACGGACCAAGAACTGAGCCCTGTGGGACACCCTGTGTCAGTGGAATTGTGCTGGACTTCTACTCTGCATGGTGATGTAGAACTTTCTATCAGTGAGATGAGAAATAAACCAGGAAAGAGCAGAGCCACGGATTCTTATACTGGAAATATGAATATCATGCCAATAGACTAACTTGAATGTTCTTTTTATTCCACATTTCAAATCTAATTCTGCTTTTTCCAGGCAACAACAAATTTCGTTAAACTATCACTGCTGGACTTTTGTGGTATATCCCCTGGCCTATGGATGACTGCTCAACATGGACACTGTGAACGAGGATAGTTCAGCACCCAAACATCCTGACTGCCTCTTCGGAGTCTGACAATGTAGATCTTATTTATGTATGTTTTATTTTTGTTTGTGTGTGAATTTAATACAGTGGCATTAACATTGTTACTGTCACTCAATATCTATATATATTTGACAGCCCTCTTTTTTAGATGTTGCTCTTGACTAATTTGACTACAATGGTGAAAATGTTTATATGGTACTTAGGATTTTATGTTATCTGATTTTGTTCATCACAGGGTGTGCTATTATCTTTAAAAAGTTCAATGTTTTCCCACTCTTTAAGTGTCCAACGAGTCTTGTTCAGTTGATTTGTTCTTTTTTTTTTTTAAGTAAATTTTAGTTCTTACAATATTATTTTATAATTTTAATTTTTTTTTTCTGCCACTAAGCTTAATGTCAAAACTATAGATGTCTTTAAATTTTAATGTTCTTATTTTAAAAGAGCTGTGTCAGTGAAAACTTTTATACTTAATAAAATACTTGCTTTTCTCTCTGTCATTGTGATATATTTATGCCATAATTTTAACACTAGAAGGACATTGTATTACACTATCATGCATTTCTCATCAGTTTGAGAGCTTAAAATCATGGATGTTCCAGCAGAGGGCGCTAGAACACAAGGCAAACCAGAGCATGTCATTTAATGCTGCTTTTGGAAGAACCTTCGTCATTTCTTCTACAAGCTTCCATTTACAATGACAAGCGATCAAGCATGTTGCTCTTGCATATAATGATCATTTATTTACATCTTAAGTCTTGAAATAGCATTTTTGCTTGTTCAGCTGCAGTAGTCTTTGAGGTGGTAGATGGTGCAGGGCCTGTGGCAGCACCGTTCCACAATTCCTCTCTTCCTCTTCATCACCTTCTCTTTTAATGGAGCGACCTCATAATCTGCCAAATTTGAGAGCAAGACTGGGAGAAGAAGTGGATGCTATTAATTCAACAAATTTTTACACAAAAGCATAATAGGTCTTCTTTGAGTGTTACTGTACTGAGCATGAAAAAGGTCTGAAAAGCTGCACAACATTCTCAGTACTGTTTCTGACTCCCTTGATTGTAGTCTGAGTTTTCTCATGGGAACGTACACGTCACAATATTCATAATTCCTTGAATTGGCAAAAAGGGGGCAAGAGCTAGTGTGTAGAAACTCGAGGTTATGGTAAGGAGGCCATATTTGAAACGCCTCTCGGGCATGGAAGTAATGCTCCTATCTTTTTGAATGGGGAAACATAAAAAATTTCCAAAACTGTTCGCCAAGCTTACGATTAAATTCGTATATGAAATCTGACAACAACTGTCTCTTAAATTGTGTTTCTTAACACTCGAATCATAACAGATGTCTATGGTGCACACCGCCAAGCGAAATGGGGTCTTGAGCAGCCAACGCGCGCGACCGCCCTGTGACGCGACGACTTTCCCATTCAAACCAATACGAGTAACGCATCTTGTGTAATTATAATGTTTTTGTTCATTGTGACCGGAACTAAACAGAGCGTTATTGACAATGTAAAACGTGTAAAAAATATATATTCTAGTAGACCCCAAAAGCTGAATCATAATTGGTCAAAAACAATAATGGGTCCTCTTTAAAATTAGTTTCATACTCTAGTCTATGTACATTACAGAGAATCCTCACCCAGCAAGTTATCCAGATCCCTCCTGCCTCTGTTAGAGTAAAAGAATCCTTTAGGCCCACACACAAGGTAAAGCGCATCCACTAGGTTGGAGCCACACAGATGCTGTGATGGAGTAGAGAGTGATCCAGGCAGGGAGGCCAACAGCAGGATTAATGTTGCGGCCTGTAGCAACACCATGATGGGCAGAAGCTGTGGACATGTACTGCCTGGAATTAATGTGTATTATAGCCTATATGAATGAAGAGCACTTAAAAGAGAAAAGAAAACCTACGTTCTAAGACTTCAAAATACGTTTTGGTTTCCCACTTACCTTTCCTGAGTGAGAACAGTCAATCAAGAGTGGTCAGGACTGGGATGGAAATGTGCTGCTTAAATAGCTTCCCATTGCCAGGCCCTCGCTCTTGATGGCATCAGCGGAAAAACAAAAGTTCCCATGTAATGACATGACTCCTTATGCTAAGAAGTATTACACATCAGATAACTGTAATGGGCTTTATTACGATCAGATTAAAATGTATGGAGTGTAGGTACAGGTCAGGACAGTATTTCAGTTAGGTGTGCTATCTTTTCTTAGTTTCCAACAGGATGCTGGTCCTTGTGGACAAATGAGAGCAGGAAGTAGTTTTCAGAAGTGTTGTGAGTGTCAGTGATAAAAGTGGGAATTTTAAAAGCATGTGGAGTCAGATTCCAGAGGTGTCTGAAGCAGCAAAAGGCCCAATGAAAAGAAAAAAGAAAAAAAAGTGTGAAGCTGCAGTTGAAGAGCATCAGCATCTTCACCTTTTAAGTTTCTTCAAATGTTAACACCAAGGGACCCACAGATGACCGGTCTAATGGGACCCCCTGAGGTAATTCAATGCCGTCTTTCACTTCTCCCTTCAACTGCGTGTTATGAGGCCATTAGCATGGGGCGGTGAATAGAGCTTTAATCAGACCTTTAATGAATTACCATATTAACAGCAGGAAAGCAGGTCACCTTGAAAAGGAGCATTTTAGAAATCACTTCGTATTTCCGCAGATTAATGTAAATTGTTCTTATTATATTATAATTATATTATACTTTTTATATTATGGTGAATAACACAAAATAAATATTCTAAAACCCCAAATGAAAGGCACCTACTGATCTAAATAAACATTGTTATTATTATCTACAAATGCAATATTTAATAACGGTATTATAAAATTAATAAACATAAAATAACAATAATATATCATATATAAGTAAGTATAATATTAAATAATAGAAATATATTATTATATAATTGTTTTATATATGTACAATATTATAAAATATATGCTGCAAATGACTTCAAAAATGAAAGACAACTGTCTAATAATTTATTATTAAATAATAATGTTATAAACTAGTAAAATAATATCATAAAATTTATAGATATAATATATAAATTCATATAATGTGTAGTAATAATAAATAAATAATTTATGTAATGGCCAATGCTGCATATGATGCTGCAAATGACTGTTCCAAATAAACATTTATTAATAATGAATATATTATTATTCAAATTTCATAATATTATTAAAATCGAATCATTTTTATGTTATTACTGATAACTCTCTCTATTTTTTTTTTTTTTTCATTTAACAAGCTTCATCAGTCCATTTTAATATAGCATAGAAAGCATTGAGCATTGACACAGAGTCTGTCAGCCTGAAGCCATGACAGGCTCCCCTGACGTCTGCGCTCCTGGACCCTGTCCAAGCAGTGACAGTCCGTAATTCAGCACTAACCTCTGCCGTGACCTACCCCTCGCCCTGCCATTCCACTCCCACTCTAAAACATGCCAGACTGGCGTTTGCACTTTCACTGTCCTTTTTTGCAGATTTATGGTGGAATGCTAAATTCAAAGAGGTGAGAGATCTACCGTGAAGCTGAAATCCGCACCAAAATAGCCTATCAAATTGAGTGTTTTTTTTTTTTGTTTGTTTTTTTCAGGCCACACACACATACCGTCCTGCTGATATCGGGAGTTGATGAATGTTGCCACAGAATGATGGAGCTGAGTGAGAAGATGAGTTGACAGTTGAGAAAATGGCTAAATGTCTCAGATATGACAAATCCCCAAAGAATAAAACAACAAGCCCGGGGTACGTCTCTCTCTATCTCTTTGTAAAGAAAGAGGCATTTCTGAATGCTAGGTAATTGCCCTTTTAGTCCTCAGCTGCAAGGGAGAAAAATGGAATATGAACTGTTGGAATTGAGTTTTGTCTCATTTTCTTACTGCTGTGTCATCTTCAATGTGATCGATGCCGGTGTTAGTGGGCATATTTTCTTCCCTGGAGATTGCTTTCAACATTCCTCCAATAAGCTATTCAACTATGATTCTTTTCTGCCATTAAGGAATATTTTCAGGAGCATTCTCTGCCAAACATACCCAGCAATGAGCTTTATTCTGAGCATGATAACCTATTTGCAGTCTTTTCACCACTGGCCCTCTACGAACCCTTATCAGGAGATATGTTTTGCAGTGCGGGTCAGAATTGAAAAGTTTTGTCAGGCCTCTGCAGAATGAAGATGTGCTGGACTCAGTCTGCACGGTGAGATATGAGTGTATCGATCAACCTGTGCTGGAAAGATGGGGTAATTTTCTGGGCTCAGCGTTGAGGAGCGGGGCAGACAGCAGGATTTTGGTATTATCGCAGTGCAAATGGAGAGTAGAACGAGAGGGGGGTGTTGCGTTTGGCAATGCAGGGAAGCAGACTGTAAAATGACAGCAGAGGTTAATCGTCTCCTCTGCATCCACCACACGGGTTAATCGATACACGTGGGTCGGCCTCCGGGGGTCTGCCGTACGGTACCCGTGCTCTCAGAGATTAAACCAGCTCAGAACTGCACATTAACAGTTTAACAGGCCAGCAAGTTCATAAACACATGCCTAAAAACAGTGTACACTGGGCTGTCAAGAACTAATTACATAACATTTATTTATTGACATTCAATTAAATTCAACTGTATTTGTATAGCGCTTTTCACAATACACATCGTTTCAAAGCAGCTTTACAGAAATGGCATGAGTCCACATTACAATCTGTGATCTGTGTAACTGTCTCAGTTATGCATTTCAGAAATGTACATATACAAATCACACAGTTAGCTAAAAATGTATTCATTTAAACAATGTAATCATTTAAGGCAGAAACAATGAGCTCATTGAAGTAATACATGTTTGTTAACAAATGTTCATGACATATAGAAAATTATAGCATTGGTGCATGTTGATTCAGAGTTTGTGTCATTTTAGTCCTCGCAAGGGTTGGTGCCTTCTCTTCACAGTGAACTTAATAGCCTAAACTTTAAACATATGTATGTTACATTCAGCCTTTTTGTGGTTTTGTAAGTCTATTGTAATTTATGTTTGCACTACTTGTTAATTTTTGCACATTGTATGTTGTCTTTATCTATAGTTCCCAAGTAAGAATGTGATTGTACTTTACACTGTACCCAGCACATATGCCAAAAAAAAAAAAAAAACTTTGACTAAAAAAATAAAATACAATTATATTATATTATATTATATTATATTATATTATATTATATTATATTATATTATATTATATTATATTATATATACACTCACCTAAAGGATTATTAGGAACACCTGTTCAATTTCTCATTAATGCAATTATCTAATCAACCAATCACATGGCAGTTGCTTCAATGCATTTAGGGGTGTGGTCCTGTTCAAGACAATCTCCTGAACTCCAAACTGAATGTCAGAATGGGAAAGAAAGGTGATTTAAGCAATTTTTTGCAGTCCTGTGGGTGAAAATGCCTTGTTGATGCTAGAGGTCAGAGGAGAATGGGCCAACTGATTCAAGCTGATAGAAGAGCAACTTTGACTGAAATAACCACTCGTTACAACCGAGGTATGCAGCAAAGCATTTGAGAAGCCACAACACGCACAACCTTGAGGCGGATGAGCTACAACAGCAGAAGACCCCACCGGGTACCACTCATCTCCACTACAAATAGGAAAAAGAGGCTACAATTTGCATGAGCTCACCAAAATTGGACAGTTGAAGACTGGAAAAATGTTGCCTGGTCTGATGAGTCTCGATTTCTGTTGAGACATTCAGATGGTAGAGTCAGAATTTGGCGTAAACAGAATGAGAACATGGATCCATCATGCCTTGTTACCACTGTGCAGGCTGGTGGTGGTGGTGTAATGGTGTGGGGGATGTTTTCTTGGCACACTTTAGGCCCCTTAGTGCCAATTGGGTATTGTTTAAATGCCACGGCCTACCTGAGCATTGTTTCTGACCATGTCCATCCCTTTATGACCACCATGTACCCATCCTCTGATGGCTACTTCCAGCAGGATAATGCACCATGTCACAAAGCTCGAATCACTTCAAATTGGTTTCTTGAACATGACAATGAGTTCACTGTAAAATGGCCCCCACAGTCACCAGATCTCAACCCAATAGAGCATCTTTGGGATGTAGTGGAACGGGAGCTTCGTGCCCTGGATGTGCATCCCACAAATCTCCATCAACTGTAAGATGCTATCCTATCAATATGGGCCAACATTTCTAAAGAATGCTTTCAGCACCTTGTTGAATCAATGCCACGTAGAATTAAGGCAGTTCTGAAGGCGAAAGGGGGTCAAACACAGTATTAGTATGGTGTTCCTAATAATCCTTTAGGTGAGGGTATATATATATATATATATATATATATATATATATATATATATATATATATATATATATATATATATATATATATATATATATATATATATACACATACACACACATTTTATTATTTTTGTTAGAGATTCATCATTAATTTTGGCAGACACCGGACTGGTCTTTTTTTCCTACAAGCAGTTTGACAGTTTAAAGATAATTAATTTGTTTATCATTATTGTTATTAAATTTAACATGCCTCGCAGAACATTAAACACTAATAAAATGTTTTTTTATTGTAATCAACTATTAATATTGGCAGAAGACATTCTGATTCTTTTACCTACATGCAGATTGAATTAATTTGAATGATCAGAATTTAACACTAGAAAAGAGTTCATTTTGGCATAAATCTTGCTGTCACAGCTTGATTCACACTAGTGTAGAGGATCTAATCTTAAGGGCGGGCAACTCTGGCCCTCGAGATCAAGGGTGCGTCTCAATCAGCTCCCAATCTCAGTAGTCAGGGCACTCGCCATTTTAAGGGATGTCTCGATCGCAAAATCCTACCAATGCACTGAAAAGTTTGTTCCCTAAAAAGTCCCACAATGCACTGTGATATCCAGGCAGCATCGATGCTTTATGAAGCGCAAAACAAATCTTGCAAGCCAACTCACAACACATAATGACATGCGATAGATGTTTTAAAGAAAAATCATAATTTAATTATTTAATCATATCATTAATAGATTTACGACCATCATAATGTGCTTTTAAATAACAAACAAAAAATGTCAGAAAGATATCTGTGCTGCTGTTGTTCATGAATACCAGAAGGGATGTTGTACATCAAGGATATGTTGTCGCCTGAAATAGAGCCATCAGTGTCCCAATGTGAAGTGAGTCAGGGTCCTTAAAAGTGCCTGAATTTATGTACACAGTTGAGCTCAAACCCTAATCAAATACACCTGATCAAGCTAGGTCTTCAGAATCAGAAAGCTACAGGCAGGTGAGTTTTGTCAGGGTTGGATCTAAACTCTGCAGGAAGTGGATCTGGAGGGCCAGAGGCCTGAACATGTCATTGAACATGTTTTTGCTGTTCTTGTTGCATTTACACGTTTTTTTACCAGCAGATGTCCTCAGCGCATCTAAACAGTAATCTAGCTAGTCTAGTAATCGATCTAATCTAACAGTGAATTTAGCTGACGAAGTCAATAGTGGAATAAAAAATTTCAACACCTTTTTCTCTGAAACTTCAAAGGAAGCAATACAATGTTGTCGCTATAGCGCTGGATACATGTAATTTTGTTACACTATTTGCTATAATGATCTCATCGTTAAAGGGTAACTCTCGCCAAATGCAACCTATGCTCTTTTTGTTAATCTACTCGAGCCAAACTTTCGTTTAAAAGCATAATTAGATTGGAAATGCCACTTTAAAGTTTGACCATATTGTGGTTTTCGGTCAAATTGCCTTTTGAATGGGATTGCTAGGCATGACTATAGCATCAAAAATCGCTATTTTTAAAACACTAAGAAGGTTCGACACAACATGAAACTTTGCTCGAAGTATCACCAGGGGCTCTATGAACTTGAGCATTGAGAACATTGTTTGTGTACACAGAGTTTACTAAAATGAAAGATCTCCCGACTCCCGCTGGCCCGCTTTGGCCCAAGGTATTCGACGGGCCAGAAATCCTGGCCGTTGGCCCCGAGTAAGCCCCGATTAAGCCCCGGAAGTGACAGTGGAAACGCGACTGGCCCTGGCACGCACTAGCACGGCCCGGCCCTGGCCCGACAGTGGAAACGCGGCTATTGTAACATAGCCACCACTCAGGTAACTTTTTTAGATGAACAAGATAGACACATGATTGACCTTACCTGCTTCTTTGCATCAAAATGAGAAATAATACTAAACTTCTATAGCTTCAGCTTGGTCACGGGCCTGCCACATGTTGTAGGCTATTTTTGGCGAAAAAGTTAAGGAGTGGGGAAGAGGTGAACAGCCAGTGACATCACTATATGACGAATACTGTCCCAATAAATATTATTTAGATCGCGCAGACATTTTATTGCTCTGTCATTTTAATATTTGCTTAGGCTAATATTTGCTTTGATACATTTACATTTTAATTTATCTGCAATCAAGTCTGTCGTCAAGATAATCTCGGAGATGTTACAACTAAACTATCAACCATTTAAAAATTAAATAAAAAGCTTTTAACATTAATTAAAAACTTTTATAAGATCTTCAATATATTGTGCTGATCTGGCTATTTCTCCACATGCTTTTTTTGTCAAGTTTTGTCTCCTGAAATCACTGAGATTTGAATGAAAATGTATTCAACACCATTACACCTGTCAGAATGTGCGATTCAAATGAAAAGTTTGCTTTCGTGCGCGTGGAGATTCTCACAACTCGTCTCTGGACTATGGAAGCTTGTTTCCGCCACTGAATAAAACATTTTAAAAGATAATTGCGACTTTTTATCTCACAATTGCGAGTTTACATCTCGCAATTCTGACTTTATTTCTCAGAATTGCGAGATATAAAGTCAGAATTGCGTGAAATAAAGTCAGAATTGCGTGATATAAAGTCAGAATTCTGAGATATAAAGTCAGAATTGCGAGATATAAAGTCACAATTGCGTCTTATAAAGTCAGAATTCTGACTTTTTTTCTCGCAATTGCGACTTTATATCACGCAATTCTGACTTTATATCTCAGAATTCTGACTTTATATCACGCAATTCTGACTTTATAACACATAATTGCGAGTTTATATCTCGCAATTCTGACATCTTTTCTCGGAATTGTGAAAAAAAAAAGACGGACTTTTTTTTTTTTTTACAGAATAGTTTATATCTCAGAATTCTGACTTTTTTTTTAATTGCGACTTTATATCATGCAATTCTGACTTTATATCTCCCAATTGCGTGATATAAAGTCAGAATTCTGAGATATAAAGTCAGAATTCTGAGATATAAAGTCAGAATTGCGTGATATAAAGTCGCAATTGCGAGAAAAAAAGTCAGAATTCTGACTTTATAACACGCAATTGCGACTTTATATCATGCAATTCTGACTTTATATCTCCCAATTGCGTGATATAAAGTCAGAATTCTGAGATATAAAGTCAGAATTGCGTGATATAAAGTAGCAATTGCGAGAAAAAAAGTCAGAATTCTGACTTTATAAGACGCAATTGCGACTTTATATCTCGCAATTCTGACTTTATATCTCAGAATTCTGACTTTATAACACGCAATTGTGACTTTAAAACACGCAATTGCGACTTTATATCTCGCAATTCTGACTTTATATCTCAGAATTCTGACTATAACACGCAATTCTGACTTTATTTCACGCAATTCTGACTTTATATCTCGCAATTCTGAGAAAGAAAGTCAGAATTGCGAGATGTAAACTCGCAATTGTGAGATAAAAAGTCGCAATTATCTTTTTTTATTATTATTTTGTGGCGGAAACAAGCTTCCATACTGGACCAAGCGCAACATTCTGATCTGAAAAATGAAGCCTACCCGGAAGTGCGAAAAACTGCAATACATCGAAAATCCGCTAGGGGAAGGTCCCAAAAGGGAGCAAATATCCATAGCCCCCATGTTAAAATGTCCGTTTTCACAGCATAAATTCATGTCTTTACAGGTTGGTCCCATGGACTTTTATTGTATTTTCCGAGTTCCTGACAACGGCGAGGGTAGTGAATTTTTATCTAACTAGTTAGTTTAGATCGTATTTAGATATAAAATGTATGACAATAAGGGCGTGGTTAAATTTGATTGACAGCTTAATTGACAGCTGACAAGGCAGCGCCATGGAGAATGACAACATAAGAAGCGCCATTTTTTAATACAGTTGATATATAATACTACTGTTTCTGTATCATGAAATGTAGTTTTAAGAGTTTTTCAGTCGAGAATGTAGTTGTTTAAAGCTCAAATCTGTGGTTTATTTAAAGATTTATGAAAATGTTATCCAGTTGATCCAGCGATGACCGGGCGTTCGGCGTTCATGTACCCCACCTGGAGCAGTCTTTCGTCGGCTTGACGTTCTGAGGTTTGCCGCCAATGCCGCTGACTCTGGCGTCTCTGTAGTGGTTAAACATGAGATATAATTCATCTTGTGTATATCTAATGGGCGATTTTTGGTCTCGTGAATCTATATATTTTTTTCCCTGGGCAATCGTTTTGGCTGAGGGGAAGTTTCATAACTTGATAAGCTATTTAACTTTACCGATGTATGGTTAGACTCGCGCTGACTTTGTATGTTTGATTGAATTGTTTGCTTTATTTGTATAGGGACGTCCCGCGTGACGTCACGCCATTTGGAGCAGCCATTTTGACGGTATAGAAAATGCTAAACCGCCGGTGATAATACGAGGTCGTCGGGAAAATATTCACCTATTCTTCTATCATGCCTGCGGTGATGATTGAAAAATCCTTCCCTGCTGGCGTCCAAATCAAAGAGTTGCTGACCCATCCGGACTCGTGATACCGATAGCCTGCTAAGTTTTTGTATGCTTTTAATGAAGCTCCGGTGTAGCATGATGAGAAGTGAATAAGGTAACGTTAGCTGTAAATGTCACCGAACTCCATGTCAGGAAGTTTTTCTACACATTTAATGCCTGTAAAAAGAACTTGTGGTGCTTCATAAGGATCTATGATTCCTAATTCCTTTATCTTACTCTTGTATGTCTTTTTGTGATGACATGACGTGAAGAGTTGCAGCCCAGCTGCGCTAGATAGTGGTCAGTGTTCGTCGAAACCAGTGACGGCGACGCTGCTGAAGTGTGTGAGAACAAATGAATAACATCAGTGCGAACCACGAACATTTATTTATTTGGATTAAATATTTAAATATTAAATTTTAATCGTTCTGTGTCATTTTTCAATGTCAATTATTTTCACTATTTACATGTTTATGGCCAAAATGCTATAATATTCTAAGTTGACTGTCGTTCTCCTCTACCCTGAGTAGCCTACATTAAATAGCCTACGTTAGCCTATTTAACATCGTTACAGGCACCTCGCGAGCATTCATTCATTCAACTATTTTAAAAGACTGGAATAAACACCAGCACACAAGCAATCTTTTTTTATAGTCAATTTAATAAAAAAATGTAAGCCCAACCGGTATAAAATGTCAGAAAGAGAAAAAAAAAACTGTTAATGGGAAGACGAGCATAGGACTGCTGCAGCTTAGTCGATAAATATATTTAGCCTATTTTTTATTCAGATTGCACAGTTGGAAAGAAAATATATTTATAGGAACATTTCAGCAGGCTCAAGATAATTAATAAAGTGACCACTATTCATTATTTTAATCAATTCGCAGCAATAAAACATGTGATAATCCGCATTCTCATGTATGTAGTGCGCTGAAGTATTCCGTCAAAATGGCTGACACGCGGCTAGGGGTCACGTGACTGGGAGATCCCTATAGCTTCTTATACCTTTTACTTATACTTTTATAATGGCTAATATTGATAAAACTGAAATTTAACAAAAAGAGACTGTTGAGTTTTTGTCATTTTAAATTTTAATACAACGAAGATGATGTAATGTTGTTTACTGCAAAATCTGTTGTTTAGTACAAATGCACATATTGCCTGGACCATAAAATGTTTAATATTTTTATATTATATTTAAAATGAAAAGAGGCAGGGTTGTGTTATATTTTGTTTTGTTTTTCATAAATAGGCAAACGTTATGTGCAGTTGAATATAATCAATATGCGTTGCCTGAACCACATTTGTGTGGCTATAGTGTTTAAGATTTCTTTAAATGAAAACGAAAAGAGTTAGTATGGTGTTTTATAACATATTGCGTTGCCATATACTGTAAAAAATAGTTCGTTGCCTGAAATATACACAGAGATAACCGGAGTAGCAGGCGAGCTGAGTGACGCGCGCTGCGTTAGAAGGTGGGCGGGGTTAGGATTTCCCAAGATTTTCCAAGATGGCGCCGCCCATACCCCCCATAAACGGCTTCAAATCGTTCTTCAGAAAGTCTAAGGGTGACGTCACAGACGCTTTGTCCATATTTTTTACAGTCTATGCTCTGGACCGATCTGCCTTAGGCCTATACACTGAGCCTGCATGCAGGGGCAGAAATGCATTTTACCTACATGAAGACATCAGACTTAAACTTAAACAATTGTGAATTATAAATCATATTTTCTAAGTGCTTTTCGTGACCCAATCGATCGAAGTACACTATAACAACGCCAATTAATAAAATGTTGGAAGAGCAAAAATATTTAAGTTGAACCAAAATTCATGCTTGGGATTAGTTAAGAAGACATATTATATTAGGTCTGCAAATATATATATATATATATATATATATATATATATATATATATATATATATATATATATATATATATATATATATAAATAAATTAAATGAAGGGATATTTTCAAATCTAATCAACTTTAGGATGGCTAATGTTGACTGGACTAATAAACACAAATCTAGCCAACATTTGCTAAAAGTATTAAGGCCAGCTATGCTATAAAATATTTTAATGCGTAAAACAGAACATATTTGATGTTTTGTTATTAAAATGGATCCTACAACACTTTAATATATAAAACCTTTATTTTTTAAATCTTTAATTTAAGCCGTCTATTTTTGGTGATAAATACAAAATAAAAGCGCATCATGGATCTGGATTATGGCTCGTTTGACTTCGCGGAAGGATACAGCTCATTTGACTTCGCGGAAAGATACATCTTATTTGACTTCGCGGGTTTTACAAGATAGCGGCTCGGCTGCGGTCCGGGAGACATTTTGTCAAGGTCATCCTTAAGTTCAGGTAAGTGGCACTGAATAAATGATCAATTTTAGACCTAATAACGACAGAAATGTACAACATATTCGATGTGTTTGTGTTGTTACGTCCTGAGACGTATTTGTGATTGGTATTTAAATGTTTAAAAAGTTATGTCCGAGAGAAAGTGTAGCTAACCTTACGTCAAGTTCACTCGGCACGGAATATGTACAATTTTAGAATATGTTCAATTTTATCGACAGAAACTTATGTACAAAGTAAACATATTTGTTGTTTTTGTGTGGATATTTATAGGCATTAGTGCCGTGGTAGGCTACATTTAAAACCGTAATAAGGCCTGTGTCCGAGGGGACGGCCGACATGTAGGCCTAACTTGTTTAACTTTAGCTAAGGGAACGTGGTATATTACGTTAGCTCGTTTAATTCATAAAACATGTCAAATGTTCTACTATAATGTGGGTTTAATAGGTTTAATTTCGTTATGTTGTATGACATTTTTGTTGTGTTTCCGTAACGTAAAGAGTTGATGTGAAGAGAACGCGGTCTTTCTCTCATCATTAGTCCATGTAAAGGCAGGCCTACTTTTATAGATGCAAGGAACTGAAATTAATTACTCATTTAATTTAATTAATTTAGTAAGTTAAACACATTAATATGCTATTTTAGGGTAACGTGAGAAGATTGTGAAAACGTTTGCAATTGTCCCGTGAAGAGACCGATATAAACCTGAATTTATCTAACGTTCCAGCTACGATAAAATGGCGCTCAATTTGAAACAGCGTTTTGACCTCTTGAGGAAGGCATTTCACAAGGCCGTTATCAGTAGGTGTCTCAATAAGCTTCCTAGGTCGTTAATGAGCTGATACTATTATTTTGTGTAGCCTACTCAAATTCGTGCACTGGTGGTAAGTGTTTTATATTAGTGATCACATAATATTGGATTAGAGTTCTTCAATATTTTAAACACTTTGTATTGTGTAGCCTAAGTATATTTCAATTATAAATACGTTACAATATGGAGTAAGGAAATAGGCCTAACTAATATAGTTATGTTAAATTATTTAATGAGCGTCATTTTATTTTTTGTGATCAATTGTACTTTTATTTCTCCATCAGGGTGTGGCCAAGTGATGCTCTGGGCTGAGTTTCCCGATAACGTTGTCTCTTAGCGCGCTACGAAGACTCTTAAGGTATAACTTCACTGAAGGTATAGGCTACCATTTCTAGGCGTGTTCCCCACCTTAGGAAGCCGCTTAAGATATACCTTCTTACATGCGACGTTAACCGGCGCTGTCCGTGGCGATGGTGCTGAATTAGTTGATATCGATGGCTCGAGAATAAATTATTCTCTCGTGCAGGGGCTGTTTATGTGAGAAAGCCGTGTTCTTTATAAAATAAGCACTTCATAAATAGTTGAAATTGCATTTATTAGGACTCATGGGATATTATAAAAAATAACCCAAACTATAATAGCCTATAATAGCCTTGCCCCTACATATTTTAAAATTGTATCATATATTGCTGCCATAATAACCATTTCAATTATTTATGTGCTTTCTTCTCTTTCCCATTTTTGTTCGCTGAGGTGGAGCTGTGATGAAATATTGTTCTTGTAAATACTTTCCAGCATTTCAGTAATAAAAGTGTACGTCATGTACGGTGCTCGGCAGTGATCAAAAAGGATTTAAAGAGTGGATTTTGAATCTCTTCTTGTAAACTCGGAGATGTGGATTCAGACGGCAATTAAATTAACGTACAACCTGTTTGTCAAAATACAGTAGGTACTAATTTGGCCAGGGATTTTTACGCGGGTTGGGTGAGAAAAAACACTGATATTATGGATTCGGACGGCACTAAAATAACCGACTTACTGTACGAGCCCATATTAGAAACAATATTAGCGTCCGAATAGGACTTAACTGACAGTAGCCTATGCTTTCACTGGCTTTAATTTAAAAGCGCTCTTTAATTAAAATAAATGTATTACATTTTATTATAGCCTATATAATAATATAATCAAAATTCTATTAACAATCAGTGTAATGACAATTTTATTCTTTGCATGAAAACACTTGAATTAACCTAACTGAACACTGTCTGGGTGTATTAAAACTTCAGAATTATATTCATATAGACCTGCAACAGTGATAAGGTAAAGCTAAGAGTGGTCCAGACCAACCTTCCGAAAGTATGACTTACAGAAGGCATACTTAACTAGAACGTTTCGGGAAACACGTATTAACGATAAGGTACAGCTTAAGGTGTAACTTAAAGGTGCATTATGCAACTTTTCATGTTAAAAATACCCGTTTTTCTAACCCATACATGCTTAAACAATTGCCTGATGGGCTGATTGAGCCCTTCTCTGATCACTGCGATTGCCTCTATAATCCTGTACAGTAAAATAAATAAGAGGGATTCGGGCCGAATTTGAGACTGGGTGTGACGTCATGCGCGTTCAGTTGCAGTGTTGCAGTTTCATTTGTTGCCAGAGGGGGGCATAGTTCTGCAAAAACTCAGAGACTTGCGCAATGCACCTTTAAGAACGACGTAGCGTTAAGAAGGTTTCGGGAAACCCAGCCCTGTTGTCATTGCAAGTTTTATCTACTGAAACTCTGGCACGTGACCAGAACACTCCACTGTATTTACATACATTGTGTGTGTACGTTTAAAACTAAAGCAACACTTTGAAGAGAGAAATTGAGTGAACGTAAAAATTATGTGGAACTAGTTACTAAATAATAATTAGTTGAGACAACTTTAATTTTTTTACAGTGTAAGATAAATTGTTTGTACATTACATCAGTATCCGAACTGTCTTCTGGGGTGGCAAAGCTCATTTTTAGGGTGGCAGCTGCCACCTCGTGCCACCCTTGTGACCACGCCCCTGCTCTTAATTATCATGACACCATGTGGTGCTTTCCAAACAGATGTGTCAAAATGTGAGATTGCGTAGTTGTAGATGACAGAGAGGTAATTCATGGGTCGGAAGTGTTTGTTTCCATTGGTGTAAAAGTACGGGTGTGTTGCATGGCTTTTCCCGTGATGCTGGGCTAGACTCTGGTTGCGGGCGCCGGGCGGTTGGTTGGCTATCATCTACTGACACATCAAAACTGTTTGTAGCAAGCATCTTTAGAGATAGATAGGCAGTATTTTAATTACATGTATTTGAAATATGTATTTAATTACTTTTGAGTATTTTGTAATTTGTATTTTCCTCAACAAAAATAAATGAAATGTTTGTTAAATGAATTTGTAATTAAATACTTTGAGGGACTGTAATTTGTATTTAAAATACTTAAATACTTATTTAATTATATTATTTTATTTAGCATATATTTACTTTCATCACCAGGCTTAAGAGAACCATAGGCATTTAAAAAAAATGGAATAGGACTACCAAATTGCCTATCACAGTTTTTGGCTAGATGCAAGAAAATCACGTGACGTGACACATCCTATTGATAATGGCAGTCAGAAGAAAGATGTCAACTTTACAGTCACAGCCAGTAAACACCCTCAGAGCAGCGTTAACTAGTTTTATATAATACAAATATAGTGTTCAATTTATACATTTTTTTTATACACTTTGAGTCACCCGAATCAGCTGTTAAAAATAAATAATCCAACCACTCAAACCTATGATATTCTTTGATTTAGATATTTGCATCTGATCATCACATTAAAATTATTCAAATTCTCAGTGTTAGGCATGATAATATGGTAAAATATCACACTGAAGTAGGCTGATTTAAAATTAACATGTATTTAAAATTAAAGTTCTTCTTTTGGCAAAATTACATTTTCTTAATAGCCTAAACAGAGGCTTTACTCCCTTCAAACTTAAATTGTCAGTGTTTCATTACATCACTGTTGGAAAACACTCTTATCAGAACAATTTTTTTTACATTTATAAAGGGCAGTTTTCCCCCTAATTTTATTTAATGTATGCTCCATCTTTCATTTCAAATTCTTAAATTTGAGAAATTCCGCAATTTAAGACACTAGGCTAGGCTGTTACCAATCAAATTCAATAATTTACATAGAAAAATTGCAACTGTATCAAATGAGATTATGATATTGTTTTAAATATTTTTTTTTAAATATACAAATAAGGAATGTTCAAAAGAATGATACTTTAAAACTAAACCGCCAGTAGGTGGTGGTGGGCGTGCACCTGAGACCCGCAGTGACGGATTAATTGACAGCTGCTGTCAGACTCTAAAATGGAGAACAGCAACAGAGCTGTCATTTGAAGTCGAGGACTTTTCTCCCCCACCTTCACCTTTTACCTTCAAGTGGAGGAGGGTGAATTGTTTGAGGACACAGGGCCAGAGCCATATCAATTCGAGCCGCTGGCTCAAACTGCGGTCTTAACTCCCGCTGTGTTATTGTTATTGTGTTATGGTTTACAATTACAGTCATATTCAGTCATTTTAGAGATTTTAAAATGTTTATAAATACTATTAGTTAATTAGGCTAACTCACAAACTTCTGAGGTAATTTTCTCCAGGATTATTATTACTATTACGTTATTATTATTCCTCACAGGGTCGCAAGACGACGTAAAGTACATGCATCTGATGAGTTTTATCGAGTTGATGTCAATAGCGCGCGCTCTCTGTAGGCATATTCATATTTTTTATATATTCATGTTCGCTATGTGAAAAAATCCAGCAAAATGCGCCGGCGTGTTTGTCGACCCCAGAGGATTAACTTTAGCCTAACCATAAATTGTGATTAAAATATATATGATCACTCACATCAAGACGCAGCTGCGGTGGTGGAGTCCATGCAGGAGGAGCAGCATTTGGCACTGCGTTGCTTTTCAGCGCGAGCTGTGTGGAGAAGCCCATTTCTACCTCTATTCCGTTGGAGAAGCAATCCCGCACTAACAATTATGCTAATTAACTACATGGGCTACACAAAATAATCTAAATAACTATAAAAATGCTATGCTAAATAGATGCTAAAATACTCTATCCTCTAGCCCGTACCAAGGGCGTGGTGAGCTGGAACCTGCTTACGTCACGCAGTACCGCTTACGTCACGCTGTACCGCAAACATCCAATAGGAAAATTCAACTGCAGTAGCCACCGTTCAACCTGAAGAGGGCAGCACTCAGACGTTTTTAGACCATATATTGTAGAATTAAAACACTTTATACCCAAATGTCAAAAAAGTTACTCGAATCAATAAACGGCACTAATAAAGCCCCATTCTTACAGATCATTAACTAAAAAAAGTTGGTTTAGGGTTTAGTTACCCTTTAACCGTATAATATGTAATAAATAACTGCGCGAGCCTCAACAGCGCAACTTTGTTACCGTCAGTAGCCTACATTAGGTAGGCCTATATATTATTAGCAACTATAGGCTATCAATCGCCACTTACATTAAATTAAATAAAATCAGATTCCTTGCGGTTTCGGGGATTCCCTAGTTATTTTATTTTTTTGATATTGAAATTGTTTTAATCAGGGCATGTGTCCGGTTGGGCAAATACAATTCTCTTTCACTTGTCCCTTCAAAAAAACACACGTGTCCCGGCCAAGCGTTAATGTCGAGCCCTGATATGTTTTCCTTGATTGGTTTTCCCTGAAGAGAATTACATTGTTGAAAACGAAAGTAAAGGTGATGATACACAGAGCAACTTTTTGAGCAATGTTGCTGGGCAATGTTGGCGTCAACGGGCAACCAGATGAGACACAGGGCCCACGACTGATCTAAATCTTCCAGATAGAAATTTATTGCCCATTTTCAATGGGAAAGTGCCCAAGCAATAATCGCTCGGCAAGATTGCCCAGCAACATTGCTCAAAAAGTTGCCCTGTGTATCATCACCTTAAAAGAGTGACGCACGTTCATTGCGTTTTACCGTGATGAGAGTTCCGTGTCTTTATTAAACTCAACACATGATAATGATTTATCTGTCATCCACCCTCGATTAATTGTAATGTTATGTTTTTATTACTTGGCCCGCCCGACCCGTGAATTATGATCCGCACAGCACTATCGGCAAACTATACGGTTTGAGAATGGACACAGGCCGGGAACACGCAACAGAACCCTCACGGTGGAAAAAGTGTATCTGAGAATGTGACTGTCTGCCGAGTTTTGTCGAGAGCCGGAGGTGGCACGAAATTTGACGGAGGCGGCCGCCTTGTAATTCTCTATGCAGGAAAAACCCAACTCCATCATTTATACTCCTCCAACAAACACATATTTTCCGCTCGGGTAAACTGCACCGAGCGGTTGAATGCGCTTACTCGATCCGCCATGTTTTCTGTTTTGAAAAGTGTCTTATTTTACCCAGAATGCATTGCAGTGTAGTCCTACTTAAGATAGTCAGAGTCTTAAGTGCTTTGTGCAACGGTCTGATTTAGATCTCTATCTGAAGTCTGACTATCTACTAGGGCTGGGTAAAAAATATCGATTTCTCGATTTTAATCGATTCTCATTTTTACGAAACGATATCGATTCTTAAATCCCAAGAGTCGATTAGTCATCCTGTTTTCAGTTGATGAATGAATGTAACATTGTTGCGTGCATCCCATCCAATAAATCGCACTAATCTTTGTGCTTTGATATTATTGATATGAAACAAAGTCTCAGATTCAAATTACATCCATTTTATTACGCAATTCAAAAACATAAATACCGTTTTGGCGCTGTGGCGTGAGATCGCTCTGGCGCAGCTCAGCTCAAGAGAAGCAGCGCGGAGCGCACGTGATCTTCTCTTCCGCCTTAATAACACCAGTTACAGCGCGGAATAAACATGAATGAGCATCTGAAAGTGTGTTAAAAGATAGTGTACAACTTATCGAAATCCGTATCATGTGACATGGAATCGCTCAAATCAGTGTTTCAACCGTGGAAAGACGTCAGTAAATCAGCTTGCAAACAATGTCATGTAACATTACATTTACCTCAGAAAAAACATATCCAGTGACCATAAACTCGTTAGTCAGCTAGAAAAATTAACTCTAGAGAGGAGCATTTTGCTAAATATATGCACCATATTACATATTCATTATAATTTTTAATGTTCTTCTATTTTTAATGCATGTTTGAATAAATCTGGCAGGTTTTTATGACAGCCACCATTTAAATGTTTATATTTCATATAACTTAATTATTATAAAAATAAATAAAAGTGCAATTTAAGTGTTTGTATACAAATCAGTTAATTTTTACCTTATTTTTAAGTAGGGGTGTCCATGGTTAACCGATTAACCGTTAAAAATTGCGTAACCGAGTGAAACATTTTGCTCGGTTAAGTGGCGTCAATGGCGTGCATTTAATTTAGTTGTAATACATTTTTGCACCACCAGAGACCGCTAGACCAGTTTTCTAATATGAAGCGGGCAAAGAAAGCGCGCGTCCGAGAGTGAAGGCTGTGCGCGAGCCAGAAACAAACATAGTATCCGCGCCACTGATCGCAGCACAATAATATCTGTCTGCAGAGCCGCAGAGCCACAGCTTTACCCCAGCAGTTTTACCCCGCGCATGCACAGTTTCATCACAACAGTTTTACCCGCAGTCCGTTTACCGTTACATTAACCCATACAATTTGTATTATGCATTTCCTAAACATGTACTTGCTAATCAAACACTTTGTATGAACAAACTACTAATCTAAAAAACACAATCGGTCTTCCGACCTTTGCGCGAGGGAGAGAAAGCATACAGCGCTCGTGTTGTTTGAAGGCGGTGAGAGTGCGCACGCGCGGCCGGGGCTCTCTCACTGCTTGTTCTTATGCGCCCTGTCCACTGATCTAAATAATTAGTTGTTACGACCATAGACATAATATACATAGACGCCCTATTGGCCGCTGGATCGTACGTCAACGGCGCCGCCATACTGCGGAGGGCAACTTTCCCATACCTCTCATAACGAGAATTGAGAAAAATGCCTATTTCTTGTGCTGCTTGGGGCTTTACAAATCGCCACACAATTGAAAACAGGTCTCAGGGAATTACCTTTCACAAGCAAAACTGAAAATTTGTTTCTGGTTGCATTTCATTTACTATTTTTATTTTCAGAGGAGAAAGGCCGCGAAATTTAAAAATACTACTGTTATTGTGTCACGAAATGTAGTTTTAAGAGTTTTTCAGTCGACAATGTAGTTGTTTAAAGCTCAAATCTGTGGTTTATTTATAAAGATAGCGCCTTTTTAAAAATGTTATCTGACGGTTTCGGAGTTGATCCAGCGATCACCGCGGGCGCTCAGCGCTCATGTACCCCGCCGAGAACAGCCTTGCCTCGGCTATAGTGCTTCTGAGTTCTGACGTTCGTCGCTGTCAGTCTAGTGAGAATAATTCGTCTTGTGTTTATCTAACGGGCGATCTTTGGTTTCATTAATCTATAATTTGTTCCTTGGCAGATTGTTTTGGCTGAGGGCAAAGTGAAGTTTCATAACTTTATATATTTAGGCTATTTAACTTTAACAGTGTAGCCTGCTGTATGTTTGACTGGATCGTTTACTTTATTTCTTGACTTGTATAGCTTCTTATACCTTTTAAAAACTGAAATTTAACAAAAAGAGACAGGGTTGCGTCGTTTTAATTTATATAGCCTATGTAATAATATTTTAAAATGTATAAATTTACATTATTTATTATTGTTATTATAATAATATACCACTTGCGATTATCAATCTATTATAGTTATGCTGTTAAATTATTTTACTATTCATTGTAACTATTTAACTTATTCTTTTTTATTGTCTATATTCTGTAATTGATATTTCATATTCTATTGCTATTATTATAGTATTATACATAAACTATGCTATTATCAATATATTATTATTATTATTATTATTATTATTATTATTATTATATTAGTACTTATGATATTATATAATTATACTTTTCATTACTATTTTATTTACTGTATACTGTTTGTTTATTTTATTGACTAAACTATTTACTATTAGCCTACCTCTCACTTTATCTAATTTACTATTTGCATTGCACTGTAGTTGTACCATATCATATGTATTACCATAAAGGATCCATCAGTTATCTTTGTTATTGCTAAAATCAGGTCAATGACAGAATATGCTTTTCCCACAATAAGAAAACTTTATTTAATTTAATGTGAAAATTAAATTATATCTCAGTATGGGGGTGTTCACAATTCTTATCCAAGAATGAAAAGCTAAATACATGACAAGCCAGAGCTTTGGCCATTCCTTATTAAAAAAAATAAAATAAAATATAAGTCTATCTATCGAGAGTTTAACTAACTACAGATGGAACTTTTTTGTACACCACATACAAACCACCGAAATCGGTTGATAAATGTAATTTTTTTTTTGGTTTTTATACAGAAAAACCGCAGCTCAGCAGCTTACTTGCATTGATTACAGCGCAGTCTTGCCCTCCACAAAATGGCGGACGCGTTGACGTATCGCAGCAACGTTCCAAAGCGGCCAATAGGGCGTCTATGTATTTATTATGTCTATGGTTACGACGACTTATTTGTTCCCTCGTTTTAATCAATCGTGGACACGTTGAACTAATTCCCTCCCTCATTTTGATTTAACGGATTACAACGTGGCCAAAAACAGTTTGATAGGCTACTAGCCTATTAGTGAATGCTAAAGACCTATTTTTTTTTGTGAATTGGTGAATATTCAGGTGAATTATTTCGTGGCCACGAATTAATAATAATTATTAAACTGTTTTTCTTACCTGTGAAGATAGCTCTTCAGTGAAGGCCGACTATTCTCGTACAGCTTTTTATTCCTTTTTTTTGTGTGTGTGTGTGTGTGAATTGGTGAATATTCAGGTGAATTGTTTCGTGGCCACGAATTAATAATAATTATTAAACTGTTTTTCTTACCTGTGAAGATAGCTCTTCAGTGAAGGCCGACTATTCTCGTACAGCTTTTTATTCCTTTTTTTTTTTGTGTGTGTGTGTGTGTGTGAATTGGTGAATATTCAGGTGAATTGTTTCGTGGCCACGAATTAATAATACCTCAGCACATTTTACAAGACCCTTCTCGATCGCAGCGGCAACGAGCAGTTTGATCACTTGATTTAAAAAACAAAACATTTCAGTGCAGATCGTCTAAAAAAAAAAAAACGAACGAAATGAATGCTCTGCTAGTTAACTGGAGATGTTTTGTTTTGGTATACGTGCCGCGAGATGTTTCAAAAGTGGTGGGGACAATATCGACCTTAGAAAATAGTGGTGGGGACATGTCCCACCCGCAAATTACGCCTATCTCGGGGTTGCGGCGCGCACACTATGGTTAACCGAGTATTAACCGCTAAGGGCCTCGGTTAACGGTTAATGAAAAACTTGAAAACGTGCAGCCCTATTTTTAAGCTATATTATAGTAGGCTAATGAAGTCTACAGGCTAACTGACTCCCATAGTTAACAGCATTAGTTAAGAGATTTGTTTTCCTTGAGAAAATTTGCCATGTATTGAACCTGATATCCAAAATAATCGATATTGAATCGAATCGTAATCGAAATCGAATCGAATTGCAAGCTTGCGAATCGAAATCGAATCGAATTGTGAAATTTGTGTCAATACCCAGCCCTACTATCTACTATATCTAAGCCATAGTCAAAGTCTACCTTTGTGAAACCGGACCCAGAAGCCCAAAGCACAAGACTATTGAAGGCACACATTTGAGCCTGTGGACTAAACAAAGTGAAGTAAGTTTTGATGATATTATGGGGAAATATATTTATTAAATGTTTAAACTGCAAATATCACATACAAATGTATTCATCTAGTAGATAGCAAGCTGATAAGTTAGATGCTAAATAAGATAGAATAACTTTATTTACCACATAAGGCAGATGCTAGCTACCTCATGTGGCTGTTTTTCTCTGCCTCCTGCAATATGTTTTGAAGATCATTCCAGTTGCTTCATTGGAAAAGCGGAGGGAGTTCTGCATGAAGCCGGTGCATGCAGCAGCGTACATGCTGGACCCAAAATATGACAGGGGCACTTTCTGGGGAAGAGATTAACGGTGCCTACGCGGTCATTACAGCCATGTCTGACCACCTGGGTCTTGATAAAGGCAAAGTTCTAGGCAGTTTGGCAAAGTATCGAACAAAGCAAGGCATTTGGAAAAAGGATGGAATATGGCAGTCATGCCAGCATATATCTGCAGCCACCTGGTGGAAGGGACTTTGTGGATCTGAGGCCCTTGCACCTGTAGCCTCCATCATCCTTCAAATCCCACCATCATCAGCAGCCTCCGAGCACAACTGGTCCCTGTTTTTGAACACGCACACAAAGGTTCGCAACAGGCTCACAAATGTAAGAGTGGAAAAACTGGTTGGCATTCGGGCAAACCTAAGGCTCTTTGAGCTTGACACAGAGCCATCCTCAACAAGGCTGGAAAGTGACACTGAAGAGGAAGACTAAGAGTTGGAAGTTGAGGAAGTGGACGTGTTGTTGGATGTTGATGAGGCCCACGAAGAGCCCACTGACTGAGCAAAACTGCAGAGGATTGCTTGAAGGAAGATTTGCATGTTTAATGGGACGTTTTGGAGGGAGAGGTTTTTTTTTCATTTAAAGGTCCCATTCTATGCCCCTTTTCACAAGATGTAAAATAAGTCTCTGATGTCCCCAGAGTGTGTATGTGAAGTTTGAGCTCAAAATACCCAACAGATCATTTTTTACAGCATGTTTAAATTGACATTTTTTGGGGCTCAGAAAAACGAGCCGTTTCAGTGTGTCCCCTTTAAATGCAAATGAGGTGCTGCTGGACGACACAGGGGGCGGAGCTTCATGAGCTCGTGCTCAGTCTGTCAGGAAAAATTCATCTCACGGAATGATGATAATATCAGAAACTCTCAGTAACGGCGTTCATTTCGAGTCGGACAATAATGCCTACAGAGTCAGATTGCTGTATAGAGATGAAACAGGTATGGTTTAGTAGTTTAATTACGGTTATTATAACGTATTTGTCATCTGCTTGTAGGCTATGTATCCATTATTTATTGCTGTCTGAATGATGATCAAACATGTACTGATGAGTTTAATAAAGTTTATTGTACATCACACAAAAGATGAAGCGTCAGTTTTACTTCAGAAAATCACCGTAAGAGCTGAGTAAACACAGTAGGCTAAGTTATAAGAAGTGCGCAAGTAGCCAGTAGAGTTGAGGGAGCATTCCTGTGGGCGGAGGTTAGTCAAGAAACGGTTCTGGTGATGTCACGAATGCAGGATGTAGAGGGGTGTAGTCCAATCGAGCCGTTTTTTGTAGTCAACTTCTGTTAAATAAAATATCTCGCTTGGCATTGAACTTTGAGCTTTATAATTTTACAGATATTATTTATGCTCTAACAGCAACATTACACACTAACTAAAGTTTGAAACATGGAATCGCATGCAACGGGACCTTTAACATTTTGAATGGGACTTTGTGGGGATTTTTGGATGGGGGTGCATTTTTGATTGAGTGGGGTTGGGGGATGAGTAATATTTAACCCAATATTCCTGTTTTTGTTCTTCCATGAAACAAGTGATTGTTCAATAAAATAATTAAAACTTGTTCTGTTCTACTTAAAAATAAATCTGTTGAAATATCTGTTGAAAACATTTTGCATGGATGTTTTCTTATGACTTCTGTTTATATTTATGCTTGGATATGATACAATGATCGATTACATTACAATTAATTCCCAGTTCCCCTAAATTCCCATTAATTCCCATTGTTCCCATGGAAAGTTTTTTAATATGGAATATTTCCAAAATTCCCCAGCTTAACTTCCCATGGAAATTTACTGGAAATTTTCCGCCCCTTTGCAACCCTAGTTGCACAATTAACGTGCTAACAATTAGAACTGAAGAAAAGGCTATGAAATCTAAGCTTCAATTATTGCAAAGTTCATGCAACAAACTTGTTTCATGTTTTTTTTTTTTATGGCTATATTTTATGCGATAGTGTTGCAGAGTTGCAGAAATGTGGCCATAGGAATTTTAAATGAAGTCAAAATAGATGTAGCACGTTGAATGCATCAAATGTGTTTGAGAAATAAAACTCCAACTTTAAGTTGAACAGTTGACGCAATAACATGATTGATTGTTTTTAAATATTGTTTTAAAATGAAAATGTTGAAAAGTTCACACAATAAATGTAATGGAATGGGGAAATAGATGTCGCACGTTGAACGTTTAATGCATCAAATGTGTTTGAGAAATAAAAACTCCAACTTTATGTTGAAAAGTTGACGCAATAACATGATTGATTGTTTTTGAATATTGTTTTAAAACGAAAATGTTGAAAAGTTCACATAATAAATGTGATGGAATGGGGAAATTAAGAATATTTTAATGCATAAAATGTGTTAAATTATTTGTTAGCTTTAAAGTGTAAATGGGTACAAATGTATTGTAACTTTGTTTTACAAGTAACAAACTAGGAAAATGATATTAAAATAAAGTTTTATTTGAAAAAGAAACCAGCCTGGTTTGCCATTCATCTAACATTATAGAGGACAATTAAATTGAGTCCAAAACTGTAATAAACAGTTCAGAAACAGAACGGGGACATCAGTTTACCATTCGGGGTTGTCAGTTTGCATTGCGCCGCGTCCAGTGTGGACGGCATCTTCAGATCGTTATTAACCGAAATGGATTAGCATATCATCTAACACAACTGGTACATTTAGCTGATGAATGTAATATATAAATATTAAAATGTTATCCTTGTAAAGTAGCCAAGGCTACGTAAATCTCAACTTCAAGACCGCTGTGGGCTAAAAACTCTAAATGCCATAGGTCTTCTTAGCACGTAGGCCTAATGGGCATTTCTACCAGAAAGACTTGGGAGATAAATTGATATAACAAGCGTATATTTATTAACAGCCCAGCAAGCATAAATTTATAAAGTTCTTTGGCGTAGGCCCCATCCTTAGCGTGCAATCCGAGGGTATCCTGTCTGAGGTAAAGGAAGGGACCATCCTGGTGGTGGTGGGGAGGATGAAGGGGAAGGTACCATCTTAGTGGTGGTTGGGGAGGATGGAGGTAATTGGCAGCGTCAGCATCTGCAAACTCAGACAAATGTAAGTACCAATCTTTTATACTGCGAGTGTTAGCACATGATTGGTTAGAAGTGAGGTAATACGTGGCGCACTGATTCAGTCTTCCTGGCAGAACTTACGCTAAAGCTTTCATTTACAAGTAAACGTGGCCTTTTTCACATTCTCCAGACTTTCCCCAATATGCACAATATTAAGGAAATGTCCTAAGCACATTTGGAAAGAAAACAACACACTTACATTAACAAAAACGATTTGCTGACAGTGAAGCACACATACACGGGTTGACAGAGCGCATCTGCGAAGGCGTAGCCTAATATTAGTCGCAATATTTGATTATTAAATAATTATATTAAATGATCAATCATCGATGCATATTATAATCTAGCCGTTTATTTACATCAAACTTTTCCTCTGGGTGAGGATGCTTGCGTTTTTGGAATGCCATTGCACATTCTGTCATGCCGGTGACTATATGACACAGCAGACGCGTCTTGCATCCTATTGTAGTTAACGATTACTCGATTAATTGATCGTTAATTTAAATGACGATCGATCATGCGAATTTTTGGAAATTGATATCCCTAGTATCTAGTAAAATATAATATCAGATATTGTTAACTCAATGTCATTATTGGACAGAAGATTGGTGCAAATAGCTAGAACTTGTGAATTGACTTGCTAGCTAAAGAGTGACATGCGCTGTCTTGTGGAGCGCGGATCACAGTTATTTCCACGGGTGGGTCAAGTAATAAAAAATAACATTCTGATTAAAATGCGTGAGGGTCGCGTGGATGATATAAACATCTGCTGTTTTGCGGGGAACTGCCATGCAGTGCCAGATACACACAAAAGTTTTGTGACAAAACTATGTCAAAATGCCTGCCTTGGAAAATATTTACGTAAACAGTCGTCGTGTCTTAAATTAACGTAAAACCGCCTTTCAGCTGCACACGACATTCGGACTCTCGGAATTCGCCACCAAGTTGCAGGCATAATGATCTTTTATTATGGTAGTATGGCAACATGTATACGTTAAAATCGCATCTTCTACACTAAACGATGATATTCCCATATTCTATACTCTTACGTGTATCTAACTCCACATTTTCTCTCGCACTTCAAATTATTGTAAATTTTGTCTTGTATTTTCAAATGACAAATTACTTTCCCATTATGTATTAATAATGTTGTTATCATTAAAAAATTTCCCTCAATAACCTTCTTTCCCTGTTTCTGCTCTGTTGTTTCCCACTCTTTATATAGCTATAGTTGAGGCCGGGTCAGGTGTGCAGTAGTTGTGCTCACCACAAATGAAACATAAGGCTGTTGAATCCTGCACTGACAGTCTTGTACACCTGTTACCAATCTTATTAAAAGGTAGAAGCTGTGGCTTGATTTATTTCTCAGGTGTTAAAATTGATATGTGGAGGAATTGATTTGACTAGAGTGGGAACTGAGACTCAATAGTGCTAAACTGCCATTCTTATTTTACATGCACAGGCTACAGTGAGAATATTGACATGGAGCCAAGACAGCACATTTCTGAAACATCAAAGCAGATTGTTCTGTATGGATCAGTCCAAGAATCTCAAAAGCAAGTGAGCTTCAAACACCATGTTACATGCGGTCAGGTATTTTTATTAAATTTTTTTGTACATTGCAACACAATTGAAATGTTATAGATAAAAAAGAGGACACTGCTTGTGTAGCAAATGCAAAAGAAAAAAATACATGTTTGATGTCACTATGTGTATATTTTCTCACTGTGACGGTTTGAGTGTTTATTCTACAAATATGTGATTACAATTAGTTTAAAACCTAAAAAATGCAATGTTCAGGTTGTCAAGAGAGTGTCCCATATGTTATTTTGTTATTACAGGTATTTAGTTTTTTCCTCATAGGGGATATGTCATTTCTGTGCCCTTATCACCAAATTAATTTTTTTTTTCTAAATAGGGTTTTTATGCAAGGATGGCTTACTTACACTTTTCTCTCCACATTTTCTCTGAGATAGGAGTGTGTAAAATCCTAATCGGTGTATCACAAATTTTTTCATGCCTAATTTTGATTGCAGATTTTGATTATCTATCTGTGCTATTTTTCTCCAGAAGTTATGAAGCATAAAAATGTCTTTGTACTCTGTTAAACTAAAGTTTCTGCTATCTTATAACCCACTAACACCACTCAATTTGGCCGTCAGTTGTTTTAGTCTCCAGTATTTTGTTGTTGTTCTGTCTCTAGTTTAGTTTTTTACTGTGAAACAATAGTCTGGGCCAAAGTTGCCACCTTCTGGAGCAACTGATTAGTGCAAAACAAATTCATTGAGCATGCTTGACCTGGTTACAAAAATTGGGCGGGGCGTGTACTATTCTGTTGATGAAATCTAGCGCACTGTACACGGACTCTCGCATTTAAGTATACTTTGAGGTTTAGCCATTATACGGAGGTAAGAGGAAAAGAAAATGCCATTGAAACTTCTGAAGACTGTCAGTTCCCTTCAGAGAGACAGTCATATTAATTGCCACCCCCAGTTCATTAATTTTTTCTTCCAATATTTCGAGCATCGCAAACAGCGAGCTTGCTTCTTCAGCGTGTCCCGTCTCTGGCCTGTGTTAACGTCTTGTTTACAGACTTTGTAATAGTTCCACACAAACATTATTTTGAGAAATGATTGCAATGCAGTTTGTGTGCAATTCCGGATCAGAGATCGGCCAACATAAAACATAAAAGCGGCCTGTTGTCGATCATGTGTTTGAGGCAAAAACCAGTCGATTGATTGGCTGGTTGACCAGTGCATCTCTAGTAAATATTACACTTACTCTTGAATTACTTTTAAATGAAATGTCAGCCACCAATACATGATGGAAAGATTATTCTTTGAGGCTGTGTGGACTGAAATGGTTCCTTTGGATCCTCGTCAGTAAGGTCTGAGATTCTGCCTAATTGCCAGATTTATATCAGAACATCCAGAGTTTTATGAACTATTGGCTTGAGGCTTTTCTGCACGGTTTCATGTGTTTGGATGTCTAGCTGGGGCCATTAACTGGCAATCATTTGTGGCCGTGTAGTGTAGCAGAAGCTCGAGCTCACTTCAGTCGAATGCTAATGCATTAAGGAGTCTTTGATGTGGTGATGAGGGCCGATCCTTGTGTAAAATAAGACTCTGTTTTTTTGCAAAGGCACATCGTGGTGTCCTTCCATTCGAAACCCCTCCGCAGGAGGCAAAAAAGATCTGTGTCCAAATCCCATTGTAGGCGTAGTGCAAGACTGAATTATCCCTCCAAGCCTCACACCCTCTTTGTCTAACGTCTATGTTTTAAATTGGCAAGGGAGAGATTCAGTCTGCGATACCTGTGGGGCTCCTGAGTCCTGCTGTTATGTAATTTCTCAAATTAAATCCTTTTGCAACTCATCTTGCGCCCGACTGAGTGAATGTCAAGGGTAAAGGAGGGCCGGAATGTCTTTCGCTTTTAATGTCACTTGCTTTTTTTATGTTAATTGTTTTAACAGGCTAAATCTGTCTCCCTCTCATCAGCAGTGGCCACATGCCTCAAAAACATTACTAATCCATGGCAAATTGTGACACATTGAAAAAATGAGCCCCTGGTGTTAATCATCTATGTAACATCAAAAGAACAGTTGCACTCATTAAGAAGGACTGTTTATCCTGACCTCATATCAGATGATGTTCAAAGTCAGGTTTACTTTTCTTTGGATAACTCGACAGAGTTTTAGTATTTGTTTTATCATAGGAAAATCTTTTTTTTGTTTTGAAAATAGGAATGCTGGAAACACTTAAAGGCACACTATGTTAAGATTTTTGGAGTAAAATATCTGGAGTACATGTTTTGTTGACTTGTGTACTTGCATTATCCCAGAGATATCCCAGCTTTTATTAATATGATATTGTAATATTGATCTAGCTTACTGCAATGTGCAACAATTGTCTCATATTAGCCACAGAGCTAATGCACAGTAACGTTAACATGACTTTCAACACACTCGAATGTATTTAGTATGATTGTTTTGACCAAGTAAAAAATTGCTGCATTACCCAACAGTTTGAATTAGTCTAATAATAAAGTGACCTGTATGAGTAGTAATTCAGCACTTGCGTTTTTTTCATTAGAATGAAATAAAATAATGTGAGTTTAAGTAATCAAACATAACTGTAACAAAGTACAAGTTCAGGGAAGAAATGAAGGATGTTAAACCCATCCTAATCGTAAATCTTAATCGTAAAATATGCAAAACAACAAAACGAAAGGAACGGTTGGTAAAAATGACCTTTTACCTAGTAGTTTTTGTTTTCAGTGGTTGTGTCCATTGGCATCTACGTCAAATTGTCAATTTGGGTTGCACTTTATTTTAAGGTGTCTTTATTACAGTGTTTTTACTTAAGTACATAGTAATATTAATGAACTACAGGTAACGTTACTTACTGTAAGTTAGATTAGGGTTTGCTTTAGGGTTAGTTGCATTTTATTTGGCATGATTTTTAGTTATTATTATAGTAACTACATGTAACATGCAACTACGTTAAAAAGTGTTTCCTAAATTTGTGCTAAAATATTATAGTACATTTTAATTGGATGCTCAGCCTTTGACATTCAGATCAATAAATATGTAGAAAGTCCTTCATTTTAACTATGCACGATTAAGTACCTGCTGCAAAATACAAAAAAATAAAACAAAATGCTACTGTTTTTGTCCATAACCCCTTTAGAACAGGTGACAAGCCCCCGGTTGAGAATCTCCACTCTAGATCCACTGTCCCAGAGGGTTCTGTTAGCAGGTGGGTGGGTGGGTGGGTGGGTGGGTGAGGCATGTGACAGGTGTGCTCTGCCTCTCGTCTATTATGGCCGGGTAATGAGATCTGGAGCACTGCTCTTGATGGCGAAGAGGCTTTGATATTAAAATCAACGCCAGCTAATGTGCCTGGAACTGGATGCAATGCATAGCGATTAGGGCTGCAACAAACGATTATTTTGATAATCGATTAATCTAACGATTATTAGAACGATTAATCGACTAATCGTCGATTATTTCGCCGACTAATCAGTAAGTTTGGAACGATTATTCAGCCTTTTCAATTAGTTAAAACACTGAGTTATACATATTCTAACTATAATATAAAAAAAAGAAAATCACTTCAGCTTTTGAAATGGTTTGTTTAATGAATTTTGAGCCAACTAAACAGGTCATTCTCTTTAAGTTTTCAGATTTCTGTCCAACTCAAATCACACACAAATGCTCTAAGCATTGGTTAAATATCCGGGTTCTCTTTCAATAGAAAAAAAAATAAACAAAAAAAATTATCAGCTGCATTACAGACAAACTTAAACTGCAAACAATTATTATAAGAACACAATTTTAAAAAAAATTGACTGCTGAGCTGACAGAGACATTCTCATTCACCTTTTAATTTACAGTATAAAAAAATAACTGACATGATATTCTTCATAACATCTCTTTTTGTAAGTCTTCATGAATATGGAACAAAATACAGGCAAGTGATAAGACTGTAATAACTAGTTACAATAATAAAAACAGCCCTGACTCCTAAGCTCGATCAAGCTTTATTCTATGCAAAAATAATCATCACATTACTGTAATTATATTATTATTGTTAATATTATTGCTATTATTAGTAGTATTGCATTCTCTAAAAAGAGATTTACTGCTAGTTATTTAGCTTCAGCTGGAGAATATTCACCTCTCACTGGCTCGTCTCGTGCCGGGTTTTTCCTCTTTAAGTGCTTTAACATGCATGTTGTGCTCCCGTGAAAAGCAAGTTACGCCTTGCATGTATTGCACACGACAGCATTCTTGGTTTGAAGTTTTGTGAAACTTTCACACACCTTGCTAGTTCGGATTCGTTTGCACTCCGTCAGAATTTAATTCCTCTGATCACTGTGACATTTTAAAAACTATTAATATTAGAGTGGGTGTACAGTTTGAATATGCATGATATTGTAGTTGATTGCTGTAACTTATGTATGTTTAATTTATGAGAGGCCGGTTGAGATAGCTCACCTTTATGGGATGTACTTAGATAGATTTTGCTTATCTTGAATTAGTCAATATGCTTTTTGCGGTGTGTATGGTATATAAAAGCAGTTAAGTATTAATTCTAATTTTGGGAGGCTTTTCTATTGAATACAGGCTTTTTTTTGGGGAGGTTTTCTAGTGAAGTTGTCTGCAGTGTTAGAAAAATTGCTGACACTGTATTGCTCCAATCCCATATCCGGGCATCCCCAATCCTGACACCAGTTAAAATTCCTTCACTTTGACCCTGCTCAGATCTGTTGGATAGGTGTTTTGTCTTTTTACTCATGCTCTATTTAAATCTGAAGAGTATTTCACTGATTAAATAAATGTGTGTGCATGGTTAAATATTCTGTAAGTACTTTTTTTTCTGTAAAGGATTTGTCTTAAAAACCAATTGCTGTACTGTCATTGAAAACGTCAGCTTTATGAATGCACGGTGTGACGTTAGTTTGATATTTGTCTTTGCCCAGTGCTTTGGACCTTAGGAGAAATTATGACGATGTGTCAGGCAGGCCCTGATCAAAGAGATTAGTCTTACCAGTCAGCCGCTGATTTCAAAGGCCTTAGACCCAGGGCAGCGAAAACCATAAATCCCAATCTCAGCACTTGCCAGGTTTGCTGATCATAAAGTGTATTTTAAAGCATGCATATGTCAGGTTTCAGTTCTCTTGTGTTCTTACTAATCGGATCACAAGGCCACAAGGAACTACAGTTACTGGAATGAAGACTTATACATCAATGTAATTTGCAAGGTTAGGTTGACCATGCTACACGAAGTTTGGATGAAAATTATCTTACAGAATGGAATTAATAAATCTGAGTTACCATCACCATCACAATGAGAAATCGCATGAAATCCAAACACTAGTCGAATGAGGAAAGGCCGCTGTCCATCATTGTATTCACGACTTCACGTAAGCGCAGCTGTACCTGAGTGATCCGAGTAGATAACTTGTCTGATAGCAAAATGATCTCGAGACATATTTCTGGAGACAGGTTTAAGAACAGAAAACAAAAAGTGCTGTTAGAAACTTATTTTTGTGTCTTTGCCACGTCTGACGGAGGAGCGTGTTTTCTAACCCGAGCATGTGGATATTGTTTTTCTCAACATTTCTCAAAATTGGCTCAGTTTTAGCTTTTTTTTTTTGTTGACGCTGCTTGAGCTTAAATGCTTTTGTTCTTTAGATTTTTTTGTTTACACATATTTTTTTAATGTTTTCAACTAAAAGAAAACATTAAGATTTAACGTAAGCTTGTGTATATTGCCGAATCGTAAGCTTTTTCAGAAATGGTGACAACTTTTCAAATACAAAATATTCGTTTTTGGTAACACTTTATTTTGATGGTCTCTTTTGAACATTCTTTTGACTATAAGTAACTTTGCAACTAAATCTCAACTAACTCTCATTAGAGTATTAGTACACTGCTTAATATCTGCTAACTCTTTATTGTGATGATCCCCCAACAGACATTCTACTGACTATAAGTAACTTTGCAACTACACTGTAAAAAATATTTTTGCAATTTAGTTATTTCAACTTATTTTTGTGAGTAGAGATAACTAGATTGTCCAGACAACAAAAAATTGTAAGTTTTCTTGTCCTCAACTAGACTGAAAGTTGAATGAACGACTTAAATTGTTATTTTAACTAAAAAATGTATGTTTAAACAACTGCACTAGATTTTCTGTTGAATTAACAAGTATAATTGTTATTTTAACTTATAAATGTAAGTTAAAACAACTGCACTAAATTTTCTGCTGGTTTTACTTCAATTATACTCTAATGCTTTATTAGAAGTAAATTTGTAAACTAAACTTAGTAAACTAAACTTAATTTATCTATATATCTTGCTGTCTGGTAGACTGCATAAAAACCTAAACTTCAATTTTATTAGTGTGTACATTAAAAACATTACACTGTGAACCCCAGTGTTGTCATTAATAAAGAAATCAAGTTGTCATAACTTAACATTACTTACAAGTTTTTGCATCAAAAATTAAACATTGGATTTTAATGTACTCATCTGGCAGCAAAAATCTTTCAGATTAAGATTTTAAGTGTTATGCACTCAAAATGTCAAGTAATTTAAATGATTCCCTATGTGTCTGTTTAATATGATTGTGCCTGAAATTCTGCCTTGACAACACGCTGATTGGTCGATGCACAAGGCAGTAGTTTTTTTGTTAATCGTGAATTTGCTGATGCAGGCAGCAGGCCAGAGGCACTGACACTGCATAAAAACAGTAATTTCGGGGTTAAAACGGAGCCGGCCCGTCCATCACGTTCACGTAGCCGACGGACATTTCAGGCTTCGCATATGGAACTGAATCACACAAGACCATAGACAGTATATAAACACAAGACTGACGCAGGCTGTAAATGGAATCTTTTTTTGAACCGACTCGAGCCTCTTCTCCCCCTCCCCCGCTGACTCACTGCAGTTCTTGCGCGCGCAGCCGCAGAGAGCGTCCGGTATTTTCTGAGAAAACGTATGGTAAGTGTGAATTCATAAAACTATTTTAAATAACATGTTTGCCAGAACATAACGTCAACATTTGTTCAATGTTCTAACGTTTTTATTTTTTACTGTATTTTCTAGACCGACATTGTTTTCGAGCCGTTAATTCCCGCTCCTGCTCCATTCAAATCTTGCGCGCTGATAACGTCCGGTATTTTCTGTGAGATTTACATCAGACGAAGGTAAGTTTGAATTCATAAAATCATTGTAAATAACATGTTTACCATAAAACAACGGCAAAGTTTTTCAATGCCATATTTTATCTGAACCGTATTTTATAACCCACTGCCTTCGTTACTGCGTACGCTGACATCGTCCAGTGTTTTCAGACGTTTAGCCTATATCAGACGAGGGTAAGTGCAAATTCATGAAACCTTTTTAAATAGAGTATTTACCAAAACATAAGATTTGGTGTTGATTTAAATTGAGTGTGTTTATGTTGTAAAATAAGTCTAGCTATCTTAGTCTAACTTAGTTAGGTACGTTAACTGCTAACTGATGTTACTTAACTTAGCATCTGCAACTGTAACTACACACATTTCTAAGTTAGTCATTAGTTAAATATTCACGTTTATTAATTAACTGTTAATTAATTAGCTAGTGTGCTTGAGTTGTTAACGTATTCTCCTTTGACAAATTAGTAGACACTTTCTTCTCAACTGTCCTCAGAGGCTTCAGAAACAACACTGAAGGAAGCTGACTTTTGATTGATGTGAGGCAGACAAGGCCGAAAAGGTTTTAGCTATGTACTTAAAAATATATCATATTTGTTAAAGTGCAGTGTATGACTCCATTTGTTTGTTTTAATGTTCTAGTAAGTGTAGAAATCTACCATGTACTTAGTTTTATTATGATGTAATGTACTGTGCAAGTTATATGATTGTTTTCAGGCCAGTTGGTAAATACTGCCATTCTTCTCAAATACTGCTGCTCTTCAAAGAACAGAGTCATTCATCAGGTAACACACACAAAAATAGTTTTTGTTTGAATACCATTTAGTTTCCCAAGTTATCTTGTATTTTATTTAGTTAATGAAACGGCAAGAAAGCACTTTGACTTGCTTTATTTCCATTCTTGTTGCTGTCCAACTAACAAAACTGCTTTGTATTGTTACCTTTTTATTATTATATCACTCTAACCTGTTATTTACAATTATGAGCACAAATTAATTAAATTACACTAAAAAATTGTCTAGCAGTTTTTATTCATGGTCAGATTCAATCCATCATGGATGGATTTGAGCACATAGACGATTCACTGATTTTTTTACTTCCTTGTGTTCAAGCTTCAGTCAAGTCGATTAAAAGCTGCTTGTTCACCAACCGGACCAAACAGGATTTTTTCTTTTACCTCAGTTTCATCTCAGTTGCAGAGCTCTACCAGATATAGGTAAGTCTTCACCACAATCTTTGAATTAAAAAAAAAGTTACTGTCAAATTGAATCGTTATGGGTGATATAAATAGTAGGGCTGTGCCATATCATACCGTCCACGATAATACCAGTATAAATTTTTACATGATAAAAAAGCGTCATATCGCGATATCACTGATATAGCGACGCAATGACGTATGGCACATTACGTTCCCTAGCACGCACAACAACAACACCTGTCTGAGCGTGAGAGCAGCAAGTCAGCCTCCAATGACGATCAAATCAATAATTTTTAAACGTTCTCCAAGACGCAGTATTACCAACCGTGTGAGTTTCTCCAAGATGCAATATTATCAACCAGTGCCGCGTCTTCTCTCTCTCGCTCTCAAAATGGGTTGCACAAGTCAAGCGTCGATACCACACTCGTGTTTAGCAGTCAGGACATGACGGTCACTTGCATCGTAACTAAAGTTTATCATTTTCACTTCTTTTTAAGTCTTATCAGTTTAAACATTTGCGATTTTAAACTATTCAGTACTCTCGCGCGCTCTGTTTACTCTGCGTGCATACATGTATACAGTAAAGCCGTCTCACGAACAGCTCGCGAGTAACAAAAGTTCCTTTTCACGGATTATATCGTGAACACGCAAAATTGTGTAAAAATGCCGGTCGTGGTTAGTATATTCATAAACAGTCGGTTATGTCTGGAATTAGCATAAAACGCGTGTGACAATGTGACAGTCAGCAGCATCATGAAAACAGTAATGGATCCGGGCACTAGCTCTAAAAGTGACAGCACAGCAGCCATATGTGTCTGTCATTGTCGTCAAAACAACAAAAGATAGCTTTCATTGTAAGGAATCAGAATTAATTTCCTATGCATTTAATTTAGTCAGGACTATCAGTGTTATTTTACATTTGATTACCTTATACAGTTTCTGTAGCATTTCTGAATACTAGTGTTAGACCTACCCAAAAACTTTTCTCTTTATTTGTATCTTTATTATTTTGTATATATTTTTTGCTACTTTTTTGTAAAACAATTGTAAAAACACAATGAGTGAGCAAACATTTAGGTGAGATAAATGTAATAAAAAAAATTGTCAACTTTTTTTTTCTATATCGTCATAAATATCATTATCGCAAATATTCTTGAAATATCGTGATATAATTTTGAGGCTATATCGCCCACCCCTAATAAATAGCAAGTAATACGTCTGTGGTTTGAAATGTCACGGTTTTCATTATTACTATTCAGTGTTTGGATTTTGCCTCGCGCCATTTCAATGCGCTTTTGTTCATGTTTTAAGAAATCTTGATAATAGGGTGAATTATTCACAATGTTGTCACAAATTTAAAGGGGTCATATAATGCCATTTTTGCACAAGCTAATATGAGTCTTTTTTTCTTTCTTTTTTACCTCAGTCACTTCAATTCAACTCAGTTGCAGAGCGCCAGATATACGTAAGTTTTGACCACAATCTTTGAATTACAAAAGTAAATGTCATATTGAATCGATATGGGTGATGTACAATTAATACGTCTGTGGTTTGAATGTTTTCATTATTTCTATTCTTGTCTTGCGCCATGTCATCACGCTTATGTTCATGTTTTAAGAAATCTTGATAATAGGGTGAATTAGTCATGATATTGTCACAAATTTAAGATTATTGAGTGTATTTCAAATCAGAGTGTTTTGCACATAGAAGATTCGCTCATTGTATTTCCTCGTGTTGACTCACAGGTTCCGTCAAGTTGACTAAAAGCTTGTTCACCAACCGGATTTATTACCTCAGTCACTACATAAGTTGCAGAGCACCAGATACAGGTGAGTTTTCACTGCAATCTTTGGCAATCATTAAAATTAACTATCAATTTGAATTGATGTGTGTAAAATAAGTAACTTATTATATCTGTACTTTTAAATGTTACTGTTTTTATTGATATTGGAAATGGTTGTGGCGCTCTCGTGAACTAATTTTGAGGCCCACACAGAAGAAAAAGAATAGTTGAAAAAAGTATTTTTTCTTTTCTTTTTTTTACGAAGTATTCTCGTTGCTTGATAAACTTAAGGTTGAGCCACTGTAGTCACTTGGACTATTGTAACAATGTTTTTACAATTTTTTCTGGGCTGGCAAATATCGATTACCCAGCAGTCTATGAAGGAGTGAGCCAGCTCTCAGATTTCATCAAAAATATCTTAATTTGTGTTCCGAAGATGAACGAAAGTCTTACAGGGTTGGAACAACACCTTTAATGCTTTTCATAGTTTCTTTTTGAAAGGAATGTTGTGAACAGGATGTTTCATGTGTTGGTATGTTGTGGGAGTGGCATTTTAGAGTGTTTAGTTTAATTGATGAATTTGTTGAAGCTTGAGAGCATAAATAATTGGTAACTTAGTTGATATTAAAATGGCATTTAAGCCAATTCATAGGTCTTTAATGTGTTAAACAATGTTTAAACGGTATCTTTTGGAACAAAGGATGTTTCTATATTGAATGCTGTGGGTTGATCTTGTTTAATGTAACAGATTAATCCACAAGACATGCATTGAGACAGGTGTAAAACACCTTTTCACAAGGTTGTTTTCTGCAATTTCATCGCAGTTCATTGCAAAAAAAAATTGAATTGTATATAACACCTGATGTTCTTGTTACATCATAAGAAGAATGGCATCTACGCTAATGTTAGTCTTTTTGTTTATTCCAAGGTTTACTGAAGTCAGCCGGATCCGGGCCGTATCCAGATCAGGTGGTGGACCTGCGCCTGGACACGTCCACAACGCATCCCTGAAGTGCCAGCCTCATCAGCCCTGTGAAGGCCTCATCGACACTACAGCCATCAGCACTGATCCTCAACAAACTCGTCTCCATACCGGCGTGACTCCGACTTCCAGTCAGATTAAACTGGATAATATTCTGAATGTTCTGATCCAATCTGACTTCTGACCTGTAATGCTGCCTGAATCATAATCATACACTGTTCGTTCTTTGCCCAGAGGTGAACTGAGTGACTGAGCCTGGGTTCTCCCAAGGTTTTTTTTCTCCATTCTGTCACCTGATGGAGTTTTGGTTCCTTGCCACTGTTGCCTTGGCTTTTGGCTTGCTTAGTTAGGGACATTTAATATTCAACAATATTATTGATTTGCCTTACTTAAGGTGAAAGATGACGCAATTTTCTCCTAGAAACAAACTTTGTTGTATTATTTTCATGTTATCACTGTGCTGCTTTGATACAATCTGTATTGTAAAAAGTGCTATATAAATAAAGGTGACTTAACTAATTAACTTATTGTAAATTGTATCAGTGATCGTCAATTTTACATATTTTTTTAAATCAAATGTATTTTACAAATTAATGTTCTAGTAGTAATTCATTATTTGGTACTGCTGCAGTTTTTAAAACACCACTTTAGTTGGCTGAACTTATTGGGTGTAGTTTAGAAAACTAATCTTTAGTTTGCTGAACTTATTGGGTGTAGTTTAGAAAACTTAACTTTAGTTGACTGAACTAATTGGGTGTAGTTTAGAAAACTAATCTTTAGTTTGCTGAACTTATTGGATGTAGTTTAGAAAACTTAGCTTTAGTTGACTGAACTTAAATTCGAAGTTTAGTTAACTAAATTAAATCAGTTCATTGTACTTTATAACTTGTCAGGTAAACTTATCCAAATTTGTCAGGTACACTTTTATAAATAAGTTAGTAAAACTCAAAAAAATCCATGCAAAAAGATAACAAAAAATAATGAGTTAAGTCAACAAAAGATTTTTTTACAGTGTACATGTTAAATTATTCTAACCCTAACCCAAAAAGTCTTCTAATAGTCTACTAACACTCGAGAGTTATTAAACATGTAGGTGCAACATTACTTATAGTCAACAGAATGTGTTAAAGGGACCATCAAAATAAAGTGAAACCTCATTTTTTTTATAACCCCAAATATTCCAATACAATATTGTTGAAAAATGCCCATCCCTAGTTCAGTCTAGGGCTGCACGATTAATCGAAATTAAACCAAAATCACGATTTGGCTTAGTATTGCAATTATGAAATTGAAAGGCTGAGATTATTATTATTTTTAAGTTCAATAAATATATGATCAGTAGTAAATGTTTCTCCATCCCTGACAGCACTGTGGGTTTCAGTCATTTATAATGTGCATTTAAAAAATCAACATGTGTCAGACATCTTCCTAAACTTGCAATGCAAAGCGTTCATAAACCGGTTTCCAACAAGACATTTAATGTTTTTTAATTATGAAAGTGTTATTACAATAGTAATATTTCTTATTTTGTTTAATATTTTGGTTACACTTTATTTCGATAGTCAGCTTCAGACATTCTACTAACTATAAGTAATAGGGCTGTCACTTTACGTTCGAAAATCGATTGGACCAACTAACGCAAGTTTCGAAAATGAAAATAGGGAATCGATTTTAACGGTCTTTTCTCGGAGCAAACACGCATAACAGCAAATTATCCTTCTGCATAAAGCATCTCTTTTTACTACAAAACTTTGAATTCTGCCGGTATGCAGACAGTCTCATGCATTCAGATACAAATTCGGGCTACGCGTCTTCAATCGCCTACAGCGAAATTTGTTTGACATTTCTAATCGTAAACACAGCCATGTTGAAGACTACAGTAATGTTTTTCATTTGTGCTATGGCAGTCCACTCTGCTTATTGTTTTTCGAGAATGTTGCACTCCTGTTTGTCATTGTGTACGAAACTTCACGCCAATAAATCATCAGAAATATTGCAGACTTGTGCCCGTCTCAAGCGCCCTCTTTACGTTCGTCCTAATGCCTGTTTGTTGTCCGTGGATTTGCCCATATTTTGCGTTTAAAATGGAAACGTCTTTAGACATGGAAAATCGATTTTACAATTGATTCAATGAACACTTATGTCTCAAATCGAACAGGATTTTTTTCACAAAAGTGCCAGCCCTAATAAGTAACTTTTTTAACTACATGTTAACTAACTCGTTACAGTATTAGTAGATTGTCAGTAGACTGTTAAGGTTAGGGTTAGGTGTTAGGGTTCGGGTTATGAGAATAAGTTGACTTGTAGTTGCCAAGTTACTTAAAGTCAGTAGAATGTCTGTTGGGGGAGCATTGAGATAAAGTGTTACCAGATATTAAGCAGACAGTCTACTAATCCTCTAATGACAGTTAGTTGACATGGAGCTGCAAAGTTATTTTATGTTAGTAGAATGTCTAAAGTGGACTATCGTAATAAAGTGTTACCAATATTTTTATATAGCAATAATAATATTAATTATTATTATTCGTCATATTAACATATAAGCACAAAATGTTGGGGCAAATTGAACACCTGATTTGTTATACTTGCTTGTAGGGCTGCACAATTTGTGTCTCCAAACCTCTGACTGGTAGCAAATGTCAGTGTCTTCAAGACTTGTTTGTCCTTATAAAACATGACAGCATTTACGAAATACTATTTTTCAGTCAAAAGTAAGAAGGCTTCTGTCAATTTTTGTAGCAATTCCTTTCATTTTTAAAAATATCTAATATCCTCTAATTTAATCTCTGTGTGCAAACGCACAAAACCCTCTTAACGTTAAATAAATAAGGTAACCAGTGGCCACCCAGTTATGTGCAGCCATTTCCTTGAAAAGTGCTCTTTGATTTATTATAAGATCCTGTACAAAAGGAGCTTTAATGTGTTTTATTAATGTTTTATTTTATGAAATTGGATGAAAGGGGTCATGGTAGTCATTAAGCAGATTAATGCTGTATGTTGGGTAAAGAAGATGCAATAAAGCTAAAAGTTAATGCTGTCATGGCTGCAGAAAGAGCCTGATGGCAAAGCAAGCTGGGAAGCAACTAATAGACATAATTCAGTAAGGTAATGTCTGTTAACCACAGACAAGATGGATATTGCTTGGCAATATTATGGAGTGTGTCGAAGGGTACAGGCACATTTATGCACATTATTTATATCCAGTAATGAACACCATAATGAAAAGTGGACACAACTATAAATATGAAGCAGGAGTAGATCTTGCCTTATAGTCACTGGTGCAATTAATATGTCTCACCAAATTGTCCCAGAAGTATGCTTTTTACCACACAGCGTAAATATCATGCAAAAACCTTTTTTTTGTAGATGTCTCTTTGTGAAAATTGTCTGGTGTACAGCCTTTTTATGAGATTGTCTAAAGTATTTTACACACTGCTAATTATTGAGATGTGTCGAAAGGTCTTATTTTCAAAAGCTACCCGACCTGTTACAATTGACCGTTCACAAAGACCCGCCCCCGATAGTTACTGTTGCTATGTCCGACAAGCCACGTCGCTCTCACACCACACCATGTTCTCACGCAGTGAAAAATACATTGCGGAGCGAAGAGGACACTGACAATGCGCTGGCATACAGGACAGACCAGGTTACTTTTGATATGAAACAAACTCTCACCTTTCAAATTTGGTAATTTTTTAAGGAAATTTAAACAATAAATACCGCTTTGTGGCTCTTTAATGTGTCGTGACAGATCGCTGTAGAGCCTCAGTTAAAGCTGCTCGTGAACCGATCATCTCTTCCTTAATTTATAGCATCAAATAAACATGTATGAACATAAGAAGGAATGTTGTTTTAACCACGGAAAGACGTCAGTACACTCCATTTTTCAAGTTCAAATCTCTTCTGACTGCTTTGTTGGACAAAAATGGCGGATTCGGTGGATGGCGGATTATGATTGGTCAGACTGCCTGTCAATCAAACTCCCTGTGAAGGGTCAATTGCATTTCTTTTAATGCCTGGTCCATGCACACTATTAAAATTACCTTCCTATATATAGTGTTTATTCACCAGATCTGTGGATAGAGCCACACATAGTTTTAAAATACTGCTTCAATTATAACTCAATATAAAAACACTAAACATCAGACATAAAGATATGTAGCAATTTTCTCCTACATCTCTCGCATGGCTGTATTATGCTGTGTTGCACATTCAGGTGTAAGAGATCTCGGCATGCTCCTGTAAGGTTGACTTCCACACAGTGTTTATTTGTCTGTGCAGCTTTGGGAGCTGAAACATGGTTTTGTTTAAAGATGTGTGTGTGTGTGTGTGTGTGAAAGCTGCAGCCCTTCAATGAGTGATTTGTCATTACTGGGGGATCATGTCAGTCTGAGGTGATGGATTGAAGCCGGATCATGCCTCTGTACCCAGCATTCCCAATTCTGGATGTGTGTTTGCTCAGGCTTATTTTGTCTTTGTCCTCTCTTTGTGTGTGCTTCTCTAAAGTGCTAGATTGGCTTTAACAGCAGACAATTACGTTTTACACCGTATACAGAAGGCATTTTGGTCTTCATAAAGAGTGTTATTTCTTGGGTTTGGAGCCAAAGAGACAATGTAAGGCTGGCACAAATTTCACTATTCGATTAGATTTCAATTCACAAGTTTGCATTTTGATTAGATTTCAATTTCGTTCAGTATCGATTTAATTGTGGCCTCTCAGGTACAGGCCATAGCAAATTTACTCAGAAAAATATAAAAAAATATAATACTAATGCTCTATAATATACAAAGAACCCCAGTCGGTACATCACAATAATATAAAAATTAGGGGTGTTACGTACGCAAAAATTACGGTTCGATACGTACCTCGGTTTTAAAGTCACGGTTCGGTTTATTTTCGGTACAGTAAGGGAAAGAAATGCAAACATTAAACTGCAGGTTGTTTATTACTATAAACTTTTTTAACAATTTGTTTACACTTTTTTAAACACTTTTTAATATAATAAAATATATATAAAATAAAAAAAAGAATAAGAAATAAAATACTGCTGCAAAGTTCTCCACTAAATAAAATACTCTGTCTCAAACCAATATCACATAATAAATTTAATAGGGCTGTTTTCGACTAAGGATTTTCATAGTCGAATCTGATTCGTTAGATTTTGCCGTAGTCGACTGATAGTCGAACCTTTTTTTTTTTTTTTTTTTTCTTAGATAGCAGCTAGATTTTTTCCATTTCAAACAAAAGAGCTAAAAACACATATATATCACACATATATCATAACATTTCATAAACATGAGGAGCAATATGAGAGAGAAATTTGGTGATGGTTGTTTAGGTACATTAAATCACGTAAAGCTTTTTCACGCCCATGAGAACCGCGTGGAGTCAACTCACAGCCGCTCCGCTGCCCTGCTGAAAATGTGAAGCAGAAACGCTTAATATCAGATAACGTCCATAATAATTGGACTCTGGGTTCGATTTTTTGACCATTTTCAGTGGTTATGAGGAGCAATATGAGAGGGAAATTTGGTAATCGTTGTTTAGGTACATTAAACAACGTAAAGCTTTTTAACGCACATGAGAACCGTGTGGAGTCAGCTTTTTAACGCACATGAGAACCGTGTGGAGTCAGCTTTTTAACGCACATGAGAACCATGTGGAGTCAACTCACAGCCGCTCCGCAGCCCTGCTGAAAATGTGAAGCAGAAACGCTTAATATCAGATAACGTCCATAATAATTGGACTCTGGGTTCGATTTTTTTTTTAATCATTTTAAGTGGTTATGTGGAGCAACATGAGAGGGGAATTTGGTAATCATTGTTTAGGTACATTAAACCATGTAAAGCTTTTAACGCACATGAGAACCGTGTGGAGTCAACTCACAGCCGCTCCGCAGCCCTGCTGAAAATGTGAAGGAGATTTTTGAATACATTTTTATTTATTTACATTAGTAAGCTACAGGACATCGTCTTTCAAAACATGACCTGAAAAAATAAAATAAAAATGGTACCCAGCCCTTCTGAAAATGCGAATGCGTCTCTGTCCCCAGCACATTTCAAACCAAACTGACGCCCATGTATTCGACTATGAGGTTCATAGTCGAATCAGACCTCTCCGAATCGAATCGTCGAATCCTCGACTATTAGAAGTCAGCCCTAAAATTTAATGAAAAATATAAATAAATAACTATGATTACAGTGCAGCATTACCAATCCCAGCTTGTAGGCCTGCTCATATTTAAAAATTAAGACTGGGAAAAAAAATTAACTTTAATTGCACAATTTGCTGTAATTAATTGCAATTCCTCCAAGCTTGTAATCATCAATAATTAAACTTAGAATCACCTAATTAAATGAAACACGGGGGGAAAAAAGGAACAGAAAATAGCCCTATATTAAAATAATATTAAACATATATATGAATGTATTATTATTTTTCAATAATCAATCAACAATCAATTTAAGATTTTTTTTTTCTTTTTCTTTTTTTTTTACTAATTATCAAAATAAAATATATTCCTACAAAGCTATTATTACCAGAGCATGTGATCAGAGCAGGTCATTTTACCATTGTTGCAAGCATGACTATACCAGCTCAGCAAACAGAAGTCCACTACTGAGAAATTTCACCTTATTTGAGCGGACTTTGCTTTTCCAGTGCGTGATCGGTTCATGATTGGAGTGTTTGGGCCGTTAATGACAGAGCAGAACGCGCAGCGCAAACACGGAGTCGAACATTGAGCAGAGAGCGCAGCGCGCAGACCATGGCGCAGACAGACACACACACGGAGAGTGCGGCGGCGCACACGGAGCGGAAAAGCTTTTTTTCGCCCTGCAGTCGATTTCGTTGGTTTAGGTTGCAGTGACGACGGGTAAAACTGGTAAACCTTTAGAATCGGCTGCAGGGCGGGATTTGCGCTGAACGTGGAGACTTCCGCCACTTAATATGTTCGTGTGGAAACACGAAAATGTACCTATGTTCCGCACACAAAATATTGCATTTGGTCATTCGGTACACACGTGCACCGAAATTGTTATTATACTAGAAGTTCCTATATCATGAAGTTGAGAAAATGTACTAGTTAAGTAATGTAATATTTTACTATCATTCAGAGATGTAACTACGAATGAGTTGGGTATGTCTAGATTTTTGACTGCAAGTGTACATCGACTTCTAGTCTGTTCTCTGCTTCTGGTCACGTGGGGTCAGATATTTATTAGTCTGGAGGTTATAACTCCACTGGGAGAGATCCTGGGAGATATCAATCAGACTGTGGCATTTTTAGTGTCAAAACCTCTATAAGAAGAAGACAGCAATTTAGACAGGTCTGGAGATAATATAGCACCATGGCCTTGACATAAAATGATTTTATTTGAAAAAAGCATCAACATTGTCAATGTCTGGGCTATGAAAGCAATAGAGCAAATGAAACAAACTTGTCACTGGTAATAGAATTTCCCTTTACTGCAGCCAAAATGACTTTGGCGGTCAGGGGATGGCGAGCGCTGAATCGATTTGCTATCCCTGATCCTCCTCTACCCCCGAGTTTAGGTGCGAGTCACCAGACGCACTGCATTGAGGCTGCTCCCTGGCATTTCTGTGTGTCACAGGCTGTTATGTGTATATGAATTCCCCACATCCCGATTTGCGCCTCAGAACGACCATAAACACAGCCTAGCAGCCCACTGTCTGATTCATTATCTCTGAGAAAAGAGCAGGACCGACCGTCTCACTGCTCCCACAGTCAATCTCCGCTCTAAAACACTGCTTCCACCTGACCCGCTGGGAAAAAGCCCAATCACCACTTGCACACAGACAGCGTTCCCCAGCAGGAGATTGACTGAGAATGCCATATAATTGCGCTGTTTTAAATCAGTAATAGTCCACCTTCTTCCTATTGTTCCCTATTATAAGTGTTAAAGTAAAATATCTGAATGAATATGACCAGAATATCACCAAGAGTGAATGATGAAATGGCAGATATCATAGTTCTATTTTCAGGATTCTCATTACTTAAGGCCTGTTGTTGTGCCTTATGAGCAGTTTTAAATCTTAAATGCATTAAGATTAGCTTTATTATCCCTTAAGATGTCAATAAGAACATATTATATGAACTGTTTATATGTGATAAAGAAAAGAAACATGAGAATATCCATAATGATCTTTTAAAAAGCCTTTTGAATGAAGCCGAACTATGATCACCCCAAAGAATCATTAAACAATTAAATCTAATTGAATAGTTTGACCTCATTGGCTTATCCTCCTTTTCATTTAATATCTAAACACTATCATCACTTGGGAGGCAAAGCAGCTAAGCTTCGATCTTGAGTGGTAATGATGCACCGTTTTCAGCAGTAGGTGGCAGTATGACACTGCAGCAGCACTCTGTGCCCATTTGGCTTGCTTAGAAGGTACCCTGATGTATTTGTATATGTTAAATGGACTTTAGTGTATTGAATGCAGTCTACCCATCCTTGCAAACAGTCCCACACAAATAGATATAAGGACCTGCGATGACTACTGCAATGAGATATAGCGAGAAGATCAATATTTATACTGCTGCATTGGTCTCTGTATTGAGATTGAAGTTTCTCTTACAGTCTGCGGTGCGGCGCCCATATAGGATGGCTTTAGAGAGCCATCTCAGACAGTGCTATCTTTTTTGGGGACCGTACCATAGGGCTGCTCGATTATGGAAAAATCATAATCACGATTATTTTGTTCAGTATTGAAATCACGATTATGTAACACGATTATTTCACATGACTTTGGGAATGTGTTGCATTTATTGAAAAGACACGGTAACACTTTACAATAATGTTAATTAGTTAACATTAGTTCATGTATTAACTAACATGAACTAACAATGAGAAATACATTTGTTACAGTCAGTGGCGGATACAGAATGTCATTAATAGGTGGGCCTGGTGAATATACGGGGGGGACTCGGTTTTTTAAGCTTATATACACGCCCAGTGGCGTAACTTTGCTAAATTAGATATATGTACATTGTACAATAACATTACGATGTCCATCGATTTAAATAGTATGCTACATTTGTCGTTTAATGAGATGTAGCCAAATATATGCTGTATAATAGATTTGTTGTGTGAGTAAAATACATAGATTCGCTTATTTGAACAACGTACACCTAAATGGTCCAGTGGTAGAACTTTCGCCAACAGTGTCAGAGGTTGTGGGATCTAGTCCGCACCAGCCTAGTGTTTTTTTTTTTTCATCAAAACTGATTATGTTCATCAGTGGTTGTATATCAAGGAGGGACACGTGTGCATTATGATGTGTGATTTCACCAGAACGAATAGAGAGTATCCGCAACGGATTGAAGCGCGCGTCGAGTCAAGACAGTGCGGTGTGTGCGCGAGCCACACGAGAGAACACTGTATCAGCGCCACTGATCGCAGCGGCAACAAGCACTTTCATCACTTGATTTAAAAAACACATTTCAGCGCTAGATCGTCTCTTATTTAACAAACGAACGAAATGAATGCTCTGCTGGTTAACTGGAGATGTTTATTTGTAGAATTGGTACATTCGTGCCGCGAAATGTTTTAAAAAGTGGTGGGGACATGTCCCACCCGCCCCACTCGCAAATTACGCCTATGTAACACAAACGCCTGATAAATATGTCAACTATAGCAGATCGGTACGTAGGTAGTGAATTTAACTACCTTGTACTCATGTCAGTCAGCCCTCCGCGGCTGCTTTAAACCTGAAGTTCATCTGTCTGTCACGCGAGTCGCAAGTAGAGAGTGGTGTTGCGTGATAGCATTACTGGACTGACACGTGATATGCCGACATAATATTTTTCTTTTGTAGCTATTTTTCGTAGCTATTGTACATAGATGTCCTCAGGAAACTATTAAAATGAAATTATTTATTAATTCATTATTATTATTATTAAAATTAAAAATTTAAATTGTTTTTATTAATCTGATTGGGTGGGCCACCGGTCAATCTGGGTGGGCACGTGCCCACCCAGGCCCACCCATAAATCCGCGCCTGGTTACAGTATTTATTAATCTTTTTTAATGTTAGTTAATAAAAATACAGCTGTTCATTGTTTGTTTATGTTAGTTCACAGTGCATTAATTAATGTTAATAAATACAACCTTTCATTTTAATAACGTATTGGTAAATGGTGAAATGAATATTAACTAAGATGAATAAATGCTGTAGAAGTATTGTTCATTATTAGTTAATGTTAACTAAGGTAGTTAACTAATGCTAATTAATGAACCTTATTGTAAAGTGTTACCAAAGACACCTTTCAACAATTCTTAAAAAAATCGAAATTTGAACATTTATTGTACTTTTTGAACTATTAAAATAAATAATATAACAGATAATACTTCAATGAGTATTTTAATAATTCCCGCAGGTCTACCACTTATGATGCGGGAAATTCCCCCACAAACATTGACTCACTTTAGCCTGTAGTTTGTATGAGTATCCTAAATGAATCCACACAGATTATAAAATCAAATCAATCATTTTAAAACTTTCTCCAAGATGCAATTTCACAAACTGTGCGGGTGTTCAGCGGTGCTGCGTCTTCTCTCTCTCTCTCTCTCTGAATGTGTTGGACAAAGCAAGCGTCAAAACTACACTCTCGCGTTCAGGAGTCGGGACATGACGGAATTGTCAGTTGCACAATCGGGCCAACATTGCATCGTAACTAAAGTTTATCATTTTCACTTTTTTTAAGTCTTATCAGTTTATGAGAGTTGCCAGAGAGTTTATGGCATCGGGAGGGGCGGATGTGCGCGTGCGCGCGCCATTCAGAACACAAGACAAAATTAGAGCGTTCTTTCAAAACAGAACATGGCAAAATAATAGTTTTTACTCGATTGTACTATTTTGGTAATCGTTGGGAGCCGAAATCGAAATTGAAATTTAATTAATTGCACAGCCCTACCGTACCAACTGGCTGATTACATTTTGTGATGATGCTGCTTATGTACATGATGATATGAATGCTGAATTAAAGCCCATTCACACCAAGAATGATAACTATATTAGTCCCATAGCAGTGGACGATATCGTTCTGTTTATGCTAAGTGCTGGCTTGTCTGTTGCTTTAAGTGCTCGAGCTCGTTACTGCAGGATGGATTCTGATTGGCTGTCAATGTTTTTGCCGTTCATCAGCTGGATAAAATCGTTCTGAAAGTGGTTCGAACGATATAGGTTCTCTGCTATTCGTGAATATTGAGAAGGTTTTTTAGAACTATACATTTATCCTTATCTTTATAGTTATCGTCCTTAGTGTGAACGGGCCTTTAGATAAGACCGATAAACAGATGGATAGACAGATCTTTCAAATATTACAAAATCTCCTGCCATTTTTAGCCTTTTTTAACCACCGAAGCCAGCTATAATTATTGTAGGCTGATAAATAGATTAGTTTTTGAAAGAGAAATTATTCTTCACCAATTAAATGTAAGGTTAGTGAACTGTCAGCATTAGGGAGCTAGTCCACTTTGATAATTGAATAGCTCTTGATTGTCTCTTTTAAAAGGACCCTGTTTATAGGCCAGCAGTAGAATAGGAAATTATTGAACACCTTTGGGGAAAAGATAAGAGGCAATGTCCCATTATAATGAACCAATTGTGTTGGAGAAAATAAATAAATAATTCTCCTAAATATTGCATATTCCAACTGCCAGAAATATTAAGCGTAGTCAGGAGGAGACAATAAGTTGTTTAAAATTAATTTTCTAAGGAAAACTGCATTATTCAGACATTGTGACAAGTTAATTAGCTAAATTTGAATTAGTTATAACTTATAAGTGTCAAAGTTGAGTTAAGGAAAGATGTTTAATGTCTGATAGCTGATATTTTCAGCATCATTACTCAGTCTTCAGTGTCACATGATTCTTCAGAACTTCATTCTAATGCTGATATGCTGCTCAAGAAACATCTCTTTTTTTTTCAGGATTATTTGATGAACATAAAGTTCAAAAGAACAGCATTTATTTGAAATGGAAATCTTTTGTAACATTTTAATGTTTGTTTTTAATCAATTAAAGCGTCCGTAATAGCAGAATTGAAATTTCTTTAAAAAAAAAAATGTATTCGTGCTGACCCCGAACTTTTAAAAACAGCAGTGTATTTATGTATGTGCATATATATATATATATATAGTGGAGCGGCTAAGTGATATAATCGTTCAGTTTATGATACAAGCGTGAAAATTGGCATGAGCAGTCTCCATGGGTCACTTGACAAGAAAATTGTCCGAGCCACTTGAAATTATAAGATGGCGGCCATTTTTCAAGATGGCCGACACCTTAGTGGAGCAGTTAAGTGATATAGTGGTTTATTTGGTGATACAAGCATGAAAATTGACATGAGCAGTCTCTGATGGTCACTAGACAATAAGCCACCTACAGCTACTTGAAATTTCAAGATGGCGGCCATTTTTCAAGATGGCCACCACCTCAGTGGAGCAATTAGGCTCAAGTGACCCACAGAGACTGCTCATGCCTATTTTCATGCTTGTATCACCAAATAAACCACTATATCACTTAACTGCTCCACTAAGGTGTCGGCCATCTTGAAAAATGGCCGCCATCTTGAAATTTCAAGTGGCTCGGACAATTTTCTTGTCAAGTGACCCATGGAGACTGCTCATGCCAATTTTCACGCTTGTATCATAAACTGAACGATTCTGCCAAACATAAGCACTTAGCCGCTCCACTAATATATATATATATATTACCAGTATTCACAGTAGAAAATAATCTCCAAGGCAGAACTGTAGTTCTGTTTATGGCATGGTTTTAAATATCATTTCTGAGGATATTTCGTCAAGTCTGTTATCTTTGGATGTTGTATAAATATGCAAGTAAGGACAAAAACAATATGCCACAATATTCTTATATTACAGTACTCTGTGAATTACATAAGCTTGTGTGATTGTTTTTTACGCCGCACAATTGAATATAGAACACAAATGGACATGATACAAACACAAAGATAATGTGTCAAAACCATGTTACATGTAAAAGTCATATAAAATGTGACAATGAAAAAAATACACATTCATTTCTCATGAAAAATCCAGCCAAACAACATGAAGACATCAAAAGATTACAGAGGCTTTCTGAAGTTCCCAGAAACAATGACTGTGGATAACCAAGGCTAAAAAAAATAAAAAAAATAAAAAAAACCTTACATTTTGTTAAAGTGCAAAGATAAATGTCTGTAAAGTGATTTTTTTTTTAAATGAAGAAAGTAATCTATTATTTTATTATTGCACTCATGACAAAAGAGAGAAGTGAATAAAGAAGAGAAATGACATGCTGAGCTATGCAGACATTGGGGGATTCTTCTCTGTTTTTCATCTGCCATTCCATCCAACTGTCTCATCTGCAGTTCTTCTTGAGCATTTAATGGGAATAGTTCTGCAATCATGTGGAGTGAATTAGTGAGCTTGTCACCAGCGGACCATTGAAGACACATTATACAGTAAAGCGCATGCTGGGCCCTGGAACTGGACCAAACTCATTACGGAGAGAAGAGGACAGTCTTAGTTCCAGAATGAAGAGGGGAACAGTCTCATACTCAGAAGCTGTCCTCATGAACATGTCCGCATGTGTCTGGAGCAGTTCATTAAAGGGTTAGTTCTGTCAAAAATGTAAATTCTGTCATTTACTCACCCTCGTGTTGTTTTAAACCCGCAAGACTTCCGTTTATCTTCGGAACACAAATGAAGATATTTTGAATAAAATCTGAGCCAGTTCTATACTCGATGTACAACTTTGACGCTTCAAAAAGTTCACAAAGAGAAGAGATTGTAAAACTAATCCATATGAATTAAGTGGTTTAGTAAAAAATTGTATGGTATAATTTTGTGTGGAGGGTGTGTACTGTCTTACAGCTGTTCCTGGTGTCCAAGGGCACTCCGTTTCTCGATGTCATCACCCCAGGACCCCTGCCAGCTGTTTACACTCTGGTTGTCATTCCAAATCATTCCAAATCATTAGGCAGCTCTCATCCAATCCTGAAGGTCTCTGAGGAAGTCAAATGTGCTGTGCCTTGTGCTATGACCTCCCGTTCACTGAAACTTCCCCAGAAGACAAAGAGGGGATATTTGCTAATGTAGCCTATTTTTTAAGTCAACTTTTAGTAACTATCATTAAGCTATAAATCATTTAGTTAAAAACCAGTAGGTAATGCAGTCATGTAATCTAATAAAGGTTACATAAATAATGCAAAATAATGTTTTACAATAAAATGTTGTAAAGAACATTGAGATGCTCTTGTGGGTGAACTTGGTGTTCAGCCTCCACATCTCAGGACCATCTTGATTTCTCAGCAGGTAGAGGCTCAAAATGTGTCCTAATTACTGGGACAAAAATGTCATCCGTAATTTATTGCAAACTTGCATTCAGATTAGCCGTGTTGACGGTGTTTCCGGTGTATATCCGCAACACCGTTATCATCACTTGCCCACCCCCCACTGGCCGTGATGTGTCGATTAACCAATGGGAAAATTTCCTCACCGTCACATCCCTAATTCAGATATTAAATGCCCTCTTCTCAATTCATAAAATGCATAAAATCAAATATTCAATGACAAATAAATCAAAGTCACTTGTTGCCACTTAGTTGCATAACGATGTAATCAATACAATTGTTATCTGATGCGCCAAGTTCATTTCAAAAGGTGATTTGCTGTACTTTGGTCTCTACCGTAAACAGTGTTTATATTCTAACTATAAACTTTTATCCCAGTACTTCTGTGATCATTTTAATTTTTGTAATACAGAAATAACGATACTGTGTGGTTGTTTTAAAGACTGTGAAGCTGTTTCATAACTAACCCTAAATAGTAACTGCTCTCTCTGGCTCAGTGGCAATGTAAACGCAGATTTAAATGTTCAGGTGTGATTTTGTCAAAGGTGTTTGTATCGAGATGATCACAATATTTTAACGATTAATCGTGCAGCTCGAATCTGTTAAAGTTATCATTTAAAGTCAAGTGTTACTTAAGTTTCTCATAGATCTTATGAAATGTCAACCCTTTTATAACATGTCAATGCTAAATTTGTAACAGGACTATGTGAGTTGTTTTCTTGTATCATTATTTTGGAGCAGTAAATGTTACGTCCTCAGAGTCGTGGTTAAAACAGAGCTTGTTTGCTGATTCACAAAGGGAATGGAGACACTTTGTGCATGTGGCACAAAAGAATTTGACTTTGAGGAGAAGGTCAGAGCTGAATTAAAGACAGCCACTCACTCAAGCAGCAGAAAAAAGGGTGTCATGGAAGACCAGCTATATCCGCTTAACATTAATGCGCTTCCTGCATGGAAATGCTTATTGCTATTCACTTTGATATTCTGAAAATGGTGATTAAATTTTTATTGTCCAAATTAGAATTTTAATTTAAAACATACGATCAAAAGACTCAATTTCTATGGCCCGCCAGCAGAAGTAATCCTTCATGGCCTTGCACTGTGGCATCAGGGACTTGCCCTTACTTTGAGCTCAATCGAGAAGTGACTTTCCTCTTCACAACTCGTTCTTTCATTCGTTACTACTTTTGTTTCTCACACACTTTCTCAGACAGTCTTTTATACACAGCTGCTACATTTGATCTCATGTGACTATAGTTTTATGTTAAAATCTCATCTCAAATCCCGCTATCTGTTCTTTGACCATCTGACACATGATTAATTTTTTCACGCTGGAAAATGCTTTCTCAAGCTGGCAAACTAATCAGTTTGGCTGACTTTACACAACTTTTGGAGTAAAAACAGATTTGTATTGTTTCATGTGTTTACAAGGCACCAGTGCTTTTGAGAATGAACTGATCACCAGATGTCTTCACGTTTTGCAGGTTAGTGTTCTCAAATATATGAGAAAAAATCAGTTTTGTTTGGGGCACTTAGTAGCAAGTTACTGAGCGGACCTTCATTCATTCGTTCATTTATTTATTTATAATATATATACAAAAAAATGTTATTAAATATATATTTTTATCATATACGTTTGTTATTTTCTTTCTTTATTTGTATTTATTTTAGTATTTTTATTTTTTATTATTTCCTGAAATTGATCAAATGACTCTGCACATGTTTTTCCCACTGATGTCCATTGTTTGCAGAAAATAACTGTTTTTGCAGAAAATTCCACTTTTTCCCCTTTCTGGTCTGTTCTCATACTTTTTGATAAACCTGCCCTTAACACATACAACTACAGTGATCTTTGGTTGGTACGTGGTAGCTGTTTAAATGGGAGGTTCATGAGCTAAAATGTGGACCCATGGCTGTGTGAGACTAATGTAGCTGAAGGTATTAATCTGTTTGGATAAAATGGAGGGGTCATGTGAGAGGGGTCACGATGAAACAGACCTGTAATCAAGCACATTACCTGCCTAATTACCCTCATAATCTACAAGACGAGAGACCAGAGTGTGGCACTCTGACCTTCACACCTACATAAACACACGCTTGTGTTCATACAGTTACATTTATATTGGGCAATGTGTTGAATTGTACCTGCACGGACAATTATAGACTTCTGCCTCTCTGTAATAGAACAATGGAGCAATTTACTGAGGTTTTATGATATAATCTTCATTGTTTTGTTAGCTGTGCAGCTTTAATTGTGGAATATTTCGTCTGGTTAATTGGAATGTGAGGAACACAAGCAGTCTGTGGATGGTGCATTGTAAAGGCACATCTGAGCTGGGCTCTGTAGAGCTGGATGTTGGGGATTGTGTGGAAACCGCCTGTGGGAGTTGCAGCTGATTAGTGCAGGAAGTGCAGCCAGCAGCGGCCTGGGTTAATGAGAGGAGATAAATTAACAGGCCAGGCGTATATCAGCTTTATTGAACAAACTCCCACCATTACAAAGGATTTGTTTTGCAATAACTTCCCCAAGATGAGTCAAATGAGCAAGTCTGGGATGCTGGTGATTGAGTCCAAGCAAATGTTTTCGATTGCTTGTTAAAATGATTCTCTGATGGGGTTGGATCGAAATCAAAATTTTGTTTTCGGCATGATACAAGCCCTCTGGTACGTCAGCATCAGTTTACAGAATTGATGTCTGGGAAACAAATAAAAAGCCTCTAAAAAAAAACACATTCGCTAGGATGACTGTTAATCTGCATACTGATTACATGATATAACTTTCTCCTTAGCTTATGTAAACCTAATAAAAATTTGTAATTTTAGATGAAAATCAGACACATAGCAACACATTCCCTGTCAGGTACTGAAATTGGCTAAATGCATTTGTAGAAGGGCTGAGGATTGATACAGATTTCTAAATTCACAAGCTTTCGCTAGTGTATCCTATTTACAAGCCTTCAGTTAGATTCATTTGGTCCTATTTCAGTTGTCAATTTTTCTTACATATGAAATTGTCTCTCAGCCAACACTGTCAAGTTAGTTTATTAAAATATTGTAATTTATTAAATCCATCACTGAAACTAATAAAAACTTTATGTTGATTCAGTAACCATCTTCAGTCATTAAAGGATCCATCAAATGTTAACTCTCGAGTTTGTAATTCTTTGCGAGTGAGTCATTAAAAGCACCAGCTGATATGAATCATTTGTTCTTGAATGAAACTGCACTGGTTTTGCTATATAATTCTTTTCAGCCCTATTTGGTCTGTATAAAAGGAAAGAACATTCAGTGTGTCTGTGTGTCTATTTATGTATATGAAAGCTGTTTGCTGTCACATATGAATATTGAAATACAGTATCTACTCTGATTCAGTTCTCTCGATGCCTCTTCAATAAAAAGTAACATTTGACCTTGTGATCATTTCACACACTCTCCCAAATCCCCACTTGCCGTCTGCATTGACTCAAACAAGGCCTTTGCACTGATATTGATGAGTAAATATGTGTTATTGGTCTAGAGCAGAATCACTGACAGCAAACAGGGCTTCGGCGTTCTGAACTGTCTTGTGCTATGTTTAATGTGTATACAGACTGGCTAATCAGGCATTCGCACCATGCAGGGTTATTTGTGTTAATGACATCTGTAAACTGTGCCTTTTTCTATCTTGGAGCGTCAGCATCCTTGTCCGACATAGAGCTGTTCTCTCTCTGCGGCAAACACAGTGGCGGGTAGTGCAAAACTAAATGGGCTGTAAATTATGAGCCGTCTGTTAGGTAATGATGAAGCTCTGCAGGGCATTCGACACAATTACAGTTGAAGTGGAGGGCCACTGTTGGCTCATTGTTTACAGATATTGATACACGCAAATTGCCCTATGACCTCAACATGTCTCGGGCCTGTCTTGATTGAGATGGTGCATAGGCGGCATTGCCTTTACCTTGGTGAATTGGTGTTTGAACTGAACGTTGCCCAGAATATATCCTAGGTAAGAAGTTTCTTGCTGTGCAATGGCCATATTTGGTTATAATAATTCTCTGATCTTTTCAGAGCATTTCTGCTTAAGTTCTTTGTGGATTTGTGTTTAAACATTGTTCTGATTAGCTTTCATTTGCAGTATGTTCTGTCAAAGAGCCCATGCTGCTCTTAAATTAGTTCATCACACATCACTGACAGAAGTGGGATAGAGAGGCCCTTGATGACTAGTAAGGTTCTAATTTGAATCACTTTGCTGGTGTAGATAAATGCTTATTGAAGACTAAAAATTAAATGTTTAATGTTATTTTTTTGTATTATTTTTCTGTATTCAATTTAATAATCATTTCATAATGTATTTTGAGAAGTCAGAGTATGTTGTAGCCTACATGTGTGTTGAGCAGGGAGCTGGGAGAGCTATATTTTGCATACAAGTATGTGTGCAATGCAACGTTCACTGAGCAGAGATGTTCCGATGATGATGATACATCAAATGTGTACAGTTGGTATGTTCTTTACAAGGAAAGGAATGTTTTTCAACTGATGCAAATGTACCAGTAATGTATACACCGAGAAATAGTTTCTTAATAAGGAAAGTGGATTGTACCATGTGTAAGCATGAGGTTTACGTTCCATTTTTAAACATAAGCAACATTTTTTTTTCTACCTCACAAGGAAGTTGTAAGTCCCAGAGTGGTGTATATAAGCTCAATCTTACTGTACCACCTCAGAGAAACATAGAGGCATGATGGGGTGAGAGGAAGAAGAAACATAGAGTCATGATGGGGTGAGGGAATAGAGAAATGGGGAACAGAGAAATCTGGAATGAATCTGGAATCTATTCTGCTATGCCTGTATCTCTCTGTCTGATACATGTATAAAAATAATAAATAATAGATCTCTTGGCAAAATATTTGGTGTAGCTTCTTGTGATTCAACCATAATGGGGGAAAGCATGATTTTCAAAACTACACTTGTGTTGTTTTTATGATCTTTAAATTTTTTTTGTCTTGCTAAGCCTAAGAATGTTTTGCAGCCCCCCCCCCCCCCCCCCAAAAAAAAAAAAAAACAGAATTATTCATCCTTGACAGAACTGTCACTTAAATAATTGGATTGTGGATTCAAGTGCTTGGATTTAAACCAAAATGTGCCTGGGGTGTGTTTACCTTTGCCAGAATTCCATGCTCATAATCAGCAGCACCGTTGATGTCCATCGCTCTGTTGCAAGTTTATTTCAGCCCGGACTCTTCCCTCCAGCCAGCATATGCTTGGCAAGGCCACCGTTACACCTCAGGCTCCAAGCAAGCTCTGGAAAAACACAGGATAAGAAAATTTTATTGAATTAACCTTCCACCTCCATTGGTGGGTCCTGTCTGATGAATCAGCGATGGACCGGTTTCTTGCCTGTGCTTTGTTTTAATTAAACATCTAAATGTTTACAGCAAGTCTCATCTAGCTGCTGTAGTTGCATTTTAAGGTTCCTTGATGTCTTTGCATGTCCGTGGGTTGGTTGGACATGTTACTAGATTGTCTTTTGTTTAATCCTAGAACAACTTTCCTGTCAAACTAACTTGGTTTCCTAACCCAACTTTTCCACATTTGCCAGGCAGTTTTATCCAAAGCATCTTGCAGTGTATGTTTTTGCCCACTTAGTTAAACTTGCATAACCCTAACCCTATAATCTTAACCCTAAAATATAATTGGCATGGATGTTGTTTTGTGGATGGCTGCCAAGGGGGCGTTAGTGGGTCTGCAGAAAATATGAAGAAAAATGAACCCCTGAATCCTTTTCTTTACCTTTAGAGTTTTTAAACTTTAAAAACTTGTTTTAGTTGTTTGCATTTTGTCAACACATTTGTACACAATTTATACAGTAAAATCTATTTCATTTTTGCATTTGATTATAGACTAGTGCTGCACGAAATATCATTTCAGCATTGACATTGCGATGTGCATATCCATGATAGTCACAGGATGTGCGATGTCAAGTAGGGATCATAGTTTATCCATGATCCGTACAGAGACAGACCAGGCTCCACGGTTCAGAACGCATGCGATTCACAAATTAATTGCAAAGTTTAACCATCATATAGTAAAAGTTTATCAGTTGCACGTGTTTAATTCCTGTCAGTTTAAACATTTAAGCGAGTTTAAAGCATTCAAGACCACGAAGACGCGAAAGAGACCTCGGATTAGTTTTCTGTGCACATAAAGTGCTAAATGCCGTCTTGGAAAGTATCCTCAAAAACACATTTGTTTGTCTTAAGTGAGTGTAAACAACTGAGAAAGGAAATTGATGCATATCATTATATTAGCTCTGTGCATTAGGTCTTAGTGAAAAGGGACTAATATACCTGCTGCCATCTGTCATCAATGTTCATTAAATTACAAAGAGAAAATCACATTTGTAGCTTTAAGAAACATTAATTATATTTAATTTTTACCGTGAAGACTATGCAGTTTTATTTTACATTTATTTTCTATGCAGATGCATTCCCCTACAAAATCACCCCAATCATTCAAGAATGATTAATTCTTTCCAAAAAGAGCTATTTGTCACCTGATGAAATGTTATTGTCGCGATCTATATCGGACAAAATATCAAACAAAATATCACAATGTCAGTTTAATATCGTGCAGCCTTGCTAAAAACCAACATGAAAAAGAATCGTGATAAGATGGTGATCCTGCCTGAAAATTTGTGATACGTTGTAGCCGTATCGCCCACTCTTACTCTAAACTCTCAAGCTGACTGTGTGAACGTGAATTAGAAAGGCCATGGCAAATGAGCTCTTTGGCTGGACAGAAGGATGATGTCGCTTTTCTTTTTGGCCCAGAGTCAATGCACTACTGCTGGAGAGACAGATGTGCTTTCTGCAGGGCAGCTCATCAACATGAAGGAGCACAGTGCAGAGAACTTCCCGTCAGTGACCTCCGCAATCCATCGCTTTCACCCAGCCGGCGCCCATCCCGGTTAAATGGACCATAGATCTGTATGCGGGTTTACGGAGGAATCTCTCTGATTGCCGCTGTACCCCAGAGAGGACTAATTGAGCCCTTGCTGCTGGACATTTAATATGCTTAACAAGCTGAGGTGATGCTCTTTGATTAATGCGTGCGTGCGCGCTTTTGTTAACGACGCTTGTTCTGAAGTAATGAGCAGGGTTAGTTCTGATGTAACACATGTGGTTGAGTTAGAGAGACGATTTCCGGATGGGTGTGTGCATGGCGTGTTCGTGTCCATCTGCAAGTGCGTATGTGTCTGCCTTGCGGGACACACGCTGACAGATCAAGAGAATGGGTCATCTGACAGATAAGTGGGGCTCCTTTGGACACGGTGCCGGGAATCGGAATTATCTATCTGAAGTGCATTTGCTGCGCACTGGCACATCATTTGTTCCAGCTGGATTAGATCTACCTTTTAAGAGCCTTTAAGAATATAAAATGGTGTCTGTTTAGCCTCTTTACAAAAATGGTCTATTTTTGGGATGTCTGGTTCAAAACCATCCCGTGTCTGGACTGCTTTTAATGGTGGCTGTACTGTATTTATTTGTGTGCATTTTCTCAGTATGTTTAGGGCCGTTAAACCACTCTAGATTTTAGCTATTAATGGGACGGTAGAGAGTGTCTTCACCCCATTTTAGAACTTCCTGCTAAACTTCCAGTGATTCCTCAGTGTCATCCTCAAATACAAAGCCTGATTGGATACTTCACACACACTTTCACCTCCTTGATATTAATTGTCACCCAGCTCATTTGGGCTCATGGTGGCTGAACATGTACAGCCCTGGTTAAATGGGGGCTCTGGAACTGCACTCCATTGGTGTACTAGGCTTTGTTTTCCCACAAGCTGGCCTGAATTCACTGGGCCAGTGCCTAGATTATATCAGAATGGCAATAGTCCATGAAAGAGGCCCGTAATATGACACAGCCTCAGACTGAATGATCCTTGATGCTCCTAATTCGCAGAACGCAGACGTATCCGAAAGAAAGGCACGTAAGGGTTGACGTTCCACAGCTGAGATTTATTATGACGTGCTTCTTGCTCGCTATTCAGCTTCGCTGTACAGATTTATTTAATGAAAAGATGAGCATAAAGGTTCAATCTGATTTCAATCACACTTCCTTGCCATTATTGGAAGCGAAAATTATTTTTCTCTCAGTTCTTGTAGAGTTTCATCAAAGGTGCTGTATTGCTGTAAATTGAATGGCTCTCTAATTGTTCAGCAGAACAACTTGACATGCCAGCCTTGTCCGTCTCTATGATGCATTCTTACTGATTCTGACAGGTCATCAACATGAAGCTTCAGGCATTGTGACCCTATTATATGTAGTGGGTGTATTCATGCCAGGCCAAAAGAGGAGAATGAAGGAGATTCTGTGTCAGTCCCTGTATTAAATCTAGTAGCGACCCGACTATTGAAGCCATTAAACCACACCACAGCACCCAGTCAGCCTAAATAACATTCTTTACAATCTATTTATTGCCACCACAAAACCAAATTGAATCGCTTTCTTTATAATTGCTGCAACTGAGGAAAACGCATGGAATTAAGCACCATTCTCGAGCTGTTGTTCAATTTACAATCGATAGGCTTATTTAAACTTGCTACAAGTTTACGACTCCTGTTGTTTCAGACGCTTTTGAATTGCTTTTATGTTGTGACAGGGTGACAGTCTCATCTCGCATTGACCCATTGATGCTGGAAGTTTATGTCCAGTGTAAAAATATGCCCATAATGGAGAACAGATGGCCTCATGTGGACCTAAGTTACCTCATGAGAGCTACACTAAAGGTGAATGAGATCTTCAGAGGGTGGCAATCTAGATTCTCTGCTAAAGATGTCAGGTTTTGTTGTTGTTGTTTTTTTTTATGCTTATTTCTGTTGGCATTGTCGGAGGTGGGATGGATTTGGAATACCAAATGACCACTGCGCAGTGTGTAAGATGGAAAGACATCTGTGTATGATGGAACTCCTGGCGTGAGGGAAATGAAAGTTTGGGTAATGTAGTTATCTTCTGACAACATGCTTTGTCAGTCAGCGCTCACTGCCATGAGCAACAGAGGTGGTCCGAACGCATGGAGCAGGTGGGCCGGGAGTTATATGACTCAAAGAAACGAGAAACAATGCCATACGTTAAGATTAGGTCCTCACATGCCTGTCAAATCAGTATTTCTTGCTTTATTTCTGCGGTCACACGTCAGGAGGTGGGTGAAGAAAGATATCTATTTTGCTTTCTGACAATGGTGTGCTGAAAGAAAAATGAAAAGCATGACAATAATGTTTGTGTGGACGACAACCCCCTCCTGTAGACCTGTCCACCTCACGCTGCTCCTTGAGCCATTCAGACCTGCCAATTTAGCGAAATGAAGGGTTGTCCAAAAAAACAACAACGAGAAACTAGTGCATGGGGTGTGATTTGTGGAAGGATGGGTAGATGTAGGTCACTTTTAGGGGAGACGACTTTGGCTGCATGGCAGATAGCTTCATTTGTGAGGTAAAGCGCTCCATGAGGAGCTGATCAAATGTGGCAATATGCAGGAAGAATGAAGATATTACTGGATACTTGAATGGAACAAATGCTGTCTTTGATATGTGATTGTGTAACAGAACAGTGGGATGCATGTACAGATAAAACTCTCTCCTGAGACTGTGGTTAAAAGGGAATGGATGCAGTGATTGGTGTGCCTATCTTTGGTATTTTTGTTGTTCTTAAACCCCCTATTAAGTCCCCTGACATATGTCAGCCACAGCGATATTAAACGGAGCCTTATGGTTTTAAAAAGTATTCTAAATTGTAAGATTATCAGCATAGAAATACGACTTTCAGTGTCAACAGCTAACTTTTTTGACAATACCTGAATACAAATTTCTGTAATACTCTCCTAGTCTATACAAATTGTCAACCATTTTCTTCACCTGCTTTTTTCATATACTATATAACTGGCATATCTGAATTAATTATATAAGAATTGAAAGCTTCTGCATTAACTGTATATAATGCATCTAAGCCATGCACAGACACTGTCTGTGTAAACATTATGATTATATTGCATATTTTTGTGTACACAATTTTTATAAAGACACTTGTTTAAAGAAAAGACGGAACTCAGGGTGAATTAAAAGTTTATGCTGCATCTATCAGTGTTCTTGGTGGTTCTGTGTGCATTAAGATGCTAAATTAATCCTTAATCTGAGTCAAAGTTTGTAGTTTCAACTCTGCTAAATTGGCTTTTTAGAGAGCAATACAATTTTTAATGCATTATTCACTTGGCAGCCATTGTCATGTAATTATCTAGACAGTTAAAATAAAGGAACATAAGAATGGTTTATTATGAGGTTTGATGTAATTCCTTTTTAATAATGTTATCACAACACTGTGACTTTATTGTGACTGAATATTTTGGACTTAGACGGTAGATTACAAGATTTACGTTTTAAGAGGAACGCATTTAATGCACTAAGATCCTATCCATTGTATATTTTTACTTTTTCTTTAATTCACAGACTACTCTACGTGCCAACCTTTTGTGTATGTACCGTGTATATTATTATATGTACCATTATGAAAAGACAATAATCAAATTACTCAAGTTTTCATTTTTTTACTGATTAGTTTAGCTGTTGCTGTATTAGTGTAGCTAAATAATGTTCAAACCAAGTTAAAGCAAAAGTAGTGATGATTATCTGAAACTGATTTAACTAATAAAATAAATATAATAGCTTAGAAAATAAATATATTGACATGTCCAAAACAGCTGTGTTAACTTATCCAACATCCTTGCTATAAAAGCATAGCAACATCCTTGAGAAAAAAATCATTTGAATGCAATGATCAGTAATTTTTAGCAGGCAGAGAAAAAATAATTGGGCATCTGTAAAAATTAAAACCAAAAGACCTTTTGGTTTGAAAATCACTTGCAAAGTGAAAGGGGTAGGCTAGAGAGAACTTTATTGAACATGTGCCGAGTAAGTTTTATCACTCTGGCTTATTTGTGATTGGAGTAATTAAGTGTGTTTAATTGTTCTCTGTCTCCCCAGATGTTCAAGGAAAATAAGAGCATTGAAAGATGTTACTATAAAAATGTTGTGCTTTAATTGTAATCTTCATCACTTTAATCTTCCGGCGCCTGTGGACTTAAGCAACTATGGTCACCATGGAAAAAAAGTATGATGTGAAACCCTATCCCCCACATATCCTTTGGTAATTTATTGTTGGATTTAGAGCTGTGCTGAGTTTAATTGCATACCTATTAATCAGACGGATGGTGTGAAATTGATCTAAATAAAGCTAATGATGTCATCCTTTTCACCATAAACAAGGGCAGGCGGGCTCATGCGTAAAGCTGTCTTATCTTTCTGCAATTAGTCACACATAACCATGGAGGAACAATGTTTTGGGGGGCAGAAATTAAACACTATAATAAAATAATAATTACCACAGCTGATATCTTTGATTAATGGCAGTCTAGGGCTGCAACGGACATTGCAATATTTCGTTTTTCTGCAATATATATTGTGATATGAAAAGTGTTTCACTAGATGACTTGTATAGCTCTATTTGGAAAGAATTAATCATTCTAGAATGACTGAGGTGATTTTGTTGGGGAGGGAATCTGCATGGAAAATAAACAAATTACAAGTAGGGCTGGGCGGTATGGTTCTTTCACATCTTATTGCGCTTGATTCCCATTGTGTGGAGTATTCATGTAAACACAGTTGGTTATGTCTCAAGTGAAAATCAGATCAGTATAATGGATCTGTGCGTTTGGTCTTAAAGGTCCCATGACATGCTACTTTTTGTAGGCTTTAATATAGGCCATAGTGGTCCCTAGTACTGTATCTGAAATCTCTTTCCAAAAATTCAGCCTTGGTGCAGAATTATAGCCACTACAAGCCAGTCCCAGAATGAGCTTCCTTCAGACAGGCCGTTTCGGTGTCTGTAGCTTTAAATACTAATAAAGAGGAGAAAGGCGGCGCAAGGTGGGGAGTGGGTGTGGCGTTTACGTTGTTTACGTTGGATATAGCAATGGCACGAAGACACGCAGTCTTTCAAGCATTTCAGTTTGACCCAGAATCTGATCCGGATGGAGAAGCAACAGATGAAGAAGTTGCAACTCAGCGGCTCCAGCAGGACGTTTCCGAATGGTTAGTTTAAAATATTATGTCTGGATACGGTACTTTATTCGGATGGTTTACAGTTATTATCATGTAGCTAACGCTAACCTACTGTTGCCTTTTCATGAGAGATCTGTAATGTCTGTATTTATCTTATTAAAATTACATAAAGCTCTGCGATCTTGAAAAGCGGATATCGCGCGTGCCATATAACCAACAGGAAAAGGTTATCCAAATAACAAAGAAATGTAGGTTACAACACTCGCGTTACAGTGTGTGTAACTTGATGCTGTCTACCTTTACATTAGCGCAAGTAACTGCATAGCTAATGTGACAGCCACATTCTACGTGTAACAAGCTAGGTAACCATAAACAGTAAAGCAACACACTTATATATAATTTGTTGACTTACTTGTCCGAGGTGTGTAGCTGAGCCAAAGAGAGTGATCCAGACTTTAGTTTCAGACGTTCAGCAAGCCCAGCTCTGTATTGACCCTTCGGTGTTCATTTGTACATCCAATTATTGAGCAATTGTTATTGAAAGATAGCAAAAGCTTGATTTACACCGATTGAAATTTCTAGAAACTTGGGGACCATATACAGGCTAGGGGAACTTATATTAATGTTAAAAATTTCATGTCATGGGACCTTTAAAGTGACAGCAGCCTAATATACCTACCTGCTGCTCTGTGTCATTAATGTGAATCAAACAAAGGAGAAAATTACTTGCTTCTCTTGACTGAATAACTATTTTTTTTAGCTTTAATAAGAATACATTTAAAGGGGGGGTGAAATGCTCATTTTCACTCAATCTCCTGTTAATCTTGAGTACCTATAGAGTAGTATTGCATCCTTCATATCTCCAAAAAGTCTTTAGTTTTATTATATTATATTAAGAAAGATAGGATGTACCGAGTCTTTCCGGAAAAAACCGAGCGGCTGGAGGCGTGCCGTGTGGGCGAAGCTAAAGCTGTGCTAACGCGCCGAGCTAACAACACACAGAGACAATAGAAGCAGTTTTACTCACCGAACCTTTATCATTGTGACTGCTCGATCCTTAAAGGACAAGTTCGGTATTTTACACTTAAAGCCCTGTTTACAGATCGTTTCTGATGAAATAGAACGGTTGAGATAAAAATGTGGACACATGCTGCTGTCCCGAGAATTTTAGGTTTATTTCGCTTCTCCCCCCCCCACCTACACAATGGCAGCCTATGGGCACTGGAACAATCCTTCCTAAAACGCATTAAACTTTCGATTACAAAGACGTGAAACTCACTGAGTGGTCAGGGGTGTTCACTGATATGCTCACACAAAAATCGCTGCAAAAGATGCTTTCCAACAGGTTTTATCGTAGTTTTTGTCCAACTCCATTGACTTGAATTGGATGGGCTGTGTGCGGTACGGTATTACTCCGCCGCTTCTTCTTCTGCTTCTTCTGTGTATTCAATGAAATGCCAGTGGTTTGCTTGTAATTGGCAAAGGTGCATTATCGCCACCAACTGGGCTGGAGTGTTTATTATTCAAGCTCTCAACGGAAGAATCTACGGGTGTGAGACGTTTGGAAAAATAGGTCCACAGTTTTACAACGAATGGTAAAACACCTGTTGGAAAGCATCTTTTGCAGCGATTTTTTTGTGAGCATATCATTGAACACCCCTGACCACTCGGTGAGTTTCACGTCTTTGTAAACGAAAGTTTAATGCGTTTTATGAAGGATTGTTCCAGTGCCCATAGGCTGCCATTGTGTATGGGATGAGGATGCCAGATCGAGCCGCGGGCTTGAGAGAGAAGGTCTCTCCTCACCGGTATTGGCCAGGGGACTGTGTCTGCCAGCTGTATCAGTTCCGGGAACCAAGCTTGGTTCTCCCAGTATGGGGCTATGAGGAGCACTATGTGGCGCGCTTCCCTGACTCTCCTGATGACCTGAGGCAGCAGAGAGACCGGGGGAAAAGCATATAGCGGTTTCTATATATATATAGATATTTCTAGTCGCCTGAGCGTAGGAGGGGACTGAGAAATGTGTGAGAAACGGAGGTGGCCGGTGAGTGACGCGGGGTAGCTTTCTTATAGCGTAAAGGAAGCCAGCCCGTGACCGTCTACTTCTGACATCCCTTGTGAGCGGCGCGTTTGCGCGGCTCGAACAGAGGGGGAGAGCGCAGGAAGGGGCGTGCGTCATCCGGGGGGGTAGCTTTCTTGTAACGTAAAGGAAGCTATAGCCCGAGACCGTCCGTTTCTGACATCCCTTGTGAGCAGCGCCGTTTGCGCGGCTTGACAGAGGGGAGTAAGCAGCTGTCTATGATAGCAGCGCTGTCTGCTTCATCCCCTGAGGCGACGGCAGTGCGGGCGAAGCCGGCCGCTGCGCGTCGGGAGGTGGGGGGGGAGAAGGAGATAGCGAGGCTCGCATGAGGGGCTCCGGCGAGCGCTCAGCTGTCATAACCGGCTCGGGAGGCCTTTGAGAGCGGCGTTTCTTCTTACACGGCAGCCGGAGAAGGGGGAGGATCATCAAACATGGCGAGTTGAGCCCGCAGGGTCGACATCGGCAAATCCTCACACTGTTCGCAGCCGCCCAAGAAAGGGCGCGGGCTGCGTGGTCGAAGCCCAGGCAGAGAGCGCAGATACATGGCGGTCTCCGTCGCTGAGCGTGGCTCTGCACGAGTCACAGGATGAGCGAGGCATTTGAAACAACGCCTCACGCTCTTTTAGATGCAAAGTGTGTCGCGGGGCGAACACACAACACAGAGCAAAGAAGGATATATTCGCCGGATAGCGAAGCAGGCAGGGAAAGCTGAAGGCGGCAAAGGCGGCCGGCTTCCTCAGTCTGAGATCCTCGGCGTGCTGGTCGCTTGATTCGACGGCAGCTTCCTCAGAGTCCAGCGATGCGGAGAGCTTCGCTGAAGAGACAGAAATCAGTGAAGCAGCCTCTGAGCCCTGCTTATATACGCTAAGCCACACCCCTTTTGGCGGGCTGTGACGCATGAAGTAAGCCTAGTAAGCCTGCCCTAGGTCTGCATGCTGCCGCATTGCGCTGACAAGATTATTAAAAATCAAGGATAATTTTTGGCTTCAGTATCTCGAGAAAGAAGACTTTCCCGCAGCGTAAGCTACTTACGCAATACGAGAGAACCTCTCGTAAGAGAACTTATTGTACCCGAACAACTTAATTTGTATAATTCGTATTTTTGTTATATTGTATTTATCCTGTTGTTTGCAATTTGTTTATTTTTTCTTCGTTTTAATAACAGAAATGAGATAAAATAACACAATAATTATATTGTTATCCTGAAATAGATTTCTCATAAATACCAATGAAATAAACTGTTCTTTGTTTTTGGGAATTGTAATTTAAAGGTATTGTTGTATATTGTTGTATTTAGTGGTGCACGATATATCGGCCGCCGATATAATAAAAGTACACATTACACAGTTCTGTTTAAAAGTACACATTTCAAGCTTTCTATATATGTCTCAGGTCTGTGAGGCAAGTAGGCTACCTTATACGCTGAGTTTCAGTTCATTTATGAGACAATCTCCAGGTTCACGTGCCGACACCTCCGTGTCGTGATTAAATATTTTCTGTTTACTTCTTTTTTTTTAAAAAGATTGGCAATTGGTTGATGAAACATTGATCAAAATTAAGATACAATTAATATAAAACGAAATTAAATTAAAGACAGGCTTTGTTCTTTCTGTTTGAGGTTTCTGTGAAGAGTTTTAAAGCTGTCTTTCAGTGCTCCTTTCAGAGTGCTCACGTCCGTAACAGAGAACTGTCCCGTCTGTAACATTGTTTTTTTTTTGTGAGAGAGAGAGAGAGAGAGAGAGAGAGTGTGTGTGAGTGAGTGAGTGAGTGAGAGTGTATGTATTGGCTAACATTTATTCAGCTAGTGCGTGTCCTGTTTAAAATGTACAATGTTGAAATGCTAAGAAAGCACGTCACAAATAGAAGCCAAATATTATATTTGGATATTGGAATAATAAATTAAGTAGCCTATCTTAATTGTACTCAATGTTCCTGTTTTTTTTACTGTTTTCTAGGGGTTTCTTAATTTTAGACAAGTTGACCAGCACACATTATATTCAATGCAATATAATGCAGGTGTTGTCGTGCATTATATTATACAAATATGTGTTTTGGAAAATAGCTCTTTATTTCATTATCATAAAAATGTGTTTTCTATGCAGAGATATCGACATCGGTAAATATCGGTATCGGCCATAACAGCAATATTAATATCGGTTATCGATATCGGCCACAATTTTCACATCGGTGCATCACTAGTTGTATTGTTGTAAGTTATTGTAAGATCTGAACGATTATATTCTGTATTTGTATACCTATTTAAGTTGTAATAATATTATTTTGCGAAATAAGGGGCAGGATTAAATAAGCCTTTTGCTTCCGCCTGCTCCTTCTCAAACTAATCCTTTTTTATATTTTTATATTTTTTTCAGGTAGGTCTAAAATGAGTTAAAACGTGCAAATGATAAACTTTCACTCTATGATGGTTAAACCTTACATTTAATCCGAGATTCACGTGCATTTAAAACCGTAGTGCGTGGTCTGTATGGATCACAGATAAACTACGATCCCTATAGACTTGACATCACGATATCAATGCTAAAACGATTTATGGTGCAGCAGTCTGGAAATGGCTCCTTTGCACTGGCAAGAATTGTGCTCAGATTAATTTCTTTTATATCTTTTGTTATACTGTTTGCAGTAATGAATGAATGGACATTTGCCAGCGCAGTGCTAATGATCTCCAAGCCATAATTGCTCTAATTGCTTTACTCATAAATAGAGTCCCTTGCCACTGGAAACTATCATTCAAATATATGGTTTTATGATTGAATCTTGTCAAGAGGCAGTGTTAACTAGAAGAGGGGCTCAATTTCTGTTTAAAGTGTTCAAGGTCCTGAACTGAGCCATTCAAAGATATTAAAAATAAATGAATTCCCTTTAGTCCCAATAAATCTCGTTTTCCCATTTACCACAGGTCCTTTAATTTGTCCATCCTGTCTCTCAACTTGGATTTGCATTGCTTAAGAATATAGTAGTAACCTCCTTGCAAATATATCACAACTAGCTAAAATGCACTCCGGAGAACAAATCTGCACACTTAGCATGTCCTGTCCAGCTCAAACCAGTGACTCGGCAAGAGACTTGTGTCTGTTGTAAACTATTATTATGCCTAAATTATTTGCACTCCACAATGCTGGTTTTACTGCATACCTGCTTGTATGGATTTAATGAGCAGGTTCAGTGTACGATTTTACATTTTCTACTTTGTGACATTGTGACATATGTTCAAGTAATCAAAAGTGGTCTCCTGGTCTCCAGCATGAGGTTCTGGATGGATATTGCTGTGAAAATAGGCCTTCAGAGAAATGTATTCAGAATTATTAGGCTGAGAACTTTTAGATGGCAAACAGGCCAAATAAACCAAAGTTAATTTTGGGGCTCAACAATCCCACATGACTTTTAAAGAAACCTCACAACATATTCATGGAACATTGAATGAGATCTCAGGGTATGAATGTCAGCCCTTTAGTCCTCTTCATTTTGAAAGATGTTATAACGGCAGATAACACTCCTCTTGAGGTAGACTTAAATTACCTATCCATTCCCATAATCCACTGGGATACTTCAAGACTGTAATTGAGGAGAGAAACAGTTGCTAGCTTGGCATATTCTGTGCAACTAGATACATTTCAATTAATGTGAGTATATATGAGTCCATTGCTAGGCAAAATATAACTTGTAAAAGCAATGCAGCATACCAGAGTTGCGTAGCAGAGTAGTTCAGCTCTACTGGGCACACTTAAAAGTGCAGGGTGACTTTACATTATTTTCATATTTACATTGGCATAAGAAAAGTGGGTTTGCACAATGGGAGCTGTGTAATATTGCGGCAAATAAAGATGGGACAAGACTGTAAGGAGAATTACAATCCAGCCGGTGGGCTGATTTAATGCCTTTAAAATGGAGCAGGAAGTTTTAAGTGTGTCCATCTAAAAGTTGTGCAGACTCTGCGGACTGCGGCGGCGATAACACAGGTTTTCTGCTGAGCGAGGCACTTCCTGTAGCTTGAGGTACAAGGGTCGCAGCCTGACAGATTGTCTTTGACTTCGCACACTGGCCATTGTTCTCATGTGGGCATGTGTATCTTCCACAGGAGCCATTACTCTTATACTCTATATTGTATTATGCTGGACCTACATGCTGCCAACAACCTCCAGACTTGCTGGAATCTTAATACTTTTTTCACAGATGCTGTCAGTATTACTTGAAATTATTTTTATTTAATTATTTTATTAAAAATACATATCCATTCCTTTATTTTATGTATTATATGTAATCATAAATATTTTATTGTTTGTTTTATTTTTGTGTTTTTTTTTTGTTTGCAGTTACACTATAGAATTAGGTTTCTGTATGTATGTATGTATATAGGTGTGTTTGGGTTGTTTTAAATAAAAAAAATTAGGGCTGTCAAAAGATTAATCGTGATTAATCGCATCCAAAATAAAAGTTTGTGTTTAAATAATATATGTGTGTGTACTGTGTATAATTAAATTTGTATATATAAATACACACACATGCTTGTATATATTTAAGAAAAATGTGTAATTTATATATAAAAAATTTATATTTATATATAATATAAATTATATATAAATATATACAGTATATGTATGCAAATATTTCTTAAATATATACATGCATGTGTGTGTATTTATATATACAAAATAATTATACAGAGTACACACACATATATTATTAAAACACAAACTTTTATTTTGGATGCGATTAATCGCGATTAATCTTTTGACAGCACTAAAAAAATATATAATTAATATATCATAGAGTTGTTTGTTGTGTTGGTGATTAGACGAGATCTGTGGTGATTAGGGATGAGCGAGTACAGCATTATCTGTATCTGTATCTGTTAACCATATGAATTATCTGTATCTGTACTCGGACTGGGCGGGGCCTAACCCGGAAGTGGGTCGGGTTGTCTTGAAATGGGCGGGGCTTTAACCGGTATGTTATTTCAAGCATGCAATTGATATGGGTTGATCAGAAATGGTTATATTTATTGCTGATTAGAAAACTATTTACATGACAGCATCAGATCAATGGTTTTGATCACGATAACAAACGAACTACAGAAAAAGTTTTGCAACAATGAATACAACACATGCGGTTGCAATTATGAAGTAAAATGTAATGAACAAGAGTTTTCATCTCAACTAGGGCTGGGTGATATGGACCAAAAGTCATATCCCGATATATTTAGGCTGAATTTCGATATACGATATATATATCCCGATATTTTTTATTTTTCATGTTTTATTTTTTTCAAAATTTGTTGACACACACACAAGTACTGTCCCCCTTTACTTAACATAAATTGTAAGAATATGACTAATAGTAAAGACTAGTACTAATAAACATTAGGCCTATGCTAAAAGTATTAAATAGCAGTCCCAAACTAGTTTTTGTTAATACAATGTTGGTATGAACCACCACAGTCATTTAAAATTGAATAGAATGAAAATCATACCTGCATATTACTTTTATTTCGTGTAATTTACAACGTAACGGCGTTGCATGCTCGTAGTTTCTTTTGCCCTTTATATACAGTGACCGAATACACAGCGCGCGCCGCCGCATTTGCGCGTGCAATTGAAGTGTGCGCTACGACTACAGTATAACGGCTGACAGGACAAGAAAGTCCGTTTTTCTGAGGTGAAAGACTTTATTTCATGTTATAACATAACATGCTCTAAACACGCACGCAAAGTGGAAAAGGAGGGGCGGGGGCGCGGGTCAAAACCTTAACTTTCAAACATCAAAATGTAATTTATTAATATGTATTCATGTCAAAATGACATACAAACATCTTTTCCTATTATATTTTGCCAGGAAACGCTTCCAACAGGCTTGCGTGTCGCGTGAAAAATAGGCGTTGGTTCTATTTCTGGCATGCACGCGTTTTCAGCGCGGCTCGTGCCGCAACTGAGAAGCGCGTCTCACCCTCTCAAGCTCTAACCTGTTAACATGGGAGCCGAAATAAAAACGGACACGCCACGCAGCAGTGTGTCGCCGACCTAAGGTAGGTGTGCTGCACTTAAGTCCTGCAAACGCCACAGGATGGTTAATTTTTCTAAGATGTGGTCTATTATTGGTTAGTGGTATTTCCTCACGAGACGGATACTTTTGTGCGCCTTGTCCAAATTCACCGGCTTCCCCTTAATTGTCACCTGCCTCAAAGGCGACACAGTATTTGGCTTAGACACTAGATTCGTGGCTATTTTTTTAATCATTCGGCTAGCGCCGTCAACTGTTATTTCCTATACCATATAAGAGAGATCGCTACTTGCAATTAAAATCTAACTCCAACTGTTTACGTTATGCTTGTCTTTTCCTGTGTTTGTTCGTATTTAATTGAACATTATCTGTAAACATCACAAAACCTAGCAGTTAATTAATAATAATCACAAAAACACACACAAAAAAATAAATCCCCCATAGGCTGTGTTTAATGGACTGTCCCTCGACTCCCTCCCTTGCACAGGAAGCGTTTTTTTTTCTCCAGAAACCCTTGAACATGGGACTCGCAGAATACAGTAAATTATAAGCAAAATATTAATGTGTTTAGTTCATATCACACACCATATGCACTCCTGTAACTTTCAGCAAAAAAAAAAAAAAAAAAAAAAAAAAAAAAACCTTCCGCGGTGATGACCTCACACCGCGGTAGGCATCTCATCAACGCGATATTGCGGTGATGCGGTTATCGTCACACCCCTACGTGTTGCATTAATTTAAAAAGACACCTTTCAACAATTCTTAAAAAATAGAAATTTGAACATAATTATACTTCAATATGTATTTTAATAATTCCCGCAGGTCTACCACTTATAATGCAGAAAATTCCCCCGCAAACATTGATTCACTTTAGCAAGTAGATTGTATGCGTAGCCTAAATCTCCACACAGATTAAAAAAATCAAATCAATCATTTTAAGACTTTCTCCAAGACGCAAGTTCACAAACCGCGTGAGTGTTCAGCGGTGCTGCGTCTTCTCTCTCTCTGTCTCTCAAAATGGGTTGGACAAGGCAAGTGTCAAAACTACAGTCTCGTTTAGGAGTCGGACTCGGGACATGACGGAATTTAGAGTTCTCAACGGGTTGGGTCGGCCCGACAAACCCGACGGGAACCACGGGTTCGGGTCGAAAATATAAGCAAATGACTCGGGTTGGGTTGGACCTCAGGCTTAATCTTTTCCGCTGAGTGAAAAACAAAACAAAACAAAAAAACATTTATTAATCATCACTGCTGTTCACCGTAAAGAAAGTCTGGCTGCTGCGTGCAACGTGCATCATGGAGAGGGGTGGGGGCAGACCTGACGCCGCTGCGTGCACGGCTTTAGCCTGGAGAAGAAGATGGTGAAAAAGTAAACTTGCCGCAGGTGAATTCACCGTTGCTAGTACAGGAGTGGGAAAATCAGAGGTCTGGAAAGTTGTTTGTATTGTTTGTATTGTTAAAAGGCATGAACATTAAAGGTTGATTTGAATTCCTGTCTGCTGGTCATGATAATACGCATATGAGAGAAAAAAAAAATTATCGTCGGGCCGCGGGCCGGGTTCGGGCAGATAATTCATGATGATGTGTCGGGTTAAATCGGGTCCGGGCTTTAAAAGCCATGGGCCGGGTCGTGTCGGGTTGTAATTTTCAGGCCTGTTGAGAACTCTAACGGAATTGTCACTTGCACAATCGGGCCAGCATTGCATTGTAACTAAAGTTGATCATTTTCACTTCTTTTTAAGTCTTATCAGTTTAAACATTCAAGCTGAGAGAGTTTATGACTTCGGGAGGGGCGGAGGGGCAGATGTGCGCATGTGCTTATCATTCAGAACACAAAACAAAATAAGAGTGTTCTTGCAAAACAGAACATGGCAAAATAATAGTTTTTACTCGATTGTACTATTTTGGTGATTGTTGGGAGCCAAAATCGAAATCGAAATTCAATTAATTGCACAGCCCTAAAAATTACCCAATTTAAATACACATTCATCTTTCCAGCGGTGAAATATCCCTTTAAGTATAACATAATCATCTGTAGGTTCTCATCAGCCTGCTTAGTCTTACACAACACTCAAAATGAAGTCATTGTCAGTGAGACATGCTCTATTATGAGAAGGTTTTAAGGTCTCCAGTCATCGTCTCTTTATAGGAAACCTCTGTGTCTCTTGCTTTTCCACTCTCTTTTTAAAGGGGCTGACTCTATGTGAATGATGTGGTTCAAGGTGGATCTCCACAAAAGATTATTCACATAAGAGATAAAAATGCCTGGTGCACTTTTTTTGCACAATATGCCAACCCCTGTTACCTTTTAGACCGGAGACATCACTCAAGATATCATAGCCACTAAAGGTGCAGGGCCCAGCTGACATTTCACCAAACCCTTGAAATTCAGCTTTCTGTGAAAGAGTAAAGCCCTGGTCTGACCTCCATGGCAGAATGGATACGGGCTGATGGACTCTATTCAGCAAACTGATGTTTTTTGTTTTTGTTTTGTTTTATTTCAACTGCATTGCTTTAAGAAAAGTGTCCTCTTATGGCTGTTGAAGTCTCTGGAGTAATAGGGAATGCAATGAAATAGAGTAAAATTGCTGCACATTAGCATACCTGCATGAACGGTAACACCTGGGTACATCTGAGATTCCTCAGAGATCAGATGGAGGGGTAATGGAAGGCCATTCTCACAGTAGGTGTACATATATAAGTTAAGATGTGATGGGAGAGAGGGCTCTGCTCGTGAGGATGAGAGGAACTTAATCTGAAGCACTTTCCCTCCTCAGGAGAGGAAGACAGAGTGATAGAATTACAGGGAATGAGGAGAGAAAGGGATTGAGAGAGGCTGGGAGAAGAGACAGGATGTGTCTGCCAACGAGTCTCAGTGGGGAAGATCTCTCTTTCTCACTCGTCCGTGTCTTAACTAGTGAGTTCTACTCTTCCAATTTTGTCTCGTTTCACACATCTCTAAAAGAAGATGCTGCTTGTGTGAAAAGGATTAACCCAAAATGAAAATTTACTCACCCTTGCCATGATTATGTGGTGTCTAGTACTCGCGTGCCCGCAGATTGAAGTTCTTCAGGAATGTCGTAGTCGTAGACGACTTCCTTGTGGTTGTTCTTAAGGCTTGGTTTGTAGTTACAAGTAAATTCTCACAGGAGGCAGTTGTAAAAATACAAATGCTTATTTTATTGGTTACAATACAAAGCAGTTCATGTAAAAATAATCTTAAAATCAACTAATCCAATAGCTAAATAAGCTACAGTTACACATCGCCCAATAGGCTATTAGGTCTCCTTGATTCTTAATGCGGTCAGCATTCACCCCTCAGGCCTAATACAGTATATATATATCTTATAAGAGTTGATGGACATAATTGGAAGTTCCCTATGTCCTGTATAAGCCAGTCTTAATATTGTAAGAATTTCAGTGTCTGTAACTCATGTCTGAAATGCCGGATGTCCTTCCGCTGTCGCTTTTCCCTTTTGTCATCTTCACACACTCTTCCCCTTTTTCACTGTAGTCTTCGTCAGTCTTATCTTATCTCCTCTTCACCTTTGTCTGCCCTGCCATAACCTTTGAAGTAGGCTATGGTACGTTAATGAGTAAACTTTTTTTTTTCATTTGACCCTATTCTGCATCATAAATTTTTTTTTTATATTGTACATCAAGATCATTAAGTATTGCCGCCGGTACTTTCCAAACAAAAATTTCCGTAGTATGCCCATATGTGGCATTTCCTTAATAGTTTAAAGCAGGTAAATAATTTCTTTATATGATTTTTCCTTAAATGTAAACAAATAATATTGCTTTAAAATTGGCACATATCATTTCTTACATGCTATATATATCAGGTCTTCTAAAGCTGCTTTTTTTTCTTTTTTTTTTTTTTGAGAAACAAGCTGAATTCTTGTTCATGAAATTCAAGTCATGTTACTCATTCACGTTCATGTACACTATGGTTCAAAAGGTTGGGGCCAGTAAAATATTTAGTTTGTTTTTTTAAGAAGATTAATTTCATTATTTAGCAAGGACACATTAAATTTATACACTGTAACAAAAGATTTTTTATTTCAGACAAATGCTGTTGTTTTGAACTGTCTATTCTTCAAAGAATCCTGAAAAAAAAAAAACAGTTATCTATTTTACAATATAATTTATCTATTTTTAATCCAATAAATCAGCCTTGGTGAGCATAAGAGAATTCTTTAAAAACATTTTAAAAAATCGTATCAATCCCTAACTTTTGAATGGTAGTTTATTCAAATATAGCTTGATATCCACCTGTCAGGTGTAATGTCAATAATAGGCTCAATATTTTCAATATAGTACCATATCAGTTATCAGACACTATTACAATTTCTTCAAATGATCTATAATAGTATTTAGTTTAGCATGCTCATGCTTGTTTTACAATTTTTATATTTAGATTAAATTTAAAAGGAGCATTAGATGATGATGAAAGCGATCTTTAAAGTCACTACTAATTAACACTATAACAGTTCCATTATATTGTGATGCCTATATAATCTGTAGCATTTTAACATATAAAAACAATAGTTTTAATTTCGACAAAATAATATAGAATTTTAAAATCAGAAATTTGTCTTATCAGTCATAACATGAAAATAATTATTGGCTTAAGCATAATTTTTATATTTGTGTGTCCCTATGTCAATGATCCCAAATTCTATTGGTTACTACTGTAGTTTAGTGCACAAAATAGTTTTATGTCTCTTTTATGGACAGTCATTCCTCTTTCACAACTACTGAGAGAAACATGAGGGTGAGAAAAGGATGATACTTTTCATTTTTGGGTGAACACAGAAAGAAACCCAGCCAACCACATAAACACTCATATTGACAAAACTGACTGACTATGGCAGCAAAACAGTGAGGAAAGGTGAGACTGACTACAGTATTGGTGGATTGTAAGGTGTGGGTGGCTCTGTTCTGAAATCAGTGGTCGGACTCCCCTACTGTTTTTAGCCAAGCTGTCCCACGCTGAACTGAACAGACCTGAAGCCTCTTGCTCTGGGCTAGAACGCCTGGTACGCCACACTCAGACTGAGAGAGACAACGTTTCACTCTGCCGAATGTTGCTGAGCTGACTGCACTGAAGCCGAGACTACTTCTGAAACGGTAGGATGCTGAGAGTTTGCAATTCCTGAGTCGTACCACTAGTGTGCATTTGTGAGCGCTGAGAGCAAACATTACACACGCTCTGTGCTGGCTCATGTGATGCTTTGCAACTTTTGCTTTAAGTTTGTTTACTGTTGTTGTGTTTCTGAGTGGGTGTCTATTATCGTCTGGCTTTAGGTTATTTGTCTTTCCGTCTTAACACAGGAGTGTAATGAGATGTAAGTGTGATAAATGTGATGGACGTCTCTGCTAGACTGTGATGTGTCGCCTGTGGCTACACTCTTATATCACTCAGTCGGGAGTCCACAGCCACCGCCTGTGGATCCATAATTCTCTTTCATTTGCTCTGTGACAGATTTCTGTTTGAACTTGTGTCCCCCTGTGGCGAGATACTAATCGCTCAAAAATACATCCCACCCTCGGCTAGGGTCTTGTGCTGTTTGTGTGAGTTTCTTGGACTGCGTAGCTGCATATGGGCAAACGCGTTATGAAAGGAAAAAGAGGTGTTTGTTTTCACTAGAAATGTTGACATAAGTATTTAGATCATGTTAAATTAACTTTTGGGTGGGCAGTTTTATTGAAAATATTGGGCACCATATTTAAAGGGGGAGTTGGTGCTGCTGCGGTTGGCACTTCTGTACTTCTCAGAGTTAGTACCGCCCATTTCAGTCAGTCATTGGCAGATTTCTAGGTAATAACAGATCTTGCATAGACATTTAGCTTTTGTTTATTCATTCAGTGCATGTTGCTGTGTTAGGTATTATCATGTATTGTGATCCCAAACTTGTTTTTTCTCAATATTTACATTCTTTGTTATGCTCAAATATTTATCTGGTCTACTAATCCGCACCTCCTTTGAGGAGATGCAATTTTCTCATTCCCTTACCTGCTGTGTTGACAGGAAACCGATTTTAGGTTTACATTTCTAAACTTAACTAGAATTTAAAGTTTAGATGGAAGGACAAATCGTGGATTATTAGTTATTTTTCTTGTTCTCCACAAACATTTCCTTGTAAATACATTTTTATATGTAGGTAGGGATATGGAGTAATTGAATTCCTATTATTGATTTAGCTCATGGAGAGACAGGAAAGCACTAACGAATCTGGTAAAGCAGTGATGGTGTCTTTTTGGATTGGACGCCATGGTAGTTAGAGTTCATCTAAGGTAAAGGTGGTCAGAGTCCACCATAGGCATCTGGGCTGCCTTGCACCTTAAGTCAGATAAAATTAGTTTTCCAGGTTTTGCAGATTGAATCATCATGGCTTTCATTCCTTATAAAATATTGAAATATTGCTTAATACAAACTTTTAATCCCTTGGATGACATTGACATTTTTCAAGTGATGGGGCTAAGAGCATCATCTGTCCATTTTTGAAACCATATTATCGGAGGAATCCAATAAGATGCTTGAGGAAAATGACAGGAATATATATTTTGTAAGTGGAATTACTGGCTACTCATTTCAGGCAGTTCAGATATAGTTCTTTCTTTTGGGGGACAATAACTCCATTTTGCACTTTGTTCTTTGAAACTTTGCAGATCTTTTACATTTACAAATCAATATATTGCGCAATACATAAGTACCCCTATTATGCTTTTTCGGATAATACCTTTTAAGACACCTTGTGTTTTATGATTTAAGATCAGTTGTGTTGGGACACTGTACATTGCAAAATATACGTTGACCGAACATTTCAGAACTATCAAACATCTTTTTACATATGTACAAAGATGGCTGCGTTAAGTGTTTTAACTGAGAGTGTGAGTAATTTTGAATTAATACTATTTCGAAACTTGATTTTTTCAAATTGATAACGCAAGTGTGCAATGATCACACTTAATTTTGTGTGATCACTATTTTTTGTGCATTGCTTTGATTTGAAATGCATGTCTTGTGTGAAACAATTACTGTGCTTTCTGAAATGGATGCAAAGTAATAATTGAGTTGTATTGGCCTGTGATGTTATAATTTTTTTTTTTTAAAAATCAGTGTCTACTCTATAACATGCAGTTGTACTGTTCTGTATTGCTATTTTATTTGTACAGACCTCAAACACACACACGTTGTGATGATTTTTATACTGTACAAACTGTATTTTCTATCCCCTAACCCTAAACCTTCCTAAACCCATCACAGAAAACTTTCTGCAATTTTACATTTTCAAAAAACATCAATTAGTATGATTTATAAGTTGTTTGCCTCATGAGGACCAAAAAATGTCCCAGCAAGAACAAAGGATTTCCTATTGCCATCTGTGTGGGGATGTTCAAAAGTTCTTTGTCTTCTGCCGTCTTTTGTTGTTCCTCCAAATATATGCTTAAATATTAATATATAGAATATGTTTGCCTTCAATTTGCAACAAAAACATGACACAAAACATGTGTAATATTTACCACTTCTGGGATATAAAATATCATGTAATGTTTTGGTCATATTGCCTTACACCTCTAATACGTAGGGGTTTTAATGCTGTATGGCGTAGAAGTCTCTCATGAATGACGTTTTTTTCTGCCGTAGGCACATTTTTATGTTCTTTTACTCTTTCATTCTCAGTAATCATGAAAGCACAAAACCTATTGTGCTCTCTCGTCTCTCAAGAGAGTTACAGAGCTTTTGACTTTGTAAAGGACAAAGTCATGAAAGATGAGCTGAATTGAATGCGCAAGGTTCCTTCAATTCATACTCCTGAGCCAAACACTGATTTGAATCTAAAAGAGAAATGGCTGTTAGTTGAAGTATAAAATGTTCTAGTTATGGAGAAGAGAACTGGGAGATAAACTGAATGATTGATGTTGATCAGATTGTGTGCAAATTGTAGATCAGAGCTGTTTAACTGTGGCATCCTAAAGATGAACTATATATGTGCAAATCCAAACACCTGTTTCCATCTCTGATGAAACTGCACATTAAAGTAATGTCAATAAAAACCGCAGCACAGCAGAATTATAAATACAGTATATACAGCCTGTGTTTTATTGTGTACTTTTCTGATTTATTATTTCCCAGTAAAACAGCTGCTGAGTTTACAATGATGGTTAAGTTTTATAAGCGTTTCTAAAAAATAACTTTTTGCTTTGGTTAAATAGTCAGCCGTTAGAATGAGACTGAAGGCGATAGTGGTGAGTTCACATCATACTATAAATAAGACAATTCTCGTGAATTTTGATTTACCCAGCTGCAGTGTTGGCAGTTTTTATAGCTTATTTGCCATATGTCATAGACCTGGTTGTACTGTTGCCTTCAAAAGTTACATTCATAAAAGTTTTGTGAACTGTTTTCATAGACAGATTTGACATCCATATGTTTGATTTTTGTGGTTTCCCTATTAATGCCAGGAGCAGAAGTATTATTTCTTATAATTATTTTATTTTTCTCTGTTTGCATTTAGGAATTGTATTGACTGTAGTTAACCAGGTATTTAAATCTGCATACTTGATAGCTGAAACTAACTTATTTTTTTAGAAGATACTCAAGAGCCCTTTCACATGACTCGGGTCTAAACATGAGCTGATTTGACCTCCACATGAATTTTGTTTGGATTTTCATGCCAGTTGTAGGGAGATAAAATTGTTGAACTTTGACAATTGTTTTAAAGCAAGGTTGTTTGAAAAGATATATTTTTCTAAAATTAAGATAAAACAATTAAAAATATAATATATTTTTTTTGTGATACACAGATTGATTTGTTTACGATTAATCACAGTATTTGCAGAAAAATATGTTGTTTCATTAAATCATTAAATAGACAATAATGAATTTCAACATACAGCACATTACAAAAGTTTGGGGTCAGTAAATTGTTAAAAGACTCCCTGTGGTGAAAATCTAAATTTTATGTTGTTTTATGGTGTTTTTAATATGCTTTAAGACAAACCATGTGCAAATTCATAAGTCAACACCATTGCTGAGTATTTTCTCCTTACAACTGCAGTGAAAAAAAGGCAGTCTCAAAAACGTGGTTTGAAATCGCCAATGTTTCTTGTGTCACAAACCTTGTAACCAATCACGTCAATATGTGGGTGGGCTTTAGCATATCATTAAATGCTGTGAAGCATTTTTCTGTTGATATGAAAAATCAGGTACATTTAGCAATATAGCAGGTTAATTTTGTATTATGTATAATATGATATAATATATATCTTTCTCAACTCATTTGCATATTCATGGCTACGCGTATAGGCTACTAAATAAAGCAAGGGAGTAGGGTTACATTCAAGCTATTTTAAGGCATGAATACATTTTTTCACAGAAATTTTGGTGATCAAAGATGAGTTTTAAGGGATTTAAGGGACTACAGGGATACAGAATACTAGGGCTGGGTAAAAAATATCGATTTCTCATTTTTTTGAACTGATATCGATTCTTAAATCCCAAGAATTGATTAGTCATCCTGTTTTCAGTTGATGAATGAATGTAATTAATATGTAGCGTGCATCCCATCCAATAAATCACAATAATCTTTGTGCTTTGTTACTACTGATATGAAACAAAGTCTCAGATTTCAAATTACGTCCATTTTCTTACGAAATTCAAAAACATGTACCGTTTCGGCACTGTGGCGTGAGATCGCTCTGGCGTAGCTCAGCTCTAGAGAAGCAGCAGCGTGCACATGATCTTATCTTCCGCCTTAATAATACCAGTTACAGCGCGAAATAAACATGAATGAGCATCTGAAAGTATGTTAAAAGGTAGAGTACAACTTATCGAAATCCGTATCACGTGACATTGAATCGCTCAGTCAGTGTTTCAACTGTGGAAAGACGTCAGTAAATCAGCTTGTAAACAATGTCATGTAACGTCACGTTTACCTCAGAAAAACCTTATCCAGTGACCATACACTCGTTAGTCAGCTAGAAAAATGTACTCTACAGAGGAGCATTTTGCTAAATAAATGCACCATATTACATACTCATTATAATTTTTAATGTTCTTCAATTTTTAATGCATGTTTGAATAAATCTGGCAGGTTTTTACGACAGCCACCATTTAAAGTGTAAGTTGCAGGTTAACCACCACAACCAATTAATGTGTAAATTAAGTGCTCAATATGTATATATGTAAACATTTCTGTCTTAAAATGCGTTAAAATAACATTTATTGGGGTTTCTTCAAGGTAGCGCGTTTTTACAGCAACTGGGCGATGACGTTATAGAAGGAAGTTGACACCATACTCCGCTAGACTCCTACTGTTTGTGGCTCGATTATGGAGAACGACTGGGAGACTGAGGAGGTGGGAAACTAGCGTTGTCAAAGTACCGGTACTTCGGTACTGAAAATGTGACGTTACCAGCATTTTTGTAGTACCGGGTATATTCGGTACCCAGTAATAGGCAGCTGCGTTAAGTCGCTTCCATGTTTATCTAAGCACGGGGCTCCAGACTAACTTTTATTACTATGATGAGCACTGTAGCCGATATATACCACGAGTGTCTGTGTATATTAAACTGCAGAAATACTATTTAAATATTAACATTGCATGTTCTTTGTCTCTGTGTGAATGAATGGCGCAGGTGCGCGGTGTCATTTACCTCACACACACACACACTGAAGCACGAGTGATGCGCGCGCTGTTTTCAGTCTAGCTGCTGCCAGTCACGATATGATGACATGATGAAATTCATCTCCAGAGCCACTCTGAGTCATTTTACCGTTTCATTTGAGAAAAACTATCGTCATATCATACACACAAAGAAACTCAAAGGTCTTCGCGGCAACCCGTCAAAATAAAAGTTCGGTTTAAATTTGCGTGCATGCTGCCTGAACCTGTTTGTTTTGCGAATAGCTTACTCTCATTTCAGGGGGGTTCACGGTCCTCTTGAAGACAGCACACACGATTATGTTCACAATTGAGTTATTTCAATATAACTGCTAGCCTACTTGCCATTAGACTACAGTAACTCTAGGCTTGGAGTTCCTCTTATGACGTCACGCCCAGCCTAGTGGAAGGGAGAGGGAGTGCTTAAAACCACTAAAAAGTACCAACTTTTCATATTATATTCAGCATTTTGGTATGAAAAACATACAAAACAGTGGTGGGCGGTTCTTATTTTTATGTTTATTGCATTTTCTTCGTGAAAATTTTTACCTGCAACTTACACTTTAAATGTTTATATTTTATATAACTTTATTATTATAAAAATAAATAAAAGTGTAATTTAAGTGTTTGTATACAAATCAGTTAATTTTTACCTTCAATATTATAGTAGGCTAACGAAGCCTAGTAGGCTACAACTGACTCCCATAGTTTACAGCATCAGTTAAGAGATTTGTTTTCCTTGAGAAAATTTGCCATGTATTGTACCAGATATCCAAAATAATCAATATTGAATTGAATCGGAATCCAAATCAAATCGAATTGCAAGCTTGTGAATCGAAATCGAATCGAATTGTGAAATTTGTGTCAATACCCAGCCCTACAGAATACAGAAATTAAATTAAAGCATTAAAAAGATCATAAGTTAGTGTATTTGTAACAAAATAATTCTATTACAAATAAATATTGTCCATTTAAACTCAGTGCAAAGAATCCTGACAAAAATGAGTTTCTATAAAAATATTAGCCTAGTTTTCAACCTTGATTAGAAATGTTTCTTGAGCACCAAATATCAGTATATTAGAATATCTGAAGGGTCATGTGACACTGAAGATTAAGTTTTGCCATCACAGGAATTATGCGATCTGGGAAAACCCATCACATGGTGAAATTTGACCTATTACATGTTTTGATACCATATTAAAGCTGGTTTCAAGCCCTTTCCAAGACTGTTTTTATTTCTTTCTTCGTTTGCCGGTAACATAAGTTATGGTTATCTGAAGTCGGCTGATCGCTATGATTTTCAGGAACGGAATTTTGAGAAAAACAGGTTTAATTAACTGTCACGTCCTGCTAGCGGGACGATTGGCGCTCTTTTTTTATTGCCTTTTTTTCATATCACATATTTTAGTAATCATCATAGATTAGGTATCATTTGAAAGCTTACGAACTCAAAATTCATCCTATGAAAACCGTTTTGAAATTGGACGATTGGGAGGCAATTGGTTTGCTGTTGTAGTTTACACAGGACTGGCGGGAAATGCACATTGATTTACCTTTTTTCTAGAAGTTACGTGGTTTATTTTTGTAGGTGAACTGTCTTTGTAGTGTTAAGAGAAAGAGGGCTATGGGCGATTATTATCATTTATTTATTTTTTTGCACCTCTGCCGTGCATGTTCTTAAAGAGAAAGTGTTTTTAAAGTGTTTTCAGCTTGCCACTATAAATCGCTATTTTTCTGCACTAAACTATTGAATTTTGCCAGGATGTATTCAGAGATGATAGACACGATGTTATTGAATAATAATTTAATGAAAACCCAATTTTGGCAAAAAAACCCAAAAAACTGACATTTGACCTATTTTAATAGACCTTACTGAAAACGTACCAGGGCGACATCCGACGGGCTTTCCCAGATCACATCACATATTGTTTATCATATTTCCATGTATTTTAACACTGAGACATCACTGGCCTACAATCCACAGACCTGGGTAATGCTGTAACTTGACGCTTCGCTGCATCTTCACTGTTCTGTTTCAGGGCGTGCTGAAAGGATACAAAAAAAGAAAATAAATTACACACACATAGAATGTTTTGATTAGGTTTGCTAGGAGTTAATTAGAAAAGTAACTGTGCTGTACTTATTTTCAAACTCAATTGCTGGACGTACATTAGACATAGCCCCACCGCTCTCTCCTCCTGTGCTGACAGCGTTTTTGAGCTGTTTAATTAAGCATATTGAGTTTGCATGGACAGACGTGTATTATATAGACCGGTGGACAAACCCTGCATCATGCGCTCTGGTGGCTTGTTAATTGCTCGAGGTTTAACTGGACATTGCTCTGTAATTGCATCAGCGTCCAGAGCTTTCATTTTGACGCACCACCTATTTATTACCTTACCCTGCCCCATGTTCAGAGCCACACAGAATCCATCACACCCTTATTGACGGCCAGGCACAACATGAGAAACCAGACCAGGCCAGTGTTTACTCATCAGTGTCTGTGGGGCGGCACGGACTTGCCAGCATTGTGCACTCTGGTGTGGCTCTGACCTTGTTACGGGTATTATTGCTCTATTGACTCTGTCATTAATGGCAACCCTCTCATGTTTCCTCCCTACGGCGAAGACTTTGGTCCTGAAATCTGTTTTTTTTTCTGCACCCCAATGATATTGACTTTATTTTCCATTACTTTTAACTTAGGCTTGGCCCAGAGCATCTCCTAATCAAATGTATTTGATTGGTGCACTGCTGAACAGGTTTGCTTTATGGTAGCCTTTAGATCAAGGCACAAGGGAGGAGCAGAAATTATTGCCCTACTTATTTTTAAAAACAACTGGAAATGGCATTTGTTTGATCCAGCCGGCTGCTTTTTAGTTGAAAGCCAGTCGATTTAATATGAAAAATTGTATAGTCTCTTTGAAGATTTTTTTTCCATGGGTTGTTTTTGACACATAACACACAGTACTGTTTGTTTCTACGTTGATTTAAGCAATAATGATTAATACCAAGGCAAGCATGACTATTTCTCCCTTTCTTTTGTTAGCAGTGTTTAATTTCTTAAAGGCACAATATGTAAGATTTTTGGATTAAAATATCCAAAAGCCACTAGAACAGTGTTATATATTTTGTTGACTTGTGTTCTTACATTATCCCAGGTGTTTCCAAGAATGTTTAAATCCAGAGAAATAAGTAATGTTATCCAGGACACGGACCGTGTCATTGCGTCGCCTATCGGTGCACCATACCTGCGTTACCCTCGATTTCCATTTATTTTGCAGAAACCATGGAAACACCAAAGACGCTTTAATATTTTATGTGTTTTATTAGACAAGGGAACAACTGTTTGGATACATTTACCAGGGTACCCGCGGGGTCTTAAAAGCATTGAAAAAGTCTTAAAGGTGCCGTAGAATGGAATATTTTATTATTTTATAATGTTTCCTGGGGTGCCCTTATAATGTTAGTATGTTTATTAGATCAAAATTTGTTATAATTTAGAAATAAAAGGCATATTTCCTAGCCTGATTTCATACCCTGATCTGGACACTCTGTTTGAAGGGGTGTGTCTGCTGTGAGACTTCAGTGTAAACGCCCACTGCTGTGATTGGCTGACATGCTTGCATATGAAATATCTGGCATTACATGTAGAGCTATCTGGAAAACATTTACTATTACAGCGATTATACGTTTTTACTATTACAGCTATCGGGATTAACGAATCATGATAAGTTTTTTTAAGTATTTAGATCTATTCCAGCATTGAGCAGATGACAGCCTGTCGATCGCGTGAATGAAGATCTTATCACTGCAACGCGATTTACTGATGCATAAACAGTGTTGAACGACTTTGAGAGAAAGATTATCTGTCTGGACTTGAACAATTACACATCAGAAATTCACATAACCCACTGGTTCTCCAGAGGCTCGGATGAAGGAGCTAAAAAAATATTTTTGTGTTCATTTGTAGTTAACGTTACATCCAAACACTGAGCAACTGCCATGCTTCGTTCGCTCGTCTGCAAGCCACGATGTCTCTCGAGGAAAAAACAATATCGCGCTGGATCTAGATAACACAGTGTAAATTATCGTTAATAAAATCACTACTTACCGCTTGCGGGAATATAACGTTAGTTGAAATTGCCCCCTTCGTCCGTTTGAGACGCCGAGAGAAGCCTGGCTGCTTGATGTTGTTCCAGGTTAGAAAAACAGTCCGCGGTGAAATGGGCAGAGCAACTAACAACTTCGAATTAAACTGTAGCGGTATCCGATTATAGATAGATTATAGATAGATTATAGATAGATCTGCCATTTTCTCTATGATCCTCGCTTGTTTCTTCACCTGCAGAACTTCCGATGATTCGGCTGTGCAGTTTCGCCTGGCACTGAGCATGGGCTGGCTTATGCAAATTTTTAGAGGCGTACATATTAATGATCCCAACTGTTGCGTCACAGTTGGTGTTATGTGGAGATTCGCCTGTTTTACAGGGGTGTTTTTCAAAAACGAGATTTAAATAAGAAAGAGAAAACTATGGTGTTTGAGACTCACTGTATGTCATGTCCATGTACTGAACTCTTGTTATTTAACTATGCCAAGATAAATTCAATTTCACATTCTAGGGCACCTTTAAATTTGATAATCTCAAATTAAGGCCTTAAAAGCCTTGAATTTGGTATAGTCAAGTCAAGTCATCTTCATTTATATAGCGCTTTTAACAATGTAGATTGTCTCAAAGCAGCTTTACAGAGATAAGCGTATAATTTAAGGTAACAGAGATTGTTTCGGCTTTACAGCAGAGTTAAGTTATTTCCATCTAAAGTTAGTTTTAATTGATTTGGTTCCGTCGCAATGATCATTTGTTATTAAATTAGGGGCCGCTAAGACGACACCATTCTCTCTACACAGACTTTAAACGCGAACCTGTGAGAAACGCTGATGGCGTTCACAAGCGCATTTAGAATGGGTTCTATAGTTATGTGCGTTTGAATATACGCAGGTTTGGAATTCCCTACAAGCCAAGCCTAAACAAAATACTTGTCTTTCCTTATAAATTTTGATAAGGAATTTTATTTTATTTGTTGCTTTGGGGTAGGACCGCGAGACGAATTTTCCCGACAACGCCTTATCTGTAGAGTGGTAGTAGGATCCTCCATAGGGAGAGACTAGTTGGCACTTCAGCACTGCGTTGTCATCGGTCCAGGTGAAGGTCCTTCGTCAGATCTGGATACGGCCTGGATCCGGCAGGCTGCAGGAAAAACCTTGGGATAAACACAGAGACTAAAATTAGCGTAGATGCCATTCTTCTCATGATGTAACGAGTACATCAGGATTTTTGGGAAGTGTTCCCGGTTCCGGCTGACCTAATCTATGCAGCATAACATTAAATTATAGAAGTCTATAATGTATTATGTGAAAGCTAGGTCAAAGAGATGTGTCTTTAATCTGGCTTTGAACTGACAGAGTGTGTCTGCTTCCCGGACAATGGTAGGAAGACTGTTCCAGAGTTTTGGTGCTAAATAGGAAAAGGATCTACCGCCAGCAGTCGATTTTGATATTCTAGGTATAATCAACTGGCCGGAATTTTGAGATCGTAATAGACGTGACGGACTATAATGCGTTAAGAGCTCGCTCAAGTACTGCGGAGCTAAACCATTCAGTGCTTTGTAAGTAATCAGCAATATTTTAAAATCTATGCGATGTTTAATAGGGAGCCAATGCAGTTTTGACAGAACTGGGCTAATATGGTCATACTTCCTGGTTCTGGTAAGAACTCGAGCTGCTGCGTTTTGAACCAGCTGTAGTTTGTTTATTAAGCGTGCAGGGCAACCACCTAGTAGAGCATTACAATAATCTAGCCTTGAGGTCATGAACGCATGAACTAATTGTTCCGCATTTGTCAATGAGAGCATATGGCGTAATTTAGATATATTTTTAAGATGGAAAAATGCAGTTTTACAGATACTAGACACGTGACTTTCAAATGAAAGATTGGTATCAAAGAGCACACCCAGGTTCATAACCGACGACAAAGACTTAACAGAGCAGCCATCAAGTGTTAGACAGTATTCTAGATTATTACGTGAGGAAGTTTTTTGTCCAATAATTAGAAACTCTGTTTTTTCAGAATTTAGAAGTAGGAAATTACAAGTCATCCAATTTTTTATATCCGCTATGCATTCCGTTAATTTTGTGAATTGATAAGTTTCGTTAGGTTTTGAAGAAATATAGAGCTGAGTATCATCGGCATAACAGTGAAAGCTAATGCCATGTTTCCTAATGATATCTCCTAAGGGTAGCATGTACAGAGTGAACAGCAGCGGTCCTAGTACTGAGCCTTGTGGTACGCCATACTGAACTTGTGATCGATGAGACATCTCATCATTTACTGCTACAAACTGATAACGGTCAGATAAGTATGATTTAAACCATGCTAGTGCATTTCCCGTAATGCCAACATAATGTTCTAATCTATTTAAAAGAACGTTGTGGTCGATAGTGTCAAATGCAGCACTAAGATCGAGTAACACTAATAGAGAGATACAACCACGATCGGATGATAAGAGCAAATCATTTGTGACTCTAACGAGAGCTGTTTCGGTACTATGGTACGGTCTAAATCCTGACTGGAAATCCTCGCAGATATCATTCCTTTCAAGAAAGGAACACAGTTGTGAGGATACTGCCTTTTCTAATATCTTTGACAGAAAAGGTAGATTCGAGATCGGCCTGTAATTGACTAATTCTGAAGGATCAAGTTGCGTTTTTTTAACAAGCGGTTTAATCAAAGCCAGCTTAAAGTTTTTTGGTACGTATCCTAGAGACAAATACGAATTAATGATATTAAGAAGAGGATCTATGACCTCTGGAAGTATTTCTTTCAGTAGCTTAGTCGGTATAGGGTCTAACATACATGTTGTAGATTTAGATGATTTAATGAGTTTAGTAAATTCTTCCTCTCCTATAGCAACGAATGAATCAAATTTTTCCTCAGGGAGACTACAATGCACTGCCTGATGCGATACTGTAGTAGACGGTTGCATAGTTATAATTTTGTCCCTGATATTATCAATCTTATAAGTGAAGAAGTTCATAAAGTCATTACTGCTGTGTTGCTTGGAAACTTCGGTGCTTGAAACTTTATTTTTCGTTAGTTTAGCCACCGTTTCAAATAAATACCTAGGATTATGTTTATTTTCTTCTAATAGGGTTGAAAAATAAGCAGATCTAGCAGCTTTTAAAGCCTCTCTGTAAGTAATTGAGCTCTCTTTCCATGAAATGCGAAATACCTCTAGTTTTGTTTTCTTCCAGTTGCGCTCCATTTTTCTGGCTGCTCTCTTAAGGGCCCGAGTGTGCTCGTTGTACCACGGCGTTGGACTATTTTCTTTAATCTTCTTTAAGCGCAACGGAGCAACTGTGTCTAAAGTGCTGGAAAAGAGAGAGTTAAACGTTTCTGTTGTAATATCTAGTTCTTCTAAGCTATCTGAGAATACAAAGTCTTGGATTTCGTTACAAAGGTCTTAGATTTTTTTGCCTTTTCTATGATTAAGTTCATACCGTAACAAAATTAACTGTTACTAATGTAGACTAATTAAAAATTAGTCGCGTAACGTTGAGTGCACCTCGCACTCCACGTCATAGCAGAACGCGCGAAAGCGTGCGCACACGTTACGATGGTTACTAATCAGAGCTTTTCTGTTAAAAGAACATGTTTTCTACCCGGTCTTTTCAGTAGTATCTGGCCACAACCGCATGCGCGTGCGCTCTCTCTACATTGTTGAAGAAGCGCGGATGATCTGAAAACACAGACAAGCTGGAGTTCATCGATCTTCATTTGAGATTTTCTACTTAAATTAAAGTGTCATTCAGTCGGTCTGTGCTCTGTCACGAGCCGCTTGCGCTGTTTGTGCGACTAAATCTGCGATCAAAATGCAGGCTGATATACAGCAGTGTTTTTAATGTTGATCATTATACGAGCAAGAATGCAATGTTTCGCGATTATCCACACGATTTCAAATGTGACATTGATTTTATACAACAGTAAAAAAAAAGAAAAAGGTAACATTAAGTGATGTACTACATTTTAAACAGTATTGTCAGGCTTATTTCTCTATTTCGCAACAACATCTGTGGCTTTGACAAAGACAGTGAATTACCGCCACCTACTGGCGATTTTAATATCATATTTTTATTAATATTAAACGTTTTTTAACATTGCATATTTATTGAACATTGTTTTATTTAAAGCATTATTATTTTTTTAAAGGTATTATAAAGGTGAAAAATTAAATGGAAAATCGATTAAATGGGGCAAATATTGTCCCTTACTGGAAAGATGTGACTGCAGTCTAAGTGGAAGAGAGGGGTACGGCACTCAAAGGGATATGTAGAATTGCACAAGTGCTACTGCTAAAGAGTGCAATGTCAATACAGCCTGTTAGCTTAATTTTAATTTCTCATAAGCTTAATTGAATTGGCCTAGAGAGAATAATTATGACATTTTGTCTAAAGACTACATATAAATAGCTACCAAAATTAAAGTAACTGCAGTTTGACTAAAAGTAATGACTAAAAGTTGACAAAAAATGCAAACATATTTCGTCAACTAAAACTATGAAAGGCAGAATGACTCAAATGTGACTAAGACCAATAAGCATTTTCGTCTGAAGATGAAGACTAAGATTAAATCAAAAATGGCTGCCAAAATTAACATTGGCCTACACACATGCACGCTACAACGCTGTTGCGTATGTATTAAATATGACTGATAATTTAAATAAAATGTTTTATTTAATTCAACAATTATTTTTTTAAACACTGTTAGTCTTTTTGTTTGAATTGCTTGTTTTCTTTTTTTTCCCGCGAGTACCATGATTTTACAATGCCTCAGAGAAAAGCGTTATTTTGTCAAGTGGCTAACATAACATAATCAGATGCAGCTTTATTTTTAGTAACAGTAATGGAGCATTTCCTCTGTCATACAATGTTTTAAAAGTAATTGCTGCCATTTAGCAACACAAGCCATGCAGCATTTATTAATATGATATTCTAATATCGGATCTAGCTTACTACAGTGTGCAACAAGTGTCTCATAGCAGCCGCCGAGCGAACGCACAGAGTAACATTATAACATAATTTTCAACAGACAAATGTAAATGATAAAACAGCACTGCGTTACCCCACATATGCTTGACCGGAAGAAGCTGAAGTGGCGTCTGCTCCATAATAAAAATTCTGCTGCTCTCAAGCCATGTCTCGCGCTCGTTTCTCATTAGCAATTGCTTCAGCTGCCTCATTCCGCTCCCACATCACTTGGGCCTGCTCTGCTTCATACTACAGTAACGTTGATAATCTCAACGTTTCTCAAATCTCAATGAGTATTATTTCAGCTCGAATCCCGTCAGATTCTTTTCCACCGGCTGTGAGGTGAAGACAACTCCCATGATTCCACGCTCAATAGGGGTGTAACGGTTCACAAAATTCACGGTTCGGTTCAATACGATACACTGGTGTCACGGTTCGGTATGTTTTCGATACAGCAAATAGAAAGAAATGCCAGAGAAATTTCCATGATTTAATTTTTTTTTTAACTAAAACTAACATCTAACACCTAAAGTATGGTCATTATTTACTTTGAGCAATGATGGAGCTATACTTGACTCTTCTTAGGAGCATATAAAACAAAAACAGCTCCTTATAAAAAATAAATGTAATATTGTAGTAGTAATAAACAAAGGTTTATTTTATTTCAGATTAACATTTGAGGGCAGCAATTTTATTCATAATGTCGAAATAAAACCGACGTAACGTTACTTGAAAGCACAATGTTTTTTCCTGGTTTCCACGTCAGCGCTGTTTGATCCGTAAATAACGGAGAAATGTGAATGCTTCTCACTAGATCTCGCAGCGATGTTATTACTTCAGTGGCGAATTCAAATGCTTTCTTAACTGGATCTCTTAGTGCTGTGTAATAACAGTGTAGCTTGATCAACATCGGCTCACGCTGCATTGGTCCAAACTGATAAACGGTCCGTGAAGCACAAAATAAGGAGTAGCTTAGTTTCGTTCCGCTTTCATTACGTTTGTCATTTGATGTTGGGCAATGTTGTGGTCGATTATGAGCGCGCTTGCCGCGAGCCTACATTTGAAATAACGAAATGTTGTTAGGCAGGAAAAATGGTCCAACGAACCAATACGAATACGTGTATCGTTACACCCCTAGCGCTCCATCTTGGGGTCATCAAGCTACGTCTTTGTTTTGAATAGGCGACCTCTAGCGGCGAAAAACAACATATTGTATCTTTAATCTTTAATCATACATCTACAGTATGCAGCAGTGTCTCAATATCCTGTTTTCTGTGAAACAAGATTAACAAGAATTGTAAAGCATTTGGAATGGTGTATGCTCAATTTCCTCCATGATCAGTTTCTCTGTAGCTTATATTGCACCGAGCATGAATTGTAAATCTTTTTACTGCAGGGATTCTAACAAATAGAGATCATTCAGCACATTGGACAGCTCTGTGGCCACACCATTAACCCTACAATCACATAGAGCACACCAGTCATCATCATACACCGGAGTCATGGCCCACCTAAAACCCAGGCACGCACACATCGCCATGCTGGCGTATTTGATGGAACCCATGAGGCTGGAAGTGAGTTATAGGCAAAACTGTCACCCGACGAGGGAAGAGGGCGGGATCGATTCCCAGAAATCAGCAGAATCCGACTTGGCCTATCGAGCACACTCATCTGTCTCCTTGACATAATTGTTCCTTTCTTGTTACTTTATGTTCTAATCAATCAGCTATGAGTAAAATGCCAATTACAATGTCCATTGATGCAACCAACAGAGAAAGCAAGAATTGTTGGATGAAACATTACTGCAAATTGCCATTTAGAGTTTCACTCTTTCTGGGAGGGGAATAATGGGTAATAATCAAGAAATAACATCTGATGTATTGAGTAATATTTCACTTATAATTGCAAAATTCTGTGTGTGTGAGGGAGTAGGGCAGACTCATTAATGCATCCTTTTCCATCGTGTCTTAAAGTGTTGGACTCATTGCAAAAAACTTCATTGTGATATTTTAAACAACCCAATGGAGAAATTTCCAGCGATTTTGAATTAGCCATTACATTGGGTGATTCATTATTGTAATTACTGTATAAACATTGGCTATGGACCGATTATGAGCGTACTTTTGTTAATGGCCAAATTTGTTCATTAGGCAAAATATCATATTCATAACTTGGGAAGTATGATTCCTGGTTACAAGAAACATTGTTAGTTGTGCATGCATACATTCCAAATACATCAACCAGAATTTGACTCCCATTACTCCAAGGACAAGAGCACACTATGATGGACATGTCATGGACACATGGAAGTAAGAGACATTTACACATTTCAAATAACTTGTGTGAGCGATGTTAAAATTAGTTTGAAGACATGGCAGGAGATGTTCTTAAGAAGTGTCAGTCAAGTGTCATTTAATGAAGTTCTTTTGGACTGTGTGTGGAAAACAGATGGTGCAGCTTCTAGACATTACCAATGAAAAATACGCTGTCTGGTGGTCATTAATTAGCTGATCTCAATCAAATCATTTTGTTTGCCCGTATGTTCTCCAGAGGTTTAGTATATTCAGCTGTTCTTCTGGAAGGCCACTGTGCAATATAAGTCTGGTGTCTGCCATTTTGTATTTAAAGGGGGGGTGAAATGCTACTGTATTTCATGCATACTGAGTTTTTTACACTGGTAAAGAGTTGGATTCCCATGCTAAACATGGACAAAGTTTCAAAAACTAAGTTGTACGTTTGAAGGAGTATTTTTGTTCCAAAAATACTCCTTCCGGTTTGTCACAAGTTTCGGAAAGTTTTTTTCGAGTATGGCTCTGTCTGACGTAAGATAGAGCGGAATTTCCTTATATGGGTCCTAAGGGCACTTCTCCGGTAAGATCGCGGGCGCGCACGCACTCGTAGACTAGAGCAAGAGAGTGAAAGCAGTTCGCCATCAAAGCGCCCTGCCCGGCTTTTGGGAAGTCAATGTCACCAAAGAAGTGTGTTTTTGGTTGCCAGGGCAAGACAACCCTGCACAGATTCCCAAAGAACCCAGCGAACCCGTGGATGGAGTTTGTTTTCCTGAGCATAAACGGAGTTGTGTAGACTGTTGTTCCCTGCATTTCGACGATGATTGTTTTATAAAAGCCCAGATCGACGGATTTGCAGATCGTCTACTGCTTAAGGATCGAGCAGTCACAATGATAAAGGTTCGCGGTCGTGCGTTGGAACGGTGAGTAAAACTGTTGAACAAATGTCTCTGTGTGTTGTTAGCTCGGCGCGTTAGCACAGCTAAGCTTCGCCCACACGGCCCGCCCCCAGCCGCTCGTTTTTTTCCGGAAAGACTCGGTACAGCCTATCTTTCAATTAAAAATATAATAAAACAAAAGACTTTTTGGAGATATGAAGGATGCAATATTACTCTATAGGTACTCAAGATTAACAGGAGATTGAATGAAAATGAGCATTTCACCCCCCCTTTAAGGCCTCAGGCTGAATGGATAGAATAGGGTTGGGATTTAAAAATAGAAAAAAATCGATTCCAGTTCTGGAATTGGATACTTGTTATAAACTTAAAGTTTCCATGCCTCTTATGGATTCCCTTGTTTGCATTTTAATGTAACTTTAAACCATTCAAGCGCAAGAAGACTGTTTTCGACTGAATAACTTTTGTAACTATATTTGTAATGTATATTTTATTTATAAGTTCAAAAGCTACTCTCAGTGCTGCGCTATGCGCTGTGGAAAAACATCTTTGTTTGCAACAGGTGCATCTTCAGGTTTCTTTGTCTTCACGCTTCTTCGGCTCAGGCAGAGGACGCTGCATCTTTTGTTTCTGGAGATACGGATTTTTAGTGTGCCGTCTCTGAGCGTTCCTCCCGTGTTGATGAAGCGCAAGAGGAACTACTCAAGGTGGTGACTTGTGCTGTGGCCTGGTTACAACTGGACTCTCCACAGCAACAAGAGAACCCCAACGCCCATCTCTGTCCGGTGGCTAGGAGGTGGAACCTGAGCGATGGTCTATTCCCTTCTTTGAAGACCCCATGACGAATTAACTCGTTCATGGGGTGTCTTTTTGCCTTCGACATTGACATAATTTGACTATCGTGGGTGTGAAGGCACATGGTTATATGGTGTTGCCTCAGTTTGAAGAGACTCTCGTGGGCTCTCTCTTTTGGGAACGCATTGTCTTTAAAAAACCTACGCTCCTAAGAAACTTAAGAAAGCATTCCAATCAGTTGGTCAGGCTGGTGCTGCGCTGGGCACACACTACACAACCATAAGGGGTCCAAACACTTCCAGTGCGGCGGTGTTGGTATTCTCGTTCCCATAACGCATAGCACAGCATTGAGAGTAGTTTTTAAAAGGAAACGTCTCAGGTTATTTAACTGTAACCCTGTTCCCTAAAAAAGCGGCAATAGATGCTGCGCTAAATTGGCATGTCCAGACATCTCTTCAGACAAAGTGATACCTGAAAGGCACACGTTTTTCACGTCTATTTATAACCTCACGAGCGCACATTCCAATGATGTCATCGTCAGAGATTATTTAAAGCCAAGGTCCTTGGTGTGTTTGCCACACACTGTTCCCTGGTTTTTCAGGGAACAGTGTTAAGAGTCATGGTTAACCCGAGACGTTCATTTCAATCGTATCTTTGTTCAGTTGTTTTTATTTGTGTGATTGCTAGTTTGTTTTTGTTCTTTTTCAATTAATGAGTGTTTACTTGCCTAACTAACATAAATGCCAAGCATTATTAAAGACTAGTTGTTTTGCTATGGTATTTTTAAACCATAGCAAAAGTTCCTTGTGTAAGTGATCTTTAGCCTGTTGATTTTTGTTCATGGTTTTCAGCTACAATGAAATATTTTGCAATAAGACCTAGAAAAAAGATGTGAATGATATTGAAGGTGTTTTTTTTTTTTTACCATATTAAAATCGATAAGAATCGGAATCGATACAATTCAAATGATACCCACCTCTAGGATAGAATAGATTTAATGAATAAATTGAATGTTTAAAAAAAAAATATATATATATATATTAGTAGTAGTGCAGCTTTCATTATGAAGGCTACATAAAAGGCCTTTTAGTTTGGTTTGGTTTACAGGCCTTCCTTTCCTGCTTAGTAATAATTGATAAAACATTTTGTGATTTGGTGACCTTAAAAAACGTTTTTCATGTTAATTTTGCATATAAATTTTTTTTAAAGGTATTAAATATTAATGAATAATTAATTTTGATTTATTTATTATTTGTTAAAATTGTTTTCTTGAATGTAATGTATTCTCTAGAAAATAAGTAGCACTTGATAAGCGGCATCAACTCAAAATCGCATTGACAGGTGTGTACCACCTTTTACACATACGTACATTTAGATCCTACTTTTGTACTAACAGCAAAATTACCCTGCATTGAAGCTCCATTAAAGCCTCCGTACAGGTCAATAAATGTGTCATGGGAACGAAACACAAGATCCAGTTGCGAATGAAAGGCAATTTATTTAAGTAGACAGAGAAAAGATCAAGACTGGATGGACTGATGTAGAGGTGCAGGTCGGCGTTCAGGTCTTGGCAGCGAGGAGACTGCAATGGGCTGATGACCCTCATAGAAGTACATCAATCGTGAATGGAGCAGAAATAGTCCAAGGCTAGAGCAAGCCAGTAACTCAAGAACTGGATACAGAAAAGCACTGACAGGGCCAGGAACAACAACAATAACAAACACAAGACTACTTATAGGACACATAAACGAGCCGCACCTGCGGCTGATCTGATTGCTCGTCAGTGCAGCTGGTAACTAAGCGACGCTGATAGGCAATCAGACCAGGACAGTACACACAAAGGTGAACAGGCAAACCTGCGAACCGTAATAAAATGTGTCTTACATGAGCTCATTTGTAAATATTAATATCTGAAATGAGCTCACTGACCAAGCTGACCACTGTGACAGATTCATTTTTAATAGTAATAGTACTGTGTCCTATTCATTCACAAACCGAGCAGCACTAATAGCTGAACATTAATTCTAGATATTGCTCATTCCATACCTACTGTCATATTCTCCTAAATGCTCCTCTGTCTGCATTCCAGCTACTGTCTCCTGGCTGGACCGCAGCAGCCACTTCATCAAAATCAACTGCTGTAGAGTGCCAGAGATTACCCACAGGAAAATACCACTGAGCCTTAAATAGCAATCAATTTTTCTGACTTTTCTCCGACGTGAACTGTGATAAGCGCTAGCTTGCACTAACATGATGATGACAGAGAGAGAGAGAGAGAGAGAGAGAGATGTTTTTATTTTTGTAGATTTTTTTTTTGAAGAATCCTGAAAAAAATAAATGATCATGGTTTCCACAAAAGTATTAAGCAGCACAACTGATTTAATGTTGATGAGAAATATTTCTTGAGCAGCAAATCTGCATCAGTGCATCGCACTCTGCTGCTTATTAGGCTACGTAGCCACAGACCAATCAGAGTGCATATGATGACCCCTGTCCACACCACGAAAGCACCTACAATGGGCATGAGCATCAGAATCAGACCTTTGAGCAGTGGAAGAAGGTCACCTTGTCTGATGAGTCACATTTTCTTTTACATCACATAGACAGCTGTGTACATGTGAACTGTTTACCTGGGGAAGTGATGCTACCAGGATGCAATATGGGATGGCCTTTGGTCAAGTGTGATGTGTGATGCTCTGGGCAATGTTCTGTTGGGAAACCCTGACCCGGCCATTTATGTGGACTTTGTACATTTGACATGTGCCACCTACCTAAACATTGTTGCAGACAAGGTACACCCCCTCATGACAATGGTGTTACCTGGTGGAAATGGCCTCTTTCAGCAGGGTAATGCACATTGCCACATTGCACACTTTGTTCAGGAATATGATAAAGAGTTCAAGGTGTTGCCCTGGCTTCAAATTCACAATTCTCTAGATCTCAATTCAACAGAGCATCATCAAGTTTGATCCATTGCGGCTCCACCTCACAACCTACTGGGCTTGAAGGATCTGCTGCTAATATCTTGGTGCCTGATACCACAGGACACCTTCAGGGCTCTTGTAGAGTCCATGCCTTGGCAAGTCTGCTCTGTTTTATCAGCACGTGGACCAACAGCTATTAGGTAGGTGGTCATACTGTTTTGACTCATCATTGTATATAAAATATTATTTAGTAGCAGCAAAGATATATGAAAGAAGCCATACTTTAGAAACTGATATCATGGGAAGTAGCTTTTATATTTGGGCTTTTGTTAGCAGGATGTGTGCATTTGCTGCCCTGTGGTTCTGATGAGAGCAGTGCAGTAGGCACTGACAGGTGCTGTATGTCTGATTACTGCCATCTCTGCTTGATTGGTGTTTAACCTGTGGGTCAAGCACAGAGGAGCCTTCAATCAAATTAACTTCGCCCCTGAGGCCTATGCTTTCACTGAAATTACTTTCTTGGATCTTTGTATCCTGTTTCCATTCTGTCATCAGGTTTAACAGTGTTTGAGTACAGGTGCCATTTATTTATTGATTGATTTATTCCATGAGAAATTAAACAAAGAGTGTTAGGACTTTCAAAGCCAAAGAGTGATGTTATAATGTTGGCTGTGGCATTCTTCAGTGGTTCCAGTGTTCCAGGCTCCAGCTATGGATTTATGTGGACTGTGGTATTGTGGAATGGATGATTTGTTTGTTTGGTTCTGGTTGTGAATTTTGGGATGCTGTAAGGGCAGCAGAGAAAGAGTGGAGGCTGTTCTTTTAATGCTTTGAAACTTTCAAACCAACTTCTGTTTTCCCAAACTCATTTCCTTCTCCTCTCTTGGGAGCCATCCTCCCCCTCTTCAAATACCATTGCTTCTTACAAGCATTGTGTTACAGGTTGAAGTTTTTCTATCTCTTTTCCTTTGCTGGCTAGACCCCTGTTCTCTTGATATTCAGCGGCCAGAGAGGTGAACTTGCTGTCGATTCTTTCTAGATATCAGAAGTTGGAGTCAGAAAAAATCTTCAAAAAAAGTTTACTGCCTAAGTTACCTGATGACTCATCAGGATTTGTTTATTTGTGATGCTTTGAGCATTCAAGCCCTGAAGGAAGAGGCTATCTCTGCCCATCAAATGCTTTCAACATTTTCTTCAGTTAAAAAAATCAAAAAATGTAAAATCAGTTTTACCCTAGAAAATGATTTCAGCATTTAATTCCTTTGTGACATTGTTTTAAAAAGTCACAATAAAATGGAAGTATAGACAGACCTTTTCTTCAATATTGAGACGTACATCTGAGTGTAACAGACTATCCCAAAAAAAAAAAAAAAACATTTTTTTTTTTTGTAAAGACTTAGAGACTTACATGAATTGTTCACAGTAAGATTTCGAACATGCATTTAGAAAATAGATGGCCAATTTATGGGATAGGGTAAAAAAAAAAAAACTAGATTCCTATTTGTTAGTACTAGTTCCTTAACCCCTTGTCAACCAGCCTTTTTAGAAACACCATGCTTGTTGACTAGCATGCATGTATATGCTAGTCCACTAGCTAGACCAGCAGGTTACAAGCTTGGAAATTCATGCAGGACATATTTAAAAAACAAAACTCTTTAGGACCGCTACATTTACATAGACATTTTTTCTTTCAGTCTGAATGAAATCATTCTGATTAGTGAATTCAGACACAGTGTTTACATAAACGCTAAATAAAAGATTTGTGCATTTGTGACAAGCTTCAAATTGGATTTGATCTTTTGACATGCTGCACAGATGTAGTTTCCCACTACTATCTATGAACCTGCCATTGCTTCTTTTCTTTGTTCGTTTTTAAAAACAGACAAATACATATTATAAATACAAAACACAAAAATAATATGGTTAGGAGACAGCGAGCACACAAAGCTTTGTGTCATGCTGCTTTTATACTCATCAAATAAAGAAACTGTTACGAACTGCTCCGAGACACGAAGGTTGAGATCTAAATGCAGCTTTAATTAAGGGGCAATCCAGACACGTAATCCAATATACAGGCAATAGGTCAAAACACAGGTAGGCCGTCCAAGCAAACAAGCAAACAAAAAAACAAAAAAACAAACAAACAAACAAACAAACAAACAAACAAACAAACTAACAAACCCAGTCAGAGGCAAAAGAGTAATCCACGGAACAGGCAAAAAATACAAAAACCAAAACACATGAAACCAGGGAAAACGCTCAGAAATGCAGTGCAACAAGATACAAAACTTCGCAGTGAGTGAATGAGTGAACATGGTATAAATAGGCTAACAGGGTGATGAGACAGGTGAATGCAATCAATGATGATGAGTCCGGGCAGTGAGTTATGGGAAATGTAGTTTGTGAGGGAGTGATAATAGTCTGGTGTGGAGTGCCCTCTGGTGGCTCTCAAGGGCACTCCAGCTGGTGACCATTACAGAAACGTCCTCTCACTTTCAACCAGGGCTCTGAACCGGTTCAAGGAACGACTGAAGTCGACTGAACAAAATCGTTTAATCTTTCTGAACAGAAACGCTTATTTGAAATTACCATTAACCAGTTAATAACGTTATGTTGTCGTTCTGTTTAATATTTTTATGGAAGTAAAATAATGCCAAATGTTTTTGAAACAAAAAAGCCTGTTGAATTGCACTACTTGGAAAAAAATATGCATTGCATTAATATTCAAACTGTTTAAAAATATACCTATAATATTCAGCAGGCAATTTTCGGTCCATTTTATTTCGCTTTACAAATTCGCTTCCACAAATTCAGTGGTTCAAATTCGACAGTAAATTCAACATCGACATCCAGGAATTGCTTGAAAAGCAAAAAGCAGATTATTACCGAGCATAATCTCCATCTGCTGTTAGTCTACCTCATAAGCAGGTGGTGCAAGCGCGTTTTGTTGATGAAGACCAGAGCAACAGCTAGAGCAAGCCATTCATTCATAAAAACTGATTTATAGAAATGTAAGTGTATTTGTGATTATTATGAGGGCTGTTTTTGTTTTATGTTTAATTCAGTTAATAAAAAATATTATGTAATAAGCTCATCTTTGGGAAAAATTGAGGTTACAGAAAAGTAATTATGAGATGAAGTCTATGGTGGGAGGTTGTAAAGGTGCATATTAAATTATTCTGTCAAAGTCAGAGTCTCAAATTTCACTTAAAGTTAAAGAAACAGTTAAAAATTTGCAATGTGAAAAGGAGAAATGGAAAAGATGTTGAAGGACAATGAAGAAGGGATCAATAAAAGTGGTGAATTAAGTAAAAAGAAGCTAGAATTGAAACATCTATTGCAAGAGCAAGTTAAAAGTGCTTTAATAAGGTCACGGTTTTGTTCAATTAAGGATATGGATGTTCCTAGCAGATGGGATAATTACGGACAATCCAACTGAAATGCAGACCTGCCAACCTGTACGCATTTTGCGTAGCGGATACGCATTTTGACTTCAAAGTACGCTGGTACGATTTGTCACTCTAAACTACGCAAAAACCTGGTGACGCCTCTGTGCACGCGCTGTCCTCAAATCAAGCTACAGGAAAAGAAGAAGAGTTCAACCAATCATAGCGCTGGGTTCATTCCCCAAATAGCAAGCTGGATGATTGACAGATGCGTAAGGCCTATCATTAAAAATAGACTGAAAATCGACACCAATAAAGATTCCCGCTCGATCCCCCTTCCACTCCCGCGGCCGCCGTCTGACTGATTTCATAAGCGAGGACACTAGGCTACAGTACCGTACTTCTGACTCCTGAAGGTAACGTTAAACGTCTTGGGCTCGATGTGGAAAGTTGATTGTTGAGTTAATTTAACCCCTTGAGGTCGGCTGTCGCGCCGGCGCGATAGGCTCGTTTTTTTCCGTATGAGTGCAAAAAAAAAAAAAGAAAAAAAAATTAATTTTTATCTTATATGCTTGTGTTATACATCAATCGATCCTGTTTAGTGTGTATTTTTTTTGTGTATGCTCATAATAAAAACAAAGTGTTGTGCTTTTCGCCAAATAAAGAAAAATAAACATGATGCGAGTTCTGCCTACTCTCCGTCAGTGAAGTCAATTCTGAAACGCGTCCGAAAATGAACTGTAACTCAGCGAATACTCAGTCAAACAGGCATACAGTCACACAGGCATGAAGCTTGAATTCTCTTCTTTAAAATGAAGTAATTTTTATAAAAAACAAATATTCACAGTTTATGTAATATGCATGCAAAGAGAGAGATGTCAGTCGTTCTCATCTCAGCTCATTAAGTTTTAATGTGCTCCGCCCACGGAGAGCGCGCGCTATTCAAATGCAAATGTGAGGCGATCCAAACAAACCTGTGAAACGCCCACATCAGCTGGATAACACACACCGCGAGTTCACTTTCAGACTTATGTACTTTACGATGCTGTGAGGAATAATACTATCTTGATAATAATCCTGCAAAAATTTACTTTAGAAGTTCTGGAAGTATCATTTCGAGGAGCAAACGGATCCCGCTGAGGAATTAGGTCAGTTCTGTTTGCTTTGTTCTAATCTGAATGAATGAACGCAAAGATGCGTGCTGTTGTGGAGCTACTACAGCTGGCAAAAATACTGTTTAAATATTGATCGCGTTTCTGTGTATGAATGAATGAACGAACGAACGAACGCACAGATGCGCGCTGTTGTGGAGCTACTACAGCTGGCAAAAATACTGTTTTAATATGAATCGCGAATACAAAGAAAGATTACACTGGAAATATTGTTACAATTTTAAATGTTGTTGTAATTGTATAACCTTAAAAAAACAAAACAAAAAAAACATATATATATATATATATATATATATATATATATATATATATATATATATATATATATATATATATATTTATATAAGGATAGATGTAAACAAAATCTTAAAAGGTCATTATAAGCCTTCTCTTTAAATAATTGTATTATGCTTTATTAGTGACACATTTGGGAAGAGAATATATTCCAAATCTGAAAATACAGTATGAGAACAATTAACTGCACAATTTCTAGAAATGTTTACCTTGGATATTGTACAATTTGCAAGCAAAATTTGTGAAAAAAAACAACAAACCAGTTATATATTGTCCTTGCATTCTTGTGGCTGAGTCACACACCTGAATGAAAGGCTCATTACGTATGCAGCCTCATTATGCGGGCCCCATTGACTCCACAGGTGTGAATCACGCCCACCCGCATATGGCCTTTCCAAACAAAAAGTGTTTTACAAGATTTAAATCAATGTATTGTGTTATGTGAATTATTAGGCAGGATGATTTTCACATAATTTTGAAGAAAAAATTCTAGGCAACGTCATCCATTAGTCAGAAGTCTTATTTACATATATTTAGAATATGTTTTATGGCCTTATTTCAGAAACTTTAGTTTTTTTGTTTTTGAAAAAACATGCATAAACATTATTCTATCAAAAATGCAAACATGTACATGCAAGTTGTTCACATATTATGGTAGCCCTGTTTGTGCTAAATAGAGTGAATTTACACCTTTGCCATTAATATGTTTATAAGCAACTGAAAAAAGCACAAATGTCAGGGCATGTCAGAACATCTCAAGGACCCCAAAAACCCCTCAGACCCCAGAGGGTTAATCTTATGGATTCGATTATCACACAGATCGCATGGATTATCTTAAAATACTCCGTTAAGTTATTCATGGTGGTCACTCAGAAAAGCAGTCATGCAAATAATAAAATGCTCAAGTAATGCTGAACTATAAATCTTGAAATCGCTATATGGCTTAGTCATTATGAAAGTGCTGTGATTTGTGGATGACTGATAAGCGCGAGTCTGGAGAAACATGCGTTTATTTATTCATTCATTCATTCTCAGTGTTGAGAAACGTATGTGTTACGTTATTGTGTTAATTATAACTAAAGTAGGCCTACCTAAATTTGTTACATATTTATTTTGTATGAAAACTAGAGCGTCAGTTACTTATGGATTAAAAAGTACCGTTGTATCAGTGCTGCGCGAGCTCTCTCACAAACACGGACGCGAGCACACAGAGAGATCATTGTAAAAAGAAAATTGACGGGCTAAGTTTAAAATTTGTTCTTGCTTGTATTTTTTCAGTCAAAAAGCATTTTGTATTATCCATCCGTGTTTTTAAAATTCGTAAAATGACGGACGTTTTACTGTTAACACAGCCCTCATTATATGTCGGATTCGGAACTTACACTTGATATTATTTTTAGAATAAGTGATTCGTTATGCTATTATTGGACTCCTGTCTATTCATTGTCAACTGTTTTCTATAAATATGTTTGTATTGGCTAACATGTATTCAGCTAATGAATACATTAGCTGTATACATGTTAGCTGTAATGAATTATGAAGTCTGTAATGAATTAAGAAGTATGAATGAAACTAATCCAATCCTGATTGGTGTTGCGTCATGACGTAACGTGACGGCATAACCGGATGCATAAAAGTGACGCTGGCACACACACACATTAGCTTTCGCTCTTCAGCAAGCGCTCTCTGTGAAACTGTCTGTCTTATTTGATGTTGTTTGTCAGTGGAATCCTCTATATTATGGCGAGTGAAAGATACACTAAGTGTGTGCACCCCTGCCCTATATTTCTCACGGGTGGAGACACGCATCAGTTGTGTGTACACTGTTAGGAGCGCAGCACGCACAGGCAGTTCTCGAGGGGGCTGCCTGTGAACACTGTGAAAGTACTATAGAGTACTGCGCTCCCACTTGGCTCGCAATCCCCGCAGTTCGGGTCCCGCGTCCGTTGAGGCGGCGCGGTGGCTTAGATCGTGGGGATCGCAGAAGGATCTTGCGGATGAGAACGAGACTGCCGAGGCACTTTCATGTTCATCATCCGCAGATTCTATAACGCTCGCTCACGACGCAGAAGCCCGCGATGTGGCTTCTTCTGCCCGTGACGAGTGCCCGATGCTCGAGCTATCTGCTTCTGAGGAAGTGGATGTGCTCAGCATCGGGAACGAGGAACATGAGTCACACTCGCCGGTGTTGTTGTAACCCAAAATAAAAAATAAAAAGTTGTCCCACTACATTGCGATACAGAATCTATAGCTCGGATCTCGCGTTTGTCGAGGCAGCGCGTAGATGACGGATACTCTGCAATAAAGATTCTGTGTGGGTGCGAGGCATGCACTGTCAGCTCCTGAGGGTGCTGGCTGTGGTTTTTAAGAAATATCTCGACGCACACAGCCGTGCGTTTCGGGTGTTTCAGCCTCGAGCCCGTTGACTTTCTTTTCGAAGAGATGAAAGCCAAATATATTGTGAACGACTCGAATCTCGCGTTTGTTGAGGCAGCGCTTAGATTACGAGTCTGCAATAAAAGGGACACACGCGATCTGTGAAATAATACTGTTTGGGTGCGAGGCATTCACAATCAGCTCCTGAGGGTGCTGGCAGTGTTCATTGAGAAATATATCGGTGTGAGTGCAATCCGTGCGCTGTCGGATGTTTCAACCTCGCACCTGATGACTTTCTTCTCGAGGGATGAAAGCCAAATATATTGTAACGGCTCGAATCTCGCGTTTGCCGAGGCAGCGTGTAGATTACGAGACCGTATAAATAAATATTAAAACAGTATTGTCTGGTGATTATGGCTGCATTCAATTCTATGAATTAATATGATGGAATTGAAATGATGGAATATATTATCTGACTTTAAGAAATTAGATATTTTAATTCAACCTACCATCCAGACCGTGTTTCACTTATCGAGTGTTTTTGGCTGCATTTAATTCTGAAGAATTAAAATGATGAGCAGTGAACGTCAAAAATCGTTTAAGATTTTTCCCTGCCGGTCCTCCGCTTCAGGGTATCGAAAACGAGACGAAGATGGCTCTGGGGGAGCCCTCAGGAAATCGATATCTGTATCCCGCCGTAAAGTGCGCTTCGGGCCACAATGATTTCCAGCGAACGCACACCGTGGCGTTCACCCCAAAAGCTTGCAATAGGGCACCGTCTATGGTCAAAAAATCTTTCTCGACTTTTTCCTGCCGGTCCTCCGCTTCAGGAGGTCGAGAATAGTGCTCGAAAAACACCCGAGGTCAGTCTCGAGGGGCTGGTTCCCTTAGTAGATTTTGTAGAAGAATGGCAACGCCTTCCGAATATATCTATATGGGTCCTGAATATTATAAAATATGGGTAAAGACTGCAGTTCGGTCACCGACCTCCCAAGTTTGCTGGGGTGGTACTGACTGCAGTGGTTCCAGAACAGGCTCGGGTTATGGAACAAGAGGTACAGAACTCTACTGGTCAAAGGGGCCATATAAATTGTTCCCCTACCAGAGAAAGAGTCCGGGTTTTACAGCCGGTACTTTATAGTTCCAAAGGAGGATGGCGGGCTGAGGCCGATTTTAGATTTGAGGCAGTTGAATCGTTCTCTGAGGAGATTCAGGTTCAAGATGCTCACTGTTCCCATCATCGTGAATCAAATCAGATCCGAGGATTGGTTTGTCACGATAGATCTAAAAGACGCCTATTTTTATGTCTCTATCCTTCCATGTCACAGGAGGTTCCTGAGGTTCGCTTTCGGGGGCGAAGCGTACCAATATCGGGTTCTTCCGTGCGGCCTAGCACTCTCTCCCCACACGTTCACTAAGTGTATGGATGCAGCTCTGGCTCCACTGAGGCTTCAGGGCATCCGTATTCTGAATTATATCGATGACTGGCTCATATTGGCCCAGTCTCGAGAAATGGCAATTCGGCATTGAGATGTCGTTCTTGGCCACATTCAGAAATTGGGGTTGAGACTCAACACTAGGAAAAGTGTGTTAGAACCAGCTCAGAAAACTACTTTTCTGGGCATAGTATGGAATTCGGTTACGATGCAGGCACGTTTGTCTCCCGCACGTATCGAAATCCATCCTGACCATGGTGTCAGGGATAAAGCTAGGCCAGGCCATCACTGTAAAGCAATTTCAAAGACTGCTGGGCCTCATGGCAGCGGCATCCAACATAATTCCTTTGGGCCTTCTTCACATGAGGCCCCTTCAGTGGTGGCTCAAAGCCAAGGGTTTTTCCCCCAAGGGGAATCCGTTCCGTATAATAAAGGTTACGCGCAGATGCCTTCGTTCCTTATTATGACCGCCGCTAGCGTAGCTAGCGAAAGCGGTCATATAGGGATTGTCAAAGTTTTTTTTTTTTTTTTTTTTTGTCACCTTACTGAATTTTTCGTCAACGATACCAGGGACACCGAAGCACCGGGGAACATGAAATTTGGTGGGCATGTAGCCCCACTAGACTTCTAAGGAAAAATTTCGTTTGGTCCCCGGGGGCCACTCCCCCCCCGCGCTGGGCCCCCCCAAACCCAAAAAAATGCAGTTTTTCCTAAATAACTACCTGAACCGTGGCACCGAGGATGAAGAAATTTTTATGGTATGTTGGTCTACTAGACTTTTACGGAAAAATTTCGTTTGGTCCCCGGGGGCCACTTCCCCCCCCGCGCTGGGGCCCCCGTAAATTTTTCGTCAACGATACCAGGGACACCAAAGCACCGGGGAACATGAAATTTGGTGGGCATGTAGCCCCACTAGACTTCTAAGGAAAAATTTCGTTTGGTCCCCGGGGACCACTCCCCCCCCGCGCTGGGCCCCCCCAAACCCAAAAAAATGCAGTTTTTCCTAAATAACTACCTGAACCGTGGCACCGAGGATGAAGAAATTTTTATGGTATGTTGGTCTACTAGACTTTTACGGAAAAATTTCGTTTGGTCCCCGGGGACCACTCCCCCCCCCTGCGCTGGGGCCCCCGTAAATTTTTCGTCAATGATACCAGGGGCAGCGAAGCACCGGGGAACATGAAATTTGGTGGGCATGTAGCCCCACTAGACTTCTAAGGAAAAATTTCGTTTGGTCCCCGGGGGCCACTCCCCCCCCACGCTGGGCCCCCCCAAACCCCAAAAAATGCAGTTTTTCCTAAATAACTAACTGAACCGTGGCACCGAGGATGAAGAAATTTTTATGGTATGTTGGTCTACTAGACTTTTACGGAAAAATTTCGTTTGGTCCCCGGGGGCCACTCCCCCCCCCGCGCTGGGGCCCCCGTAAATTTTTCGTCAACGATACCAGGGACACCGAAGCACCGGGGAACATGAAATTTGGTGGGCATGTAGCCCCACTAGACTTCTAAGGAAAATTTTCGTTTGGTCCCCGGGGGCCACTCCCCCCCGCGCTGGGCCCCCCCAAACCCAAAAAAATGCAGTTTTTCCTAAATAACTACCTGAACCGTGGCACCGAGGATGTAGAAATTTTTATGGTATGTTGGTCTACTAGACTTTTACGGAAAAATTTTGTTTGGTCCCCGAGGGCCACTTTCCCCCCCGCGCTGGGGCCCCCGTAAATTTTTCGTCAACGATACCAGGGACACCGAAACACCGGGGAACATGAAATTTGGTGGGCATGTAGCCCCACTACACTTCTACGGAAAAATTTCGTTTGGTCCCCGGGGGCCACTCCCCCCCCGCGCTGGGCCCCCCCAAACCCAAAAAAATGCAGTTTTTCCTAAATAACTACCTGAACCGTGGCACCGAGGATGAAGAAATTTTTATGGTATGTTGGTCTATTAGACTTTTACGGAAAAATTTCGTTTGGTCCCCGGGGGCCACTTCCCCCCCTGCGCTGGGGCCCCCGTAAATTTTTCGTCAACGATACCAGGGACACCGAAACACCGGGGAACATGAAATTTGGTGGGCATGTAGCCCCACTAGACTTCTAAGGAAAAATTTAGTTTGGTCCCCGGGGGCCACTATCCCCCCCCCCACCCCCCCCGCGCTGGGCCCCCCCAAACCCCAAAAAATGCAGTTTTTCCTAAATAACTACCTGAACCGTGGCACCGAGGATGAAGAAATTTTTATGGTATGTTGCTCTTAAGGGCCCACATCAACCTAGCCCATAATCACTCATTTGTGATTTGCGCCCCTCCCATAAAAAATGAAAATGCAATATTATTCTGCTTTAATCGCCCCTATCTTCAGTGGAGATGTTCAGAACTGCACCATATTTCATGTGTATGATTAACTTGACATCCTCTGGGGGTATCCTCTGCTAAGTTTCGTAGAATTTCATCCATGGGGGGGTATAAAATAAATTCATTTATGTGCACATTTAGTGACTGTACACTCATCGGCCTGTAGATGGTGCTGTTGAGCGAAGGGTTGCTGGTTTAGGATGATACTGTCACACACACACACATGCAGGAATACAAACAAACGCAAGCATGCACACACACTGACATCCACACGCACAGACACACACCCATACACACACATACAAATCCACATGCACAGACACACACACACAAACACACACGCGCACACATGTACGCACACATACATACACGCACAGACACACACACACACACAAAGACACACACATACACAAACACACACACACACACACACACACACACACACACACACACACACACACACACACACACACACACACACACACACACACACAGACAGACATGCACATACTACTACTTTTTTTAGGTATATACATAAACATGCAATACAGCCAAATTACTCAACGTCATTTATTTTTGTGGAAAGCCAGTGCAGGCCTGAGCGGCAGTCATATTTTGTACCGCGATGCGGTACATCTAGTTAATATGGAAGAAATCTTGGTTCTTTTACCAAGGGCCAGTATTAGGGGCGTCATGTCGCCGGAAAACCATTTCAACAGACGCTTCCCTCACTGGCTGGGGCGCGGTTATCGGCGCTTTGCCAGGGGTCTGTGGCAGGACCTTCATCATTCTTGGCATATAAATTGCCTAGAAATGTTGGCTGTGTTCAGGGCTCTGAGGAGTTTCCTCCCAGACATCAAAGGTTTCCACGTCTTGATACGTTCGGACAATACATCAGTGGTAGCGTATCTGAACCGACAAGGGGGACTCAGATCGCGCCCTCTATCCAGATTGGCGCATCAGATTATTTTATGGTCCCAAGGGAAAATATTATCTATAAGAGCAATATATGTCCCGGGGGTTCAGAATCAGGGAGCAGACATCCTGTCAAGGCAGGGGCTGAGGCCCGGGGAATAGAGACTCCATCCAGAGGTGGTGGAGCTGATATGGCAGAGGTTTGGACCAATGGAAGTGGATCTGTTGCGTCTCAAGAGACGTCCCACTGTCCACTTTGGTTCTCCCTCACTCATCCAGCCCCGTTGGGGTTGGATGCCATGGTACAGGCCTGGCCGAGGCTTCGCCTGTACGCTTTTCCCCCGATCGCTCTGCTCCCGGGAGTCCTGGAGAGGGTCCGTCAGGAGGGCATCAGTCTTCTTCTGGTAGCCCCGTTTTGGCCGGCCCGAGTATGGTTTTCGGATTTAATTTCACTCCTGATAGCTCCGCCATGGCAGATTCCTCTGAGGAGGGATCTGTTATCTCAGGCGGAGGGTACTATGTGTGACCAGTCACGGAAAGTAGGGACACATGTCGGTTCTGGGGCATTTTGAGTTATTCACAGATTCTGAAAGTGTAGTCTCCAAGCTTTCCAACGATGTGTAACACAAGGAAATCTGATAATATTTGGAGAAGTTATGGCCATTTAAAGGTAGGCGCTCAAAAACGCACAAAGGGGAGAAAACAGCGTCTGAAGATTCTCACCTTTATCCTGCTGGGAGTGACAATAGGGCTCATTTACATCTCATTTAGATAAGCCATACCCCCCTGTAAAGCTGTAAGCACGGGGGGAGCAGAAAGGCCAGGAAAATGTGCCATCAAATAAAAAATAAAAAATAAAGTTTGCAGGTAATATATAAATAAATGTCTTTTAGCATTTACCGATAAAACTGTATAGGCAACTCTTGTGTACACTGAATTAAAAATAAGATAAACTCTAGACAATATTCAAATCAAAAACAGGATGTGCTATGTGATATATATAGTATGAGTAGGCTATTAGTAGGCTATATCATTCATTTCGTTCGTTTTTTAAATAAGATACTAGCTGAAATGTGTTTTTTAAATCAAGTGATCAAAGTGCTCGTTGCCGGCGATCAGTGCCGCAGATGCAGTGTTTTCTCGTGTGGCTCGCGCACACACCCCATTGTCTTCACTCGACGCGCGCTTCAATCCGTTGCGTATACTCTCTATTCGTTCTGTTTAATATCACAAAACATAATGCAAACGTTTGCGTGTCCCAGCTTGATATACAACCACTGCTGAACATAATCGTTTTGATGAGAGAAAAAAACTAGGCCTATACGAAAAAAAAAAAAAAAAACCTATACGAGGGCGGGATCGAACTCAGACCCTCTGACACGGCTGGCGAAAGCTCTACCACTGGACCATTAAGATACACGTTAGATAAGTTGGCGGATCCATATATTGGCACTGACAACATGTATTAGGCTACATCTCATTAAACGACAAATTAAACCCCATGTAACCTACTATTTAAATCGATTGCTGGACATCGTAATGTTATTGGCGTCCATCTTCATTGAATTTTGAAATCAGATAGCGCCGGCCAGAGCGCTGCATAATAAGTAGCCAGTATGGAAATACACACCGACAATGACACGCCCCTACTGCGTGCTAGAATCTCCGAAAAACAAGCCGATTTCAAAATCAAAATGTACGCTTTTAATTATGCCAATACTGCTATCTCAAACATGCAGAGGCTTCTTCGTGATCTCAACTAACAGATTCTGCAAAAAAACGAAAATCACAAATTTTGAAAAAAAAAGCTTCTTTCTCATTTTGCTCGAAAGTTGAGCTGCCGACTTGTGTCACTGGTTTCCGTGACGGGTCACATATTCCATCCTCGCCCAGAGCTGTGGAAATTGTGGGTCTGGCCTCTGAGGGGGCTCAGTACCTAAATGCTGTTCTATCATTTGGGGTGCACGGAACCATACTTATCTCTGGGGTTCCGTCTACTAGGAGATTATATGGCCTTAAGTGGAATGTTCTTCCACTTGGTATAGAGAACATGAGTTAGGCCCAGTTAACTGCCCAGTGGCTTCAATTCTGGATTTTCTTCAAGATCGTTCTCTGCGAATCTCTCCCCATCCACATGGATGGTGCACATGGATGCCATTGCGGCGTTCCATGCACCACTGAATATTGGGCCTTTGGGGAGGCACCATCTGGTCATACTATTTTTCCTTGGTACATAGAGGATGAGACTGACAGTCAGGTCCAGGGTTCCTTCCTGGTACCTGGCGGTGGTTCTTGAAGGGCTATCCCTGGCTCCCTTCGAATCCCTTCAGTCGGCTTTGCCTAGGACCTCACGTTCTAGATAGCCTTTCTCTTAGCTACTTCTTATAAAGAGACTGGGAGACCTCCAAGCCCTGGCATTAACGCCAGCTTGCTTGGGGTTTGCCCCGGCGGAGTTAAGGCCATCCTGCATCCAAGACCCAGCTATGTGCTGTAGCGTTTATTGGTAACAATCGTAATTAGGTCATATATGAAATATTAGCTCGAGCAGTAAGGAAATTTGGGGAAATATTAAAATCATAACTCATAGTCGTAATTCATAAATTTCACATATGCTATTACATTACCTGCTAATTATCAAAAATATTTCGTTCTATAACTGGTCTCTCATCAGTCATTCGACCAGCGAATGCTTTGATTATACCAGTTAAGAAGGAATATTTATATTATCAAACCTCAGACAAATTCTCTCCTGGCCGTGGATGCAAATTGCTGGGTTTATGAATTAAAATAAAGAGCTAGTAGCCAGATCTTATCGCAATTTCATTGACAATTACATTGGTGGGATTGTAACACAGAGTCAGTCGAAGTATAAAAGATTTATTTAATCAAAAATGACACACAAAGGATTATATGCATATAGGAAGTAATATAGGCTAATCTACGTACGTAAAATTACACAAGACCCACGAACGTTTAAACAAAACAAACATAAAACATGACTTGATCAGAATGAAAATAGGAAGAAAGTTAGGGAGAAAGTATGGTAATTTACAAACAGAACCTTTTAAGAGACAACTGTGAAAGCCGCTTCGAGAGAGATCATTTTATACGTTACTTGCGATTCTGTTCCTTTGTCTGTGTGAAGCTGGGCTTCGGGACCACGTGCGTATCTTGGCTGGACCGTGTCTCATCGATTTGTAGGCTTGCGTTTCGCGTGAAGTTCTTAAAAACTTACTGATCGTAACATTACCGAGAGGTACGGAAGTCTCTTCCCGGTGCGGGAAGGGCGAGAAAACTTGGTTACAGGACGAAACTGGATTTCTACATCCGCGGTTCGTTTGGATGAAGGCCCTGTCCCCTCTCCCGAGTGCAGAGTTCAGAGTTCGGAGTCACAAGGGTGAGAGCGTATGAGAGCAGAGAGAGAGCGTCTGCTTGTGTTGTGGTTTTTAAAGCAGCGCGGGGTAACGCCCTGTTTGATGACGGGACCCAATGGAATCTTTCGGTTCTGAGGCGGGAGCGTTTCATTGTTTGTGAAGGAACGCCTCTTCTGATCGTACACAGAAAAATGCATTAAAACTTTAATACCACATTATGTCTAGGAATAAACATTCGTGCGGAATATAGTTTATATTTCTGTATAAAGAAGCTCAGTACGATCCGTAGGATATCATACCCGACATTAATATCAGTTAATGAAACAGATACATCTCAAATGTATCAACACACATGTCCATTACATCTGCAGAGGTGCATAAATATCTCAATTTATCCCATCACAACCCATAGACAAGAAAACTACATAAAAACATTTTGATAATGATTCATGCGTGTGTGTAACTTGTATTTTAGGAGTTTCAGAGTGGTTTGGTGTGTGTGTGATTCAGAGCGGGTTTTCTGTTGTGATCGGAATGTCAGTAATGTCTTTGAAGCTCACACTGTCGAGAGGGGGGAAGCGAGTCGTAAACGGGGGTTCAGTTACAGAGTTTGCCAAGTCTGTGGGACTTAGAAAGTGTTTTCACTTTTAATTAGTATATAAATTAAAAGTCCATTTTTACCCATCGAGCCATAGTCGTTACAGTGCCTTAAGTGCAATTTAACATGGCTAGGTCCATGGTCCTGCAAGCATTTCATCCTCCACCACATGTGTTGGCAGAAGAGAAGAGGTTCCTTGCTCTGCCAGTCAGAGTTCCGAGTATTACCTTGAGCGGTCCTCTTCTTGGAGGAGGTTGGACTTACTGTAGTGTGTTTCGGGTCATCTAATGAGGGGCTCCCGGCTAAACAAACCATAAGTAGGCCTACAAGGTGCGCAATTTGCCTTCACCTTTGGCCGTAAGGGCTCATTCTACTAGAGGCATGGTGTCCTCTAGAGCCCTCCTCTTGGGAGTGCCCCTCCAGGAGATCTGTGAGGCAAGCCGTTGGGCTACCCCACACACTTTTATCAGGATTTATAGTCTGCACCTCCCTAGTACGCCTGGCGCACATGTGCTCTCGTCCTAGATGGGTGCCTGAGTTCAGTTTCACTCTAGGGCAGGCCTTTTCTCGGTGCGTGGCCTAGTGGGCATTCGTTCCCCAAAGAGTCGTTTTCAACGACGCAGTGCGAGTTCCCTCGAAAGGGAACGTCTCGGGTTATGACTATAACCCTTGTTCCCTGAGAAGGGAACGAGACACTGCGTCGTCCTGCCACACCCCTCAATGCCTGAGAGCGGCTTGCTTCATCGCGAGGGTAATGTGTGTGTGTGCCAGCGTCACTTTTATGCATCCGGTTATGCCGTCACATGTTACGTCATGACGCAACACCAATCAGGATTGGATTAGTTTCATTCATACTTCAGAGGCGCACGCTAAGGGAGCGTCCCCAAAGAGTCGTTTTCAACGACGCAGTGTCTCGTTCCCTTCTCAGGGAACAAGGGTTATAGTCATAACCCGAGACGTTTTTTGGGTTCTTCTAGGTTTCAGGAGAAAAATTGGGAGGGACTGCTGGAGAAGGTGGTTGCCCGATTATCTCAATGGCGATGGCTGTTACCACAACTATCTTATAAGGGGAGAGTTTTGGTCATAAATAATTTGGCTGCTTCCAAGTTGTGGCATAAGCTAATGGCGGTTGAACTGCCTGAAGAATTGGTGGGTTCTATACAAAAGACACTAGTGAATTTCTTCTGGAATGGTAAACACTGGATTTGTGCTGGACATCTTTATTTTCCTCAGTGTGAAGGAGGACAAGGCTTGATCGATATTAAGAGCAGAATTCAAGCTTTCAGACTGCTTTCAGCACAAAAACGGTTGTATAGAAAATAATTGACGTGGACTCGTACAAGAAGTGCAATTCTGCAAAGAGTAGAGAGGTTGGAATATGATGTACATCTTTTCTGGTTACAAATTAAAGAGATGGACCTGACAGAGACTACATCCTTTTATAAATCAGTGCTACAGGTATGGGATAAAACCTTTAAGATTAAAAGAGTTTTCGAGATCCATAAAGACTGGGTGTTGGAGGAAATGAAGCCTAGCGCTAGTTCTGCCAGGAAGACTCAATCGTTCACGTCACTTATTACCTTCTCATCTATCCAATCATATCCTAATAGCCCAGTATAAAAGGGTGGTACTTACACATGTCTGAGTTCGCAGATGCTGTCGCTTCAACCACCTCCATCCTCCCCAACCACCACCAAGACGGGACCTTTCCTCCATCCCCCCCAACACCACTATGCTGGGTCCTCCCCTCCATCCTCCCCAACACCTCCAGACGGGCTCTCCCCTCCATGAAGATGCCAGGATGTCCTCTTCCTCCTTCCACCCCACCACCACCAGATGGCCCCCTTCCTTACTTCGCAGGGGATGGGCTGCGCCCCTGCCTTCGTCTTCAGGCAGGATTTGCAGATTCCGTACCCTCGGAATGCGAGTTACGGACAGGGCCTACGCCAAAGAACTTGATTGTTTGCTGAGCTCTTAAATAAATGTTCATTGTCAGTATTATTCTCCCGAGTCTTTCTGGTAGAACTACTTTTCACAATCCAGTGGTTTGTGGTACACTGGTGTCTTCTAGTAGTGTACAGGAGAATATGTTGAGAAGAAACTGCACGAAGTTGAAGGACTTGGTCAATCCAGATGGCTTGAAGTCTGTGGAGGATATAATGTACCTGACGGGACTGTGATCTCCACGTTTTTGGAGACTCCGGTTTTTAGAAGAAATTTGTTCTTTTTTGCCGGGTTCTTACAGAGAAGTTATACAAAGGAATGATCTGAATGAACAGACGTATTTTATCCCTCAAAAACTGTTAATTTGTTCTACTTATAACAACGGCATGTTGGAAGACCATCATGTAGAGGATTCTGACACATCTGAGACATGGACAATTGATGAAATGTCTAAAAAGGTTTTCTATAACCTGTGTGTCAAGACTGTTCATAATGGCCAGTTTTTCCCTTGAGAGATCAGTGGAGGTCCCTCTATAAGTTTCCACTAGAGAAACAAACTGCAGATTTGCAGTGGAGACTTATTCACAGGGCAATAGCTACTAACAGATATGTGGCTCTCTTCAATCCAGCAATAAGTGGGGAGTGTGGGTTCTGTAGCCAAGAAGAGACTGGAGCATTTATTTTTGGATTGCAAATGATTGGAGGGTTTTTTTAGAGTTTTGACTGAATGGTTTAGAGGATTTGGTGAAACTTTTTCTGAATGCATTTTTATAGGAGGTGTAAAGTATGGAATGTCAAAAAAGACAATATTTTGTCTCCTGAACTATGTTATGGGCATAGCAAAATTAGCAATTTGGAAGACCAGAAAAAACAAATTTCTGGGTCTAACTGGAGTGGAGAATGTTGAAGGGGTTCATTTCAAATAGATTAAAAATTTAGTTTTACTTATTATGACTAGGACACTTAATGACTTTTAAAGAAATGTGGTGTGTAAGAGAAGTTTTATGTTGTATTTGTGAGGAACAACTCATTTTTAATTTTTAAAAGAATTTCTTTTAAAAATATTTGTACTAAAAGTTTATGAAGGTTACGAGGAATTTATTGAATGAACAATGACGTATTGAAGAGGAATTGTATTCAATAAAGATGTGTTAAACCTCTCTTCTCTTCTCTTCTCTTCTCCTCTCTTCTCTTCTCTTCTCTTCTCTTCTCTTCTCTTCTCTTCTCTTCTCTTCTCTTCTCTTCTCTTCTCTTCTCTTCTCTTCTCTTCTCTTCTCTTCTCTTCAAATTAAATCTATATTTGTGTAAGCTGAAAAAAAAAACCCTCATTGATTGGGCAGTTATATTTGATAGAAAGGAGTAACCACTGACATTTGATCAGAAAGTTAAACAACGCGGTGCTCATTGGTGTTATCTGCCTCCATTCTGTACCCAAGATGTCAAAAGAGTGAGTCACAGTAACACTCTCTATGTGTCTCTCTGTCATAGTAAACAAACGCAAGGACAAGACAAATAGAGGCTGAGCTACAGAAATGGAGGCGAGTGAGATAAGGAGCTGTGAGAGGAGAAGAGTGATCGGAGAGAGAAACAGAGAGAGAGGCCTAGAGAAAAGGTCAGCATGCGTTGTCATGCAGGGTGGAGGATGCCTGAGCCGCTGGGTTTTACTCAGATTAATCTGTCGCGTGGTGACAGCGCTGGTTTAAAAAGGTCACTCATGGCAACAGGATGTGGGTGCAGGGTGCTGAAATGTATCGAATCTGACCGCTTGCTGGCTGGGCTTCAGGTAGTTAGTGCACCATAAAGGTCAAATTTGCTTCGCATCTCTCCAGAACTGACCGCTCCATGGCTCTTCGGAGATTGTTGGGCTCAGTGCACTGACAGAATCAGACAGAAGTTTTGTTTTAGCTCTGAAAAGGCCTCCTAAGTGCCTCTTGTTACGATGATGGAAATTTGACAAGTTTGTCAAAACATTTTGAACACAGTAGTAGGTCAGTTAGAGAGACAACTATGTCTCTCTTACTGACTCTTTATGTCAGTTACATAACTTTATTATGTAACCTATAAAAAGGTCATTCACTTCAGTTGTTGCTCAGTTGTATTAAGTTGTTCTAAGCACCAGCAGTTATTAAATTTCTGGTTGAATTGATATTTTCTCAAATGTTTTTGATGGATGAGTGGATGTGTGTGAATTGATAAATTGATGTATAAAGTGTATTTATGGATGGATGATAGATGGGTGGAGTGAAAGTGGATGGATGGGATATTTTACAAATGTTTTTGGATGCGTGTGTGTATACTTAATGTACAAGTGTATTTATGGGTAGATGACTGGAAAGATAGATGGGTAGACATGGATGGATGGATTAGTAGACAGGTAGGTAGATGGGTAGATAGATTGTTGGACAGAGGTGGGTGGATAGATGAGTAAGCATAGGTGTGCAGATCATTAGATGGATGGGTGGCTTGACAGTTGGATGAATGAATGGATGGGTGGATGAATGGATTTGTAGATTGATGTGTATAGAGATATTTTTGATGGAAGGATTGTTTTCACATGCAATTTTGAATGGACTGTTGGATAGACGGCTACAGTAGGTCTAAATTTGATAGACTGATATAATGTTAGGTGGATGGATGAAAGTTAGAGATGCACCGATACCAAATTTCTCCGCTGATATCGATTGCTAATTATTCAGAATGATATCTTCCAATACCGATAGTTAGATTTTTCTTAAGAAAAAAAACTATACAGGGAACCCTCTCCCCACACTATAATATTAGTGGTTACAATTAACAACAGAGGTATTATATTTAACTGCTATTTATTTTCAGACATAATAAGCACACAAATAAACAGGGTTCCCGCGGGGTCTTAAAAAGTCTTAAATTCTGAACTTTAAATTGAAGTCCTTAAAACGTCTTAAAAACAGGCAGATTTTCATCCGCGGTCTTAAATTTCATTTAGTCATGTCTTAAAAAAGATTTTACCCTCGTTCATTTCCAGAAACGCTGGCCGCAGAAAGTTATTACAAAGTAGAAAAAAGTATCGAAGTCGCTCGCCAAGAGGCAGTTCACATATCGCGTCTTTTTCGCGCTCAAGTTCATTCAAATGTAGGCGCACAGTAAGCGCGCTTATAATTGAAGCGACGCGCTCGTTTTTTTCCAGGCACAGCGACATGAAAAAAGACATGAAGGATGCGGGTGTTTTTCTCTTCTCCATTAATAAATCTTGAAACAGAGCTACAGCAAGCGTTTTTGGGCGGTGGAAATCCATTAGCCACTAAAACATTTTTGTCATTGTGGAGAGCGCAGGGCATGGTTACATAGCAACGACAGACGCCACGGGAAAATCGGACCGAATTTTACTATTAATAATAAAAGATAAGCTAAAGTGTATTGTAAATGTCAGTAAATAATTTTTTATAAAAAGAATGAGTCAAAAAAGATAAAGTCTGTGAAATATGTGAGGTTTATCTTTTTATAAAAACCTTTTTTGTCAACTTTATTTGAACTTGTACATGTTAGTATATAACATGTTGCAATTAAGACACTTTTAAAATCTGGCTATAATTTTTAACCGTATTATTTTAATGTTTATGTTAGTGTGTATTGATGCTAATTTTATTTGTTATTTGCTGTTTTTTGACAAAACTTGGTGAATTAATTTCATTGTGTAGAATTAGTACTTTTTGAACAGGATTCTGTGATAACAGTGATCATTTTTGGCACTATAATAATTAAATGAAATGTTCATGCTATTTAATCTCTAGTTATGAAAAACTATGATCAACTAAAATCAACTAATTATGTGTTTTTTACAGTAGGCCTATAATATGCAAAGTACAATTTTCTATAAAAAAATGATATCTGATTCTGTTCTTTTCTCTGACACGCGTTGTTGGGTCTGGAAGGTTACTAATGTGATTGCTTTATCTGTAAATTAAGTTAATGCTTTTTCACTTACTGAATTCATTGAAATAAAATGAATTCTATGATTTGAAATTTTTTTGGCAATGCGTCGTGTAGGTCTTAAATTTCAATCTTTATGGTCTTAAAATGTCTTAAAAAGGTCTTAAATTTGACTAACTGAAACCTGCAGGAACCCTGATAAAGACTGAAATGTTTGTATACACCTCAGTTGGCACATAAGGTAGTTTTCATAAGCACTTGTCTTCATGGCTAATTTATTCAAACATATGTAATTAACAGTAAATAAGCTCCTCTCTATTTTTTTTATAGCTAACTAACAAACTGTGAACATCAGATATCTTTCCTGAGGTAAATTCAGTGTAAATTGACATTTGTTCACAAGCTGTTTTATTGAAATCTTCCCGCAGTTGAAACAGATTGAGTGATTACATGAGACATGATACAGACATATGTAAGTTGTACTGTATCTTTCAACATACCTTCTGATATGCATGCATGTTTTTCGAGATGTTGTATTAAAATGTAAGAAAAGACTTTGCGCTACCGATTTGACTGAGGTGCTAGAGCCATCTGTCAAGTCGCATTTAAGAGCGGCAAAATGTCAATCATTGGGTGTTTTTAAACAGTCGGCCTTTGGCTTTTTTCACATCTTCATGGACACCACAATGTTTTCCCTCGTGTGGTAATAGTTTTCCTTGTAATTATGTATGGTTTGCAAAAATCGGAACTGCTGCGTCTGTGTAGATGAGAGAAGCAAAGTGTATGCGCATTGTGCACACGCTACAGTACATTATGGCCAAGCATGCGCCCTTAAAATAGCATCTGAATAACGCACCACTGACTTTAGACTAGGTTTTTCCTGGTCGGTGGCGGAATTGTTCTCTGAAACTGCAAAATAGCACCAGGGAACGTTTGCGCCGGAACACGCCTCCTCTTTTCACTGAACCGCCCCCGGGAGCGCAAGTTCATTCCCTAATTTACAGACGTGCGTCAGTGGAGGGTAAAGTTCACTGTGCGTCGGGTGCAAAATAGGAATGATGCGTTCGTCGGTGCACAAAGTAAATTGCGCTGGGTGCAAGTAGACGTGCCGGTATTCGGTAATGCGATAAATCGCGGTAATGAATATGCACGATATTGTTATCGTGGGCACTTCAAAATACCGTGAAAAATAATAGATCAGAATTGATATTTATAGAACGCGCATTAGCTTATATTTTCCATCAACCGCTTAAACAAACACTGCGTATATGCTGCGCGAAACATGTGCGCACTCTGATGTAAACAATCCCCACATGTAGAAGCACTGTGTGCTTGCTCCGCAGTGCGCACTCTAGTCTAATGTAATGAATCCTCACATGGAGAAGAAGCATGGCGGAAAGAGGAACGCTGCCGTCGATTTATCCCCCTTCTAAAAGCAGGGCTGCCAACTCTACGCATTCAGCGTGAGACTCACGCAATTTACACTTCTCACACGCTCTCGCGCCACACATCCATTTTCTCACGCACAGAAAAATCACGGAGCAAAGAGGACACTGACACCGACAGACTAGACAGAGCAGGTTACTTTTGATATGAAAAAAATTCTCAGCTGTCATGTTCTGTCCATTTTATTACGAAATTCAGACAATAAATACCGTTTTGGCGCTTGTAAATGTGACATGACAGATCGCTGTAGCACCTCAGTTCAAGTAAACCGATCATCTATTACTTTTTATTTAAAGATACAGTACAACTTACCGAAAGGTATTTATGCCTCATACATAATATCTATCAATCAGTGTTTTTCAACCACGGAAAGAGGTCAATATAACTGCAGGATAACAATTATGTCACAGAACGTTACATTTACCTCAGGAAAGCCATTTAATGACCAACACGTTAGCTGACTGGAAAAAAATAGCTATAGAGAGGAGTATTTTGCTAAATATATGCACTATATTTGTATTATATTTTTACTAGTGTCATAATTGTTAATTTTAACCTTTTATAATACCAGCTGACAGGGCTCTCTGTATGTTTACAGCATTATGTGAGATATATTTTTTCTTGAGAAAAATTAACATGTAGGCTATCTACTGTAGCCTACCTAATATTTATCCAAAGAGTCAATATTGAATCAAGATTGAAATCAAATCCCAAGAATTGAATTGAAATCGTGAAAATTGTGTAAAATTCCGTTTTGTTACCAAATGTTTTGACAATCACAATTACACCTATTGTAATGCAAGTTGTTTTTTTAATGCAAGTTGTTCCCTCCCCCACCACCACCACCAATCCATCCATTTCTCTTGAGCAATTAAAATATCATGATAATACCGTATACCGTGATAAAAGCTCAATTAATTAATCGCAGCATGAAAATTTGATACCGGCACATGCCTAGGTGCAAGATAGGGCCCATAATGTGGATATGCTCGGAGTCATTGTTGGGACTTCCTCTACCTCCTCTTGCTTGGCCTTTCTTCTATGCCAGGGAAGTCAGTGTCTCTGCTCTTCTTTTTGGAGCTGCATTCTTTATCAGGGCTAGGCAGTGATGGTGGCTTATAATTAGGAACAATCACAGGATACTGATAATTCATAGAAGCTGACACCTGTGAACTGGAATCCAAACTTCTCTTCGGCTTTGTTCAGGGCGATATCAAACTGCTTGTTGATGATCGGTGCAAGCTCTACATCTCCCCAATGATTAACTTCAAATAGGTGCAGGGAAAACCTCTTAGGAGTCCAGTCTTTCTCATATTCATCATTAAAAACCTCCCACTGGCCAACCACTCCTCTGGGTATCTTGTGTCGTGGAAGCTTGGGGCATGCGGACCAATGTCAAACTGCCTTTCCTAGTCCTCCTCACCGTTCAAATCGTTCTGTTGACTGTCATAATCTAAAAATGGCATCTTCTGTTCTTCAGCAATCAGCAAGGCCAAACAAAAGAAGGTTGATTTCTGGCTTTAAAGAATAATAATAATAAAAAAGATCTTAAGTCTGGCCATGCCAGTCAATCCTGTGAATATAGAGAAAGTGTAATTTTGTATAAAGAATAATCATGTCTCATACAAACAGAAGTAGAAATAATAGGTTTAAAGACAAGAATAAGATGATGCTTTCTACATCTTTTTAATTAATACATTATATCTATCTATCTATCTATCTATCTATCTATCTATCTATCTATCTATCTATCTATCTATCTATCTATCTATCTATCTATCTATCTATCTATCTATCTATCTATCTATCTATCTATCTATCTATCTATCTATATATATATATATATATATATATATATATATATACATATATACATATATATATATATATTATACTGTGGTGAAATGGAGTCAGAAAAATCAGTGAAACCTGCATTTAATTTTAAAATCTAAGAGTAAGTATTTGTAGAGTCCCATTTATGATGTGGATCTAGTTTTCCAGTATAGTTGATAACTGCTCATAATATACTGCTGCAAAACTGACACTTACATACAGCTGTGTGCTCCAGTGTGATGAGTTATATTAAGATGTTCTCTGATGTTTTTCTTGCTGTTTTGCCACCTCAATAAGTTTCTGGTGCTCTGACAGCAGCTTCCTTTCAATGAAAGTAAACAATGTTGACTACGTTGGCTGGGTCAATGTGCACAATGTGATAAAGAAAGAAAAAAGGATAGTGGAACATTTAATTTTCCAATATTCTGCTTGTTTATCTGCATTGCATGACAGTTTTCATTTTTGGACTGTGATACAAAGTTCAATACTTGTTAATTTATCTAGGAAAAAAAATTGTTGAAAAGCTTTGTATGGAGGAGTTAGTTAGAAATTGCTTTTTTCCATACAATGAATGCATCTGTCAGACAGGACTAAAATGCCTTAAAAGCCACCCTTACTACTACTGCGCTATATTAGATATGTCTTCGGAAGCTGTAAGATAGCTTTATGAAAGGAACACATATCCTAATAGAGTTATATTATCATAGAAGCCTTATTTTTCGATGTTGTTTAATAGTGTGCCTTTTAATAGTATATGTTTAATAGTGTGTAGAGCTTAAAAGCAGTTAAGGGATATAAATTTTAATAGTCTTATCGAATTTGTACATATTTGGATTATAAAGCCTGTAAGGACAGTCAACTTTTTTTTATTTTTTTTATTTTTTTAAAGCTTTTCCCCCACATATTTCAGTGTATGATTTTATTAAAATTCTCAGGCTTCATTTAACAAGTGTACTTTTTCTTCAGAGTCATTGTTGAAGCACAGTTAAATGTAGTAATTGTCTGGAAGTCAAATGGTTTCTCATATTTAGCCAGCTGAGTGCCAAACATGGCACTAAGTGTTAAAAGTGTTACAAAAAAGTAAAAAGAAAATACTAATGAAATGGGAAAAATGTGTATCCATCAGCCTGTTGTTTAGCTTAAGTGCTCTGCATTTGCTCTCGTCTTCCATTATTTGTTGGGGTATAAAGCACTTGAGTTTGAAAACAAGCAAAGAAGAACAGCCCAAATGCAGGGTCACATGACTGTGAAGTGGTAGCAGAGGAGTATTTAACATAGGCAATCTTCCAAATGATTGAGCTACCTCTAAATATAATTTTTTTTGTCAACATTTTTGCATATTTCTAATTTTGAAGTTAAAAGGAACAGTTTAAGAGGTTAAGACACTAACATTTTGCACAAAAAAAAAATTGGACTTGATAAGGACCACCCTACTCGCGAGCCCTGTGGCGCGGGACCCGCGTTCGCCGAGGCAGTGCGGAAATGCTCTTCATGGGGCTCGCAGATGGATCTGACAGAGGATCTCGAGACTGCTGAGGCACATTCTTGGGATTCCTCTGCCAGTTCTGATGTTCTCCATCCTCCCGAGGAAGTGGACATGCTCTGTATCGAAGGCGGGGATTTTGGGGATGACTCGCCTCCCCATGTCCCCGCATATGAGGAGCTGGTAGAGGTTGTCTCTCGTGCAGTGGCCCGTCTTAATATCAGTTGGCCACATGAGAAGCAGGAAGTGCTTGTGAAAAGCAAGTTGGACGAGCACTTCCTGCAGCACAGAGAGCAACCTCACCACCGGGGTTTGCCGTTTTTTCTTGATTTCCTTGGAGGTCCTAGAGTTAATTCTAATGAGCTGATGAGTTGAATCAGGTGTGTTTGATTAGGGAGACAAAGAAAACGTGCAGTGTTGGGGGTCCTTCAGGAGCAGGGTTGGGAAACACTGATCTAAAGGACGCATACTTCCACATTTCCATCCTTCCATATCACAGGAAGTTCCTGAGGTTCACTTTCGGGGGTGAAGTGTACCAATATCGGGTTCTTCCGTTCGGCCTAGCTCTCTCCCCTCGCACATTTACCAAATGCATGGATGCAGCTCTAGCATCCTGGCCACGGTGTCCAGGATAAAGCTAGGCCAAGCCATCACTGTCAAACTTCCAGAGAGTGTTAGGTCTCTTGGCAGCAGCGTCCAATGTCATTCTGTTCGGCCTGCTGCACATGAGGGCCCTGCAGTGGTGGTTGAAAACCAAGGGGTTCTCATTCCGCATGATCAGGGTTACACGCAGATGCATTCGTTCCCTTCGTGTTGGTGGTGTACCGAGCTCTGAGGTGCTTCCTGCCGGACCTCAAAGGTCATCATGTCCTTGTGAGGTCAGACAGTATGTCAGTGGTGGCCTATATAAAACATCAGGGGGTCTGAGGTTTCACCCTCTATGCAAACTGGCACATCAGATCCTCCTGTGGTCCCAAGGGAAACTGTTGTCTCTCAGAGAAACACACATCCCAGGGAATCAGAATCAGGGAGCAGACATCCTGTCAAGGTAGGGGCTGAGGCCCGGGGAATAGAGACTCCACCCCGACATGGTGGAGTCAATATGTCAGAGGTTCGGCCCAGTGGAAGTGGATCTATTTGCATATCAAGAGACGACTCACTGTCCGCTGTGGTTCTCCCTCACACATCCAGCCCCGCTGGGGTTGGATGCCATGGTACAGACGTGGCCAAGGCTGCGTCTGTACGCATTTGCCCCGATCGCTCTGCTCCCGGGACGGGATCAATCTACTGTTGGTAGCTGGTGTGGCCGGCCCGAGTATGGTTCTCAGACATAATATCGCTCTTGGACAGCCCTCTATGGGAGATTCCCATCAGGAGGGACCTGCTGACACAGGCAGAGGGCTCAATATTTGACCCTCAGCCGGAACTATGGAAACTGTGGGTCTGGCCCCTGAAGGGGCACAGTACCGAGAGGCTGGCGTGTCAGCTGGAGTAGTGGAGACCATACTCAGCTCTAGAGCTCCCTCCACAAGGAAGTTGTATGGCCTAAAATGGAATGTTTTCACCATATGGTGTAGAGAGGGTGAAGTGGACCCAGTTAACTGCCCAGTGGCTTCAGTGCTGGAGTTCCTCCAAGACCACTTCTCGGCTGGTCTTACCCCATCCATGCTCAAGGTGTACGTGGCTGCCATTTCGGCTTTCCACGCTCTTCTGGGTGATGGGCCTCTGGGGAGACAGCAGTTGGTCGTACGTTTCCTCCGTGGGGCTTGGAGGATGAGACCTGCTGCTCGTACCAGGGTTCCCACTTGGGACCTGGCAGTGGTTCTCGAAGGGTTGGTTGAGGCCCCCTTCGAACCTCTGTAGAAGAACCTTCTACAGCCAAGAACCTTTCCCTAAAGATGGCTTTTTTGTTGGCCATTACTTCTCTGAGGAGGGTAGGAGATCTTCAGGCGCTCTCTATATCCAATGGGTGCCTGGAGTTTGATCCAGGCGACATTAAAGCCATCCTACATCCCAGGCCAGGCTATTTGCCTAAGGTGCCATCAAATGTGGCACGGCCTACGGTTCTGCAGGCTTTTCATCCTCCGCCTCACGTGATGGCGGATGAGGAGAGACTTCATCTACTCTGCCCTGTCAGAGCTCTTAAATTATATATTCAGAGGTCCTCTTCATGACGGAAGTCAGATCAGTTGCTAGTGTGTTTCGGGTCGCCCTAGAAGGGGCTTCTCGCTTCCAAACAGACCATTAACCCTCTGAGGTCTGAGCTGTTTTCTGGGCCCTGGAGGTGTTCTGACATGCTCTGACATTTGTGGTTATTTCTGTTACTTGTGACATTTTCATGGCTAAAGTCTAATTACACTGTATTCAGCACAAACTCTGCTACAATAATATATCAGCAGCATGTATGTAAAAGTTTGTAGTTTTGAGATAATGACATTTATGCGTGGTTTGTGAAAATACAAAAATAAATTCTCACTGAAATAAGGTCATGAAACCCATACTGATTATTTCTTCACAAGACTTTTGAAAATTGTATCACGTAGCCTAGAATATTTGCTCTAAAACTATGTGAGAATCACCCTGACTGCTCATTCAGAGAAGACAATATATTGATTTAAAATTTTTACGACGTGTTTTGTGTTAGAAAGCAATATGCGAAGGGGCGGATCACCTCATTAATATGAAAGCTTTCCACACCTGAGAAAGACAAAGAACCTCCCTAATGGCCCTATTAGGAGCTTATCAGGGCCCATCATTCTGACCAACCTTGCACAAAGAATGAGGAGATTTAAAAAAGAATTGCTTTTAAAATTGTTTGGATTTATTTACAACACAACATAATCTAAAGATACACAACAAAAAAGCACTTATTGAAGAAAGAGACCTTTGTGCCATTCCTAAAAACATTGTACATACCTTTCATTTTCTAAGGTGTTTGATTTTCACTTTACCATGTTCATGTACAGAGACATGTACTGTGAATGTTGAAGTCAGCAGGACTCAGTGGCATCTGGGCCCTGAAAAAAAAAGTGAACATACTGATATCAAGAGAAAGGCCTGCACGATTTTGGGAATACATTTTAGATTTTTCTTGTTAAAATTGCTTTTTAAAATTCACAGAATACACACACACACTCACACAAATGTTTCCAACAATATATAATGAACACCAGGTTTGTTGTGCCTTGTAGGTATAGGCTATGCGCAGTGCTGCATAAAATAATAACAATATAGCAGCCTATATATATTTTCAAAAAGATTTCAGTAACAACTAAGCTAGAGAAAAATATATTGATTATCATGTTACTTCAAATGTTTCCATTCGTTATGATGATATGAAATGAGATAATAGTAAAAACATGAAGCCGTTTGGAGCGTTTTGCTTTTCCAAAATATGATACATTCAAACGCGATCGCGATCAAAAATATGATACATTAAAACGCGATCGCGATCAAAAATATGATACATTAAAACGCGATTGCGATCAAATATAAAACATTATGGTTAGGCCTACCATATACATAGCCTATCTACGTTTGAGCAGATATCCACAAACACAGTAACATTAAACACGGGTCTAAATATTATAATATTCACCATATATCTAGCAACAGTTCAACTGCAATGTGAAATTTATGCAACAATAGCAAACTAATATGTAAGAATTTCTTACCTTATCTTTCTTGTCTTCAAATATCGTTCTTCTTCTTCTGATGTAAATCCAATGTAAGCTCAGGCACGTCTTTCAAACTCGACGAAAAGTGAAGTGAAGTGTTTTGTTGTTGAGGTAATGAGGGCGATCGCGTTCCATGTGGAGATTTGCATGTGAATATCTTTTGCGCGAGTGGGCGTGGCCGAATTAAAAATAATTAGGAAGCGTTTGAGAAGCTGGAAATCTTGTTGGTTTTATACAAATTACTTAAACAGAGAATATTTGTTTTCGTTTTGAATCCGATCATTTAAAAGTACACACTTAAATGTTTATAAAGGTGTATGGCTCATAAATGTGTAACAAGTATTCGCTGAGTTTTGTTTCAGTTTATAGACGTGCTCAAGAAAAAAAAGTTCACCGCGACGGAGAGGCAGAACGCACACACTGTTTATTTTCTTTATTTTACAAAAGCACAATGTTTTGATTTGATTGGAAGTGGACACATACAAAAGTAGAAATACCACAGATTCTTTTTTTATATTTATTTTTTCTGTATGACCATAAATGACGGAGAAATTTAAGTTTAAAGTGCTACAATGTGGAGAAAATCCAGCAAAACGCGCCGGCGCGTTTGTCGACCTCAGAGGGTTAACAACTGGAATTTTCAAGCTATATCTATGGCCTACTAGGTGCGCAATTTGCCTTCACCTTTGGCCGTGAGGGCTCATTCGACCAGAGGCATGGCGTCCTCTAGAGCCCTCCTCTCAGGGGCCCCGATCCAAGAAGTCAGCGATGCAGCAGGTTGGGCCACCCCTCACACTTTAATTAGATTTTATATCCTGGACATTCCATCTACACCTGGCACCCTTGTGCTCTCGTCCTAAGTGTGCCTGTGCGCAGCTTCACACTGGGACAGACAGGGCTCGTTGTGGCATAGTGGGTACTCGTTCCCCCAAAGTGTCATTCGACACAGTTCGAGTTCCCTCGAAAGGGAACATCTCGGGTTACGACTGTAACCCTTGTTCCCTGAGAAAGGGAACAAGAACTGCGTCCCTTCGCCATGCCTTCCCCTGCCTGGGAGCGCTTGCTTCATCACAGAAGCTAACTCTGTTGTGTGCGGGTGTCCTTTTGTAGCTTCCGCTTATGCCGTCACACGTTACGTCATGAAGCAACACCAGTCAAGATTGGCTTAGTTTCATTCATACTTCAGAGGCGCTACGCTGAGGGGCGTTCCCCCAAAGTGTCATTCGACGCAGTTCTCGTTCCCTTTCTCAGGGAACAAGGGTTACAGTCGTAACCCGAGACGTTCTGTCAATCAATTAAAAAAAGTAATTAATTAATCACACAAAATGTTCTGTAAATGTGATTAATTTTTCATACCTAACATGAAAGATTTTAATATATTTTTGTATTGTAATAATTTCACATTCAATCTCCAAGTTAATGTAGAAAAAAACTGCAAAGACAGTAGCCTATATTTTTTAAATATTTGTTTAATGGCATCTTTTTATGAAAGTGTGTCTATGAAATAGTTTTTTCCCTCAATTTTAGCCATTATAGCCATTCTGCATTACAGTATTGAGAGCTATACATTTTAACATTTATTAGGCTTTGAAATATATAAAAACTTTTAATTTTAGTGAACTTAAACAATCTTAACATAAATATTTTTTAAATTTACTTGTGCCCTTCAATATATCAGGACTCAATTTATTTTTCTTTTGGCCCAGTCAGACCAGTTCATATTTTTACTTAATGCAAAGCATTTTTTGTTATTTTAACAAAATTTTAAAAGTTATTGTTTTCATTGTTCTTGACCCATGTAATCTTGTAAACAGTGCTTTAAGGTTTTTAGGTAGGTCTAATAGGTAGGATATACAGAAGTTAAATAAAGTTATCAAACACTTCACAGTCCTCACTGCATAAATTATTAGAGATGCACCGATTGATCGGCTGGTGACCGGAATTGGCCGATTTTCACGTGATGGGCCATGACCGGCGACCGGCCGGTCAGTCTGACATATGCCGATTTTATGCCGGTCAAATGCACTCGGGCGCCGCATGATTAACCTTTTGAGCGGTACGTTCTCATATGTGGGATTTTTATTTCTGTGCCCCTGAGAGTAACGTTACGGTGCCACATTTACAATGTTCAGTGACATCGCATAACTGCCAGATTGAAACTGTGATTTCACATGTTGTCTGGCGCTGAGCCAGAGTCGGACGCGTTCAGCGCTGTCATATTCATATATCACAACTAAGCAGTGTTTTCAACCTCATAATGTTTATTTTAGGTTTCAGATATTTAAATACACAAGCACGAGTAAAACAATACATTTAGTTTGTAAAATACACACTGATGTCTGTGGAAGCAGCAATAACAATCTATTCAAATATAATTTGCCTACATGTGTTATTCATATCAGACAAACATAGTGGAAGTAACTATAAAGTTTACTCTATTCTTCTCAGTTCACCGGCCACTTTTTTGCATTTATTTCGGGAGAAACTGATGAATTCACGTGCTGTAAATCCGACTGACAGCAGGACAACATTGCGGGGCCCATCTCATGTTATAGATCAAGACACACTCACTTACACGTATTTGAGAATCGGAATATCAGATAGGCTAGTTGATGACATGGTAAGCAAGTTTGTGAATATTTTGAATAAAGAAAAAGCGAAAAAAAAAAAGCGACACATCTGTCATACAGTGTTATTGTGGCTGTGGTGTATCACGTGACGCGTCGCCATGGAAACATTAAAGGGAACGTTCGGCTTGAAAAAACTCACTCTGGGGGTGGGGGTGTCAGTTAGAATATTTTAAACTTACTTGTGAAAGGGTTAAAAAAAAGATCGAAATAAATATCTGTGTGTGCTGTAAAGTGGTTAGAAAATTTTTTTATCGGAATCGGCTAAAATCGGTATCCGCAGGTCAAACTCAATGAAAAATCGGAAATCGGAATCGGCCTAGAAAATTGTAATCGGTGCATCTCTATTCATTTATTATAGATAAATCCTTATTAAAGCTATAAAAGTTATTCAGTCAAGAGCAGTGAGTGTTTTTCTCTTTTTCTTTTATTCTTTGATTATCAATCATCCCATTTTCTCACAACTCTTTACATTCATTTAAAGGTGCATTTTGTAATATTTAGGAAGATCTGTACTAGACAGAAATGCAATATAATATACATAACTATGTTTTCAGTGGTGTATAAAGACCTTAATTAAAGGAGAACTCCGGTCAATTTTAACATTGAGCTAATTTTTTTTGTAAATTTGGAGTGCTGTCAATACAGAGAACAACGACAAAAATGTCCTTGATGTGTCATTACAAGTGCCCAGCCATGTGAGTGGTTCCTTTAGAGTTAACACGGGTGAATCTGACTGCAGTAGATGTGCAAGATATGAATAAAAATGATGTTAATTCAGCCAGCGCACATACCTGTATTTTCTTCCTGCTTTTGGTCGAAATCCACAGTAGTCGATTGTTGAGTTCACGCGCATAGATTATCACGCGCATGAACTCGACAATCGACTACTGTGGACTTCAACCAGTCAGATTCATCCGTGTTCACTCAGAAGGAATCACTCACATTGGCTGTGCACTTGTAATGACACATCAAGGATGTTAAGAGGCTAAAAGCTGGTTTAAAACTTCCCCTATTGAAGTCAACAGGGTGCAAATTTTAAAAAGAGGATAACACGGTGTAGGCAACACCGATTTTTGTCGTTGTTCTCTGTACTGACAGCACTCCAAATTTACAAAAAAATTATCTCAATGTTAAAATTGACCGGAGTTCTCCTTTAATGAACCGTTATGTTTTTATTACCTTAGAATGAGCCATTTCTATCTACATACACCACGGGTCCCCTTACATTGAAATGCGCCATTTTGCGCCGACATGTTTCTACAGTGGCCCTTAACGGACAAACGTGTTTCGTCACTATGTTGTTCTTCATGCAAAGATAGCTAAAGTCAGCGAATAAAACACTGACACAATGATGAACAAGTAACAATAATATTCGCAATAACATATCGTTTTACTGAATAATAAAGTAAACATAATTTCTTAATTTATCTTTGTGAATAAATCTCATTACTTAACTGGCTACTCTCTGCTGTATCAGACGACGACGACATCTGTCGGCCACCGTAACTTTTGATGGTTGCAATTCGTAACCTCACCACTAGATGCCGCTAAAAATCACACACTGGACCTTTAAGACTTCATTTAACTCATTTAAGACTGTGCTTGCAAGGATACTCACCAAAATGAGCATTTTGGCATCATTTTGGTGTGTTTTTGTCCGTTCAGGCGCTGTCTGAAGCAGCTTTCACTGCGCACAAGTGTCTCACAGAAAGGAGATTCACAGTTAAGTATAAAGGCAGTCATTTTATCTGATCCCACCACAGTTGTAAAGTGTTAGTTCCTCATCTCTTTTAAAAGTGTAGAGAGAGCAAAAACAAACAAAAAACCTTGCATGAGAGCGTGACTGGCACGGAAAGGTAGAGGCTTGGGGATATATGGCAGTGTTTCCCCTACCATTATATAAGGGGGGCGCCCCGCCCTCCTAACGGCTCCCCCCGCCCCCCCTTGGAGGTCAAGTAAATTTGATTTGATTTTCTTTATAGCGCCAGATTACAATTTGTTATTTTATATAAAAAAAAAACTACATGGCCCTTAAGTAATATGTTATTTATCTTATTTCCACGATGGCATGTCTTTTCTGTCTGTGTTTGCGCGTTTACAATTATCCCAATGAGTGCGCACATGCGCACACTCACACACAAACAAACACTTGCGTCACATACAGTTGAGCACTAGCGGACAGAGAGCGCGCGGCGGGAAATATGTCGCTGAACTGAAGATGGCAACACTCGCTCTACTGCGAGTAGCAGCCGGAGTAGCTCTCCTGCTCCAAGTCTAACGCCCGGTTCACATATATTTCGTTTGCGGTGAGTATTTTTTTCCCGTACACTGCACGCGGATGCAGTCCGTCGATGATCGATCCGTTCCAGTTGCGGTGCGTATACAGCAGTGCAGAGATCGTTTCCGCACCGAGTCTATTTCTGCTGTGCTGCAAACGCTGAATTAAAGTGACAGCGCATGTTTCGTGATCAAAATGAACACCGATTGACCTGAAAATGTAGTAATTTCACCATAAGTGCGATTAATTAAATAAAATGTAGTAATCTCACCATAAATTTATTTAATTAATTACTACTTTTTTCACTTTAAGACTGAGTTAAAGCAAGGAAAACTACAATTTACCTCAACAAGGCGACATAATGAACAACACTCGTCTCATTCGTGGAGGTGGAAAAACAAGTTCTTTGTGACATGCAAGATTTATTGTATTAAAATTTAAATACAAAAGATTTTAATATAAGTACATGGTTAAATATTTTACCACTTGCTTGAACAATTTAATATATAATTATATAGAAGTAATGCATTGAATAATACATTGTTTAAATTGTGTTTACGTGAACGCGCGTTCACAGGAGTGGTGCGTCTGACAGGATTATTCTCTCCAATAAATGCATCATAGAAATAAAAACTTCTCATAAAAAAGCCCTTTTGAAATTTGTTTGTCATATATATGTATTAACTAACATTAACGAACAATGAATGACCAATATATTTGTTAGTATTTATAAATCATTTTTTAGTTGGTAGTTAAAAAATAAAACTATTTAAGCTCTGGTCCATTAATATTAACAAATACTTCTATAAATTTAACAAAGGTTATTTGCAAAAGTCAATTTTAAAAAGATTTAAATATGTTTATTTATTTTTATAAAGAGATATCTTATGTTAACATTTTTTAACTTTTACAAACCATTACCCTCCCAGACAATTTATGTGACAGATAGATAGAGATAGATAGATAGATAGATAGATAGATAGATAGATAGATAGATAGATAGATAGATAGATAGATAGATAGATAGATAGATAGATAGATAGTGTCTGTGTCAATTTTCGAGATGGTCCTCAATGCAGAGCATAAAATCCAGGGGGAGGAGTTGGATAAAATCCAACTCCTCCCACCTTACATATACCTAAACCTACCCGTCTCCACCCCCTGATCCCTAAACCCACCCCTAAACCTACCCATCTCCACCCCTAAACCTACCAATCTCCACCCCTTATATAAGATCCGACTCCTCCCCTCGGATCTTGTGTACTGCATTGAGGTGCTACTGCAATTTTCCCCAAACAAACCAACCAACCCCCCCCCCCCCCCCAAACCTGTAAACCTAGGGGAAACACTGTATGGATATATTTGGACATTGTTTCTGTTAAGTTAAACACTTCCAAGCCTCACAGAGGAGGCAGTTAGATTTGACTGGAGCTAGACACAGGGTCCAACTGGGTTTCATCCTCACCTGCATACTGAAAGGGAGACTGAGAGAACAAGAAAGCTTAAGAGAAAAACAAAAAGAGCAGAGGCTGAGGTGAAAATGGCACAGAAGAAAGGACGTTTGCTTTTTTTCCTGAGGTGGCCTCTTGAGTCTTTTGACATTTCTGTACACAGTGCAGCCAATAGGTCGTTCTCTTCTGATGAAATCTTCAAAGCGGTGTTTTATCTTTATCGAACTGATGTTCTATATCATATGCATTGTGTGTGTTTGTTACCTTAATACTTAAAAGTAGTTTATCCTAGAAAAATCTTTCACAAAAAAAAAAAAAAAATCGATGAGGTATAATGCACACAATAATTACAATTTTGCTCAAACCCACGTCTTTTGTTTTCCATACAATGGAAGTCATTGGGTTCTAATATTGTTTGAACCACAACTTTGTTCAAAATATTTTCATTTATGTATAAACCATCCCTTAGATATTAAGTTCAAAATATTTTCATTTATGTATAAACTATCCCTTAGATATTAAGTTCAAATTTTAATCAAATGTAATTTCGTCTAGCTGTGAATAGGCCAATTAGATGAGAGGGGTCTTTTGATTAAAGGGACACTTCACCCATTTGCATTAAGCTTTGCATTGTTAGAAACCCAGTCATACTATTGAATGGTCGTGCAACACTCTCTCATTTTCCCCTGAGATGGGAGAAATCTGTTATTTACCTCTTACACTTCCTCCTACAATGACGCAAAAATCGTCATTTTGCGTCATTGTAGGAGGAAGTGTTAGAGGGGGGGATTTCTGTTAAGACTACAGACACTAGTTTCTCATCTTTCCCAGGGTGGGGCGCGCTCACGCTACAGACCTATTACAGATCAGTGGGTGGGACTTTACTCTCTGAAACTGAAAGCAATATCCTCCATCTTGTTTGTAGCTAAGCTAACAGGCGCTGTGGAGACAGATGTAAAGTTATGACAATAGCGGAGGAGAGTGCTCAATATGATATAGAAGAAGAGGATTTCGGAAGTCTGATGCTTGAATCAGGTGTTTGTGGCTACCTTTACAAGCCGCATTATAGCGAAGAGCAGCCGAGGCAGAAGACCTGCCTGCCGCGGACGAGGAGCCCGGACTGGCTCGAGTTAGGGCGGACTGGTGGCGCCGGTGATCTCACAATGCAGCTACGAACCGCTACGAACACAGAGATAGAGTCCGTCTGCGGCAAAGAATTTCAACGATGACAATTTCTCCTGGACGAAATCTCTGAATCAGACGAGGACACGGACGTTTGTGTTGAGAACTATCCTAGTTTCGCACCGCATATGTTCTGACTGAACATCCAGGTACCATGCAATAATTCACCTTTTCGAAAGAAATACAAACGAGGAGTAATGCACTATATGAGTTCGCCAACTAACTAGACATTTTGTGTGAATGTGAAATGAATTTCAAGCTCTGGTAGTAGCTAGCCTTGTAGACGGAAGAGTGATTTCTCTTATAGGCAGATATGCGCTTTCTGGATTAGTGGGAGTGGCTTGCGGAGCTGTGCAATGTGGTGCATTGTGGGAGTTGTTGTCTTTCATACAAATGCGTTCTGAAGTTATTTTTTGTCTTTTCTCGTTCACGAAGGCACCAAATTCAAAAATTATTTTACATTTCGACTACATATATGACCCACTTTAAATAAAAAACAATGTTCAAATGGGTGAAATGACCCTTTAACCTGTGAAACTACCAATATATGAATATATTGTACACAAATGGTTGTCAGAGTTTACAAGGTAACAGTTATCTGGCAAAATATGTGTATCAAGTGTTGTCTATGTATGTGAAGCACCACAATAGTCTGAACTAATTGCCCCATGGGGATTAATAAAGCTCTAAACTAAGATTGCTTTTTGTACGTCACATTTAGATGCAGGTAAACCTAAAATTGAAATAAACCAGCATGCAGTAAAGTGGTTAGGGCAAATAATAGTGAAGCTATCTCTGAAATGTTCAAGGTCAATGAATTGGAGTCTTTAGTTGACTGTTCTGTGGTGTGAGCCATCTGACACAAGATCCTTGTTGATTCCTACTTAATCATACTGCCTTAATTTCATTGAGTCCATGCAATCTTAGCCATTGTTAGCAAGCACTGCAGTTGTATTATGAATTTGGCAAAATAAACTAAAACTATAATGAAAGAAAAATAACTATTAAAGCACCATTAAAACTTTTCTTTTGTACATTCTATTTTCATTGTGCTCGTGTTGTTGTCTGTCCCTTATTTTTTTGTATACCCTATTTTGATTTGTAAAGCAAACCTTGAGTAGCAATATTTTATTTTTTATTTCCTCATCAGTTTTACTTTCCTCAACTAGTTATGATAATAATTATAATGGTAATAATGTATTATTATCATTATGAAAAACAAATACAACAGTGATTTATTATTATTTTACTGATATGGAAAACAAAACAAAATAAAAACTAGTGAAAGTTTCCAAACTATAATAACCCTGAGATTGGACCCTCCTTATCTAATAGGGAGCTTCACTTTTAGACTGAGAAATGTTTAACATCTTCAAGTGAGAGAGTGTGACTCACAATTGATTCTCCCTCATCTATCCTTCTTTCTTTCTGACAAACTCATCTTCGAGGGGTTCAACAGCTGGTCTTTCTCTCCTTTATCAACCACCAGCCCTCTGTCTCTTTCTCTCCCTCTCTTTGCTGAGCGGGACACTTGTGTTATTGACTCATCTCCAAAGCCAGTGAGACTGGATCAATTTGCTGAACTTTATCCTATTATTAAAGCTGGCCTAAGGGTGAGAGACTGAAAGAAAGAGAATGAGAGAGAGAGAGAGAGAGAGAGAGAGAGAGAGAGAGAGAGTAAATGAGAAGGAGGGGTAGATGCTCTTTAAAAGGCAATAAGCAAAGAGACATAGTCTCATTATGACAGGCTTCAGTGCCTCCCTCATCACCGAGATAAAGAGCCCCAATAGAGAATTTGCTTTTCCAATTGTGTTATTTAAATGTGAGATGACTGGTCTTTGGCGTCATAAACAGGGCATCTTTAATAAGCCTGGACAGGACGTGCGATAGAGACAATTGCACGAGGTATGAAAACCACTTCATCAATGCCACATTTGGGCAGAATTCAATTCAGACGCTGTCTGTGCTCCTCCTTATCAGCTTTTCTCAGTAGCCGGCTGCATGTCAGATAGCGATAGCAATAATATTGTAAAAAAGAAAGGACGTCCGTGGAGGAAAACATGGGAGTTACATTGAGTGAAAAACAGAGGCAGGAAAGGCCAGGAGTGCTGTGGGATCTGACATCTGCTCTCACTTCTGTCATGGGATGATGGATCACATCTCTCGTCCACATGTGTCTACTCTCTAGTGCTGTTATCCGCACCTCTTCATATTTACAGTGATGGCACTTGAGGGGATGCTGCTTTAAGCAGTGCCCCCTGTGAGGGGGAAAACAGGTCTTTGTTGACTTCCTATCAGGCTCGGAATGGTGGGATGCAGTTGTGGCCGTCAGTTCACCCTCTAATGTGAAGTCTGCTGCGTTTAACTCGTTCTCTAAACCTCATGTTGGAGTATGATGGCTGTATCGATCAGTGTGCACGTGTATGTGGTCAGCGACTCAGTGGAGAGGCTGGTTTTGGACTGCTGATGTGGTTTGTGTAATTGAAAACCCTTTTCAAACAACTGACTAAGCTGCGGAAGTCTGAATAGATGGCCGTCGAGTTGGATTTAGCATACAAGACTGTCAAGACCGAGGATTAGGGAAAGCCAGAAACCATAGTCTATTTACATGTCTTACTTACACGGTATTTGCACGTCTGCTGATTTCTAGGCAATTACTCAGTACTCAACTCAGTACTTGCAATATTTACAATATTTAAAAAAAATATTTATTTTTTTCTCAAGTGTTTATTAATTGACAGCCCAATGTTTGTAACAATTATGTCTCTTAGATGTATTGTAAAAACTAAAATAAATAAATAATGGGGTTCATTTTGTTTTTAACAGTCAAAATAACACGTAAATTGACACGCAGCATTATAAACTTAACTTGTGCATGCATATATTAAATTAATTTAAACAGTTAGCTAAGGTGTATTATACAACATTAGCCTCCTCATATAACATTTCACGTCTTCAACGGTAAAAACTAGAACAGATCTATTCTCACATCATTAGATCTTCACTCAAATTGTTTCTAATAGAATAAGACAAAATATATGTAGTCTAGTCTGTCATATGTGCATCCGAAATCGCATACTCTCTTGAGTAGGTACTTTTTTTGAAAAAGTAATTACTTCATGACTGCTAAAAAAGTATGTTCTATACAGTATGAGTGTGTGTAGTATGAATGTATTTTGGACGTACTACATTCGCCATGTTGTCATTATCATGTGACATACCAGCGTTGCGACACAACGTCGCTTCACTGCCATTCATAAAGCCTCTCCTGTGGCCTCATGGGATAATAGTGTCCATTGTATGCACACTTTAGAATATCACCGGAAGAAGTAGGTTACAGTATGTGGCACTTTATGCCTACTCCGTGTACTGTGAATTCAGACATGCTTCTTTTGTCACATACTGTTTTTCGCCTACTATATATAAGGGAAGTATGCGATTTCGGATGCAGCCTAAAGGCTGATTTATACTTCTGTGTCGAACTCAGGCCGTAGCTACGTCGTAGGCTGTGTGTAGCGCGTGTACCCTTCGGCGTACCCTGACGTGCACCTCTCCAAAAATGTAACAACGCGTCAACTCTACGCGGACACAAGCGCGGTGATTGGTCTACCAGAACCCCTCCCTCGGGGTTTCACATGCTCCCTAGGTGTGCGTCAACGCGGACAACGACACAGAAGTATAAATTAAAACCAACACGTTGCCTACGGCGTATAGGCTCCGGCGTAGGTCCGACGCAGAAGTATAATGAGGCCTTAAGTCATTGTGAAAAAGCGACCATTGCCAATGCATTTGTCCTTCGGACATTTGTCCTTGTCCTTCCTATCAGAAGTAGCGCGAGCACTTAAAATAGAACAGTTCTACCATCAGAATCAATTTACCATCAGAATTTGTCGTGTTGGGCCACATCCAGTGTAGACAGCGTTACTGATTATAACAGGTTCGCGTCAGGTATAGTCAAGGTGTTAGTCTTTGCTGTGGTATTGAAATAATCAAGAATTCAGAAATTTTAATGTCTTGTAGAATGTTGGCATCGTAAGAATATTATTTGCAGTAAAAATCGCTATTGTGAAATAAACTTAGTCATTGCAAAATAAGATTTGTCAAATTGCTCACCTGTACTACATTATATAATTTTAATAACAATACCAAAATTTACACCATTTATAGTAACATTTAGTATAATTCTTATGTTTCTCTGGAGTACTTCATTCTGATGGGTTGATCAAAACTTTCTAGTGTTTTTTTGTATAATGAAATGTTGGAAGAAGACAGCAAGTAGGGCTGTTGAAATTAATTGTTTTTACGATGCATCGCGATGCGGATGTGGACGATTCTGCATCGATGAGGTAATAGATCATTATTGACTATTTCCGTAATAGCCTACTTCGCATAATGCGCTTGTCTTGCTAGCGTAAGACGGCAGAGGGAACGAAACACAAAAGCGAGTAATAAAAAATGCACTTACTATTTTACCATTTACAGCATGTGAGTGTGTGTGCGTGTGAGTGTGTGTTTGCGTGTGTGCTAGCATTTGCGTGCGAGTATGTGTGAGCGGTATTGTAACTTAAGTACACTACTTGACAGTTTCATGTGCTTTTAGTAGTGTTTATTAGTTTATTAGTAGTGTTTATTTAGTGTTTATTAGTTTAGTACATTCAGGAAGTGTACATTCTGGGAGCAGATAAAATAAAAAGGGAGTTCTAATTGCTTAAAATTCATTGATGCAAATCGTGATGCGTTGTGAAGCATTGTGAATTTCAAGCCTCAAGTGCTTTTACGTGATCACATTAAATTAAATAATGCATAAGATATAAATGCGCTAAATGTAACATGCTCCCATGTGCACACAAGTGCGCATATGAAATTCATGTTTTCCTGTAATGAAAGTTATAGTTGTCACCTTAAAGTGTGGATTTATAAAGCAGAACAGAAGTGTTAGAGAAGCTTTCTCTTTAACAGATGAAAGGAAGAGCATTCTTATGTCTATGATCCCCGTACCTTGAGCACGTTGGTGAAAATACGTCCTGTTCATTCTCATCTGTTCCAAACTGTCTGCCCTGCTTCTTTTCTTTTACAAAATGCCTTTAATGCTGCATATTAAGACGCACAAAGCAGCATTCTGCAGCAAAAACAGCTGTAATGCTGACCTCATGAATAGAGATTGATTGAAGAAGTTTGGTGTGTGCGTTTGAGAGGGAGAAAGGGAAAGCTTGTTGGTGCTTGATGCACCTTCTCCATGTTGCTTTGAATCTGTGATCGTACTGTTTCTAAATGGCCTGCAGGTTATGTGCCATATTTGTGGAACGTCTCTAAAACAGCAGCTTTTGTTGAGTGACAGCTGCATCTAAGAGGCACACTTATAAAAGTCGTTTCATTGTCAAAAAATACAGATTTTATCATTGACTGGCCATCAGTCACCTTGATGAGGTGCATTTTGAATTCACTAGCCTATTCTATCCTCCTCAAAGTTAAGAGACACAAGTTTATCTCTCTCTCTGTGAAATCCGCTCTCATTTTTTGCTGTATATTTGAGATGACATCAAGAGCTAATAAGACTCTTTAGACTAAACAAAATAATTTTAATGTTTGATTTGCCAAATAATAAAAAAAAAAAACTGCAATGCATTACTATTTTTCTTTGAGAATATTTCTAAAAATCCTATTTAACTACTCTTTCTAGTAGATGCTTCCTACAATTCAGCTCAGACTGAATATCTAATTCATGCTGTTTCTAACACATCTCTACACTTTCTGTGTTACCAGTTTTTTCCGTGAAAATATCTGTGATTTTACAGTTGCTAAATGTTACACATAGGTGTTATCACACCACCTTTACATCCTCTAATGGGTTTGATCACCCTCTCCACCCCCCACAAGTTTCGTAATTTCAAATTATTTTCCAATGGGAGATGAAATAAGGCACCATCTCATTGATTTCCTTCCACATGTGTTAGGAGCCGGTTTGCAGTGCTCATTTACAGTAAAGTGACTGATTTTCAACTACAGCCGGTAAGCTATTATCACTGCTGAGCTGGAGAGAGGCAATCTATCTAATTTATTCAATCACATATTGGAGACAGGGGTTTTAGTTAGAGAAAGAAAATGAAAAGGAACAGAAAAGAGGTGAGAATTAGAGGGTAGCCTGTATGAGGAAAGGAGGAGATATGGACATGTTCTGAGTGTTGCCTTTCAAAAGTGATTTCTGCAGGTGCGCAACGGTGAAACTGTTTAATCTTCTTGATATCAGAATGTGATGAACTTTATACTTAAATGCTGCTACTGCCTAAGGGGCCGATCACACCTGATGCGTTTTTTGCAGTGAGAGGCGCCTATTTTCAATTGGTTTCCTATGGCAGCGAGCGTTCTGCGCGCTGTTTATGCGCCTGCTGCGCCTCGCGTTTTACTGCCCGCTGCGCCTCGCGTTTTTGAAGTTGAAAAAAAGCAACTCCGAGCGGAAAAAGCGCCCAACGTCATCGCATTTTTTTCCACTGTCCAATCGAATGAACTGAGAGGCGGGCCTTCCGTTTAAGTGATGAAAGCTACAGTTGCTTGAACGCCAGGAGAGTGCGATGATAGAGGATAAACTTGTGGTGCTTTCGTGGGTTACCAGAAGCTTAACGACTTCACGAACCATAACTACCACAATGTTAACAGAAAGTAAATAAAGGTAATAAAAGGCTGATTTGACGTTTACTTGACTGACAGGACAGCGGTTTCATTGGTTGCCTAGCAACATAAAAAACGCAGCGCACTGCTTGAAAAGGAGGATTGATAGAGATGTGTAGGTGGCTGGCTTGAAAACCAGTGGAGGTGTCGGTAAGAACAATCCAGTCTAGTCACTTCAATTACACGGCATCTTTCTTTATTAGGAATGTATGTGTGTGAGCGTGTGGTTTCTACAAGAACAGAAATACAATGTTTTAGTTCACAATAAACATAACATGAAATCAACATGAAATCCACTGGAAATAAAGGAATTTAAACAATACATGAAGTCATCTACTCATAATATAATCTCAGATACATATGTAAATAACTAAAGAACATGCCTAAGCAAGAAATACAGCAAAATAAACACATTTAGGATAAACTTAATACAGAATAATGATTAAGTGTCAAAATAAGCACTTACATGGTCAAATACACACACGCAGGGAAAAACAAAGGAAGAACTCAGTCCTCTGCACAGTGCATCCATGTGCACCAGAATGAATGTGCTGTGGGCACAGGTGCAATTTATAAGGCCTGATAGTGTCCTAATTGGCTTGAGATTAGGTGGGTGGAGCTAAAACTTAATAGGACAATTAACAAGCAAAGTGGGGTGTGGCACATGCTTGGCACCTTGACGCTTAGGGACACACAACTTCTCAACAGCCGCCCCCAAATTTGTATGGCAAATTTGATCAATCAGGGGAGATCAGGCAGGGCAGGAAGAGGAATGAGGCGGGCAATGGGCCTTGTATATGTCCTGTCCTTGACTTGGACATCAGCAACCCTACAACGGCCATCCTTGCTGGAATGAAGGGAGATGACCTTACCCACTGACCATTGGGATCTGGGAAGTTGAGGATCTAGTATTAGAACAACAGTGTTAGGTTGTAGGTTAGGATGATCTGTGCGCCACTTCTGTCTGGACTGGAGAGAGGGAAGGTAATTTCGAAGGAAATGGGCCCAAAAATGATCAGAAAGGATCTGGCTGTGACGCCATTGACGGCGACTGTGCAGCTCAGAGTCTGGATATGTAACCAGAGGAAGGGAAGCATCATGCCGCCCCATCAGCAGCAAGTTAGGGGTCACCGGGTCAGGGTCAGCAATGTCAGAAGACACATAGCCTATGGGTTTGGAATTTAAGATGCCTTCAATTTCAATCATTACTGTGCGTAATACCTCCTCACTGACAATTTGAGCACCGAGGGTAGTCTCCAGAGCGATTTTGATGGAGCGTATTTCACGCTCCCAGGTTCCACCAAAGTGAGGTGCGTATGGAGGATTGAATTTGAAGGAAATCCTCTGCTTAGCTAGAGCTTCCTGAAGGTCAGGGGTCAGGGATTGATAGGCATCAAGTAACTCTCTCTTACCGCCAATGAAGTTGGTACCTCTGTCAGAGAGTAGTTCAAATGGTTTACCTTTGCGAGCAATAAAGCGCCTGAGCGCCATCAGGAAGGAGTCTGTATTTATGTGACTGAGTAGATCAAGATGCACGCACCTAGTCGTCAGACATTTGAAAATTATTCCCCACCTTTTCTCAGCTCGTCTGCCAATCTTTACTGTATAGGGCCCGAAACAATCCATCCCAGTGGAATAGAATGGAGGTGTGTTCAGGTGAAGGCGAGCGGGAGGGAGATCCGCCATTTGGGGAATAATAGGATGTGCTCGGAACTGTTGGCATTTCGGGCACCTATGCTGATATTTTTTACTGCCTCACGACCCCTCAGGATCCAGTACCGCCTCCTTAACTCAGCGAATAGCCTCTCTCGCCCAGGATGTTGTAAGTGGTCATCACAATCCTTAATTATAAGCGTTGTGATTGGATGGGCAGGGTCCAGGACTACTGGATGAATGGCATCAGGGGGTAGATCACTACTTCGCCGTAACCTTCCGCCAACTCGAATAAGCCCTGATGCTGGGTCTAGCTCTGGGGCAAGGGAGAGTAAACGGCTTGAAGGAAGAAGGGGCTTTTGGGTTTGAAGGCAGGCTAAATCATCCCTGAAGGGATCCACCTGGGCTTGTCTTAGGATGGCTGTCTCTGAATCAAGATAGTTTTCTGCTGATGGAGGCTTTGCCGCTCCATGAAGAGATGCGGCCATGCAGTCAAGGAGATCTTGGAGGGTGGCAAATTGACTAGGGTCAGGGATGGAGGGGTATGGACTGAGAGATACAGCACCACAGAAGCTGGGCTTACGGCACTCTTCAGCATCATCAGACTGATCTATGACAGGGCTAGTGGGCCACAGTTCGGGGGATTGAAACATGAAGGCAGGTCCTTGGTTCCACCTGCAGGGCCTACTAAGTTCAGCAAGTAGCTTTCCTCTAGTTAGGTCGTCCGCTGGGTTGTTCTTAGAATCCACATAACACCACTCCTGGCCTTTAGTGAGCTCCTGAATCTCAGCTACCCTGGTTCCAACGAAAACTTTGTAACGGCAAGAGTCAGAGGTGAGCCAATGGAGTACAGTGGTAGAGTCAGTCCACAGAATAGTCTTTCTGATATGGAGGGTGAGCTCTGTTTGGAGGAGACTGAATAGCTGAGCTCCTATGAGGGCAGCACATAATTCAAGTCGTGGAATGGAAAGTTGTTTTTTGGGAGCAACGCGGGACCTCGCCATGAGAAAGGACACATTCCCTTGCTGCTGACAATCTTCTGTGCGCATGTAGGCAACCGTACCATAGGACTTCTCTGATGCATCACAGAAGATGTGGAGGTCTTGAGTGGTTAAGGAGGTGTCTACTGAATGAGGTGTGAGGCAGCGAGGCAAAGTGATGGTGGAGAGGTTAGGAAGTTCATTCTCCCATGAAAGCCAGGCTTTTAAGAGATCATGAGGGAGATTAGGGTCATCCCATTCTCGTGCCTTTCCCCATAAGTGCTGGACGATGATTTTGGCTCTTGTGGTGTAAGGGAGGATATAGCCAAGAGGATCATACTGGCTAGCAAGGACTCTGTAAATATGACGCATAGTTGGAGTAGTAGATTCAATGGCTCTGTGCCTGTATCTGAGAGTATCTGTATGGCAGTTCCAGAGGAGGCCTAGAGTAGACTCTAAGGGATCAAGAGAAGGATGGTGTGATAACCAGAGCTCTGTCTGTTCTGACCTGGCTTCAGGAGGGAGGTGACAGATGACCTGAGGATCATTACTGGCCCATTGTCTGATTTCGAAGCCACCAGAGGAGAGGGTAGTGCGTAGGCTATTAAGGAGATCTTTGGCTTCCTCTGGAGTGGGGAAACTCTGTAAACAGTTATCCACGTAGAAATTACTGTGTATGGAACTGTGAATGCACTCATCTGCCTGAGCATCTTTGATGATCCTCTGGAGGATGTAAATGGCACAGCAAGGGCTTGAGGTTGTGCCAAAGGGGAGGACTTGCCATTCATACACAGTTGGGGGAACTTTACAGTCCAGGTCACGCCAGAGGAATCGCAGGAGAGGTTTATCCTGGGGTAATAGGCGCACCTGGTGAAACATTGATTTAATGTCTCCACTGATTGCAATCTTGTGCTGCCTAAAACGGAGCAAAACTCCAAGGAGGGAAGGCCCGAGGATTGGTCCAGGAAGTAACTGCGAGTTCAAACACTGATTTCGGAAGGAGAAGGAGCAATCAAACACAATGCGATCTTTACCATTGTGATGCACATTGTGGTGGGGTATGAACCAGGACTCAGGAGTATCTTCTATTTCAGAGGATGACAACTTTTTGACATACCCAGCATTAACTAATTTCTGGATCTCACCAGTATAGTTCTTTGCCTGTTGTGGATTTTGAAGGAGTCGCCTTTCACAGCTGCGGAGACGGGAAATTACTGCCTCCTTGGGGGCCTTCAGAGGGGGCCAGGGGTCTACACGGAGGAGGGGTGCTGCATATCGTAGAACGCCGTCAACAGGTGTCCTGATAGTTTGGGTCTCAAGCTGGTGCATTGCCTCTTGATCCTGTTTGGACCGAACCACTGCTTTCATGCTTCTCTGTGGTAACGCATCAATCTGCCATAGTTTCTGAACATTATGGTGGATGTCATCAGGTGGGCATTTAAAGGAGATATAATGAGAACAAGTAGAAGATAAGCTAGAAAGATCTCTTGCAGGACCCTGCAGTGTCCAGCCGAGCCGGGTCTTGATTGCTACAGGGGATCCAGGAGGGCCTAATTTGACAGGTTGTGTTGGGATGATAAGGTGTGTATGATCAGCTCCTATAAGGAGAAGTGGCCTTACTCTATTAAGCTGTTTGAGAGGGAACTGACGGAGATGTGAGTAGCGCCGCTGGAGGAATTTCACCGGGTGAGAATGTTCTGACAAGGATAGTTGTTCAGCAGTGAAGGCTTGACTGATGACATAGGACTTATTAGGATGCACTTTAGGAATAAGGGTGAAGGATACAGAAGCTCCATTAAGAGTCTGAACATCCTGTCTCACGGTTCTCAGCTGTAGACTCTCAGATTTACCTTTTAGCTGAAGTGTTTGGGCAGCAGGGTGAAGGAGGACTGTTCTTTCAGACCCATCATCCAGTATGGCATAAGTGTCTAAGGATCTGTCTCCACTGCGCAGGGTCACTTCAACTACCTTCAGTAGTACTTTATTGCAGTCACTAGGGTGGTCAAGATATAGATTTTGCACTTGCCTCTGATTAACGTTGCATAGGATGTGTAGGTGTTTCCCATTACACTGGCTGCAGCGTCCTTTCAGGTTACATTGGGTTGTAAAGTGATCTCGTAAACATCGCCAACAACGTCTCTGTTCCTTGATCCAATTAGTTATCTGGTCTTTGGTGAGCTGGAGGAAATCACCACACTTACTGACATGATGTTCAGTAGAATTGCAGTAAGCGCACACTGGATAGGATTCAGCCAAGTTGTTAGGAGGCTGAATTACTTTCGGTGAGGGAACTTGGGCTTTGGAGGAGGTCATATGAGAGGAGGTTTTAATACCATGGAGTATGGTTGTACCTCTTAATGGGTGAGGAGGTGGAGGAGGCCTCTGCCGGATAGGCTGAAAGGTCCTTTCTCTCCTAGGCTGGCAGCGGGCTTCTTGTTGTAGCCAGTTGGAAAAATCTAGGAGGTTATAGGAAAGGGAACCTGGTCTACTCAAGCATATCCATCTCTTAAACTGACAGAACTGCTCATGGGGAAGTTTCTCTAGAAGTCGCTCAACATGTGAGCCACAGGTAAGCTCAGAGAGACCCTCAGGGCCCATGGATTGAAGGAGGCCTACTAATGCTTGCACTCGAAGAGAAAATTGGTCCAAGCCTCTACCATCACCTGTACGAATAACAGGCATCTCCATGATGGACCGGAGCTCCTTCAAAGCAAGCTGTCTAGGTTGACCGTAACGCTCATCTAGGGCTCGTATAGCTCGAGTATAAGGATCTGGAGCATAAACATAAGCCAAAGCAAGTCTCCTCGCCTGGTCTACCTTTAGATGATCCAATAGGATGTGGTATTTATATTGCTCTGATTCTCTTGGATCTAACAAGTTGGATAGGGCCATCTTTAACATCATGTACTGACATTCATCCTCCCTCGTGAGATCAGGGAAAGAAGGACCTTCTACCCTCCTATGGTTTAACTGCAGGGGGCCAATAGGAGGAACTAGCTGGTTTAGAGGGGTAGCTGATGTCAGGTGGTGGGGCTGCACATTGAGAGGCTGGTATGCCGGCTGGACAGAATAGGACAAAACACCAGGCAAAGGTTGATTTGGCAGTGTATAGGCTGGGAGCATGGGGTTATATGAGGCTGGTGCTTGATATGTGACAGGAAACTGACCACAGCCAGGAGGATGCGTGCTCTGCAACGACTGTGGCATAGGTTGGGTAAGAGGGGCACGACTTACAGGAGGCAGAGGAGATGGAAGCTGTGGCTGAAGTAGGAGAGGAGGGGGCCTATGGTCCTCTGTATGGGCTTGTGGAGATGCTGCTGATTGAAGGTTAAGATTATCAGGGCAAGGGGATGGCAAGCGAGACCGTGAGGAGTGGGTGCTGCTCCTAAGCATGCACTGCTGGATTAGTCTACCCTGATTTCTTAATTCTTCTACCAATTGCTGTAGGAGTGCAGTCTGAGTATCAGGAATGGGAGCTATTGGAGAGGTATGTTGGTGTTCAACTTCAGGGGTTTGCACTCTCTCAGATAGGACAGGTGAATAAGGGTGTGGAATATCCTCCTGAATGTCTCCCTCCGTGGGCAATTCCAACTCCTCTGGCTCTTCCTCAGACTCATCTTCTTTCCAGGGTTGATAATGAGGACCAGTACCAGGAATATCTGCAGGATGGAGCAGTTGTTGTTCTGGTGCTTCTGCTGTAGGTTGCGACCGCTGAGGATATTGTAGGATGAAATCATCATAACGTGCGGGGAGCTGAGCTTGGCGACGTGGGCGCTCATGCTGAGACAATGAGGGCAGGGAGTGACTAGACATATCCACTGATCATCAATGAGCTCCGGCTCGAAGGACCATGAAAAGGAGGATTGATAGAGATGTGTAGGTGGCTGGCTTGAAAACCAGTGGAGGTGTCGGTAAGAACAATCCAGTCTAGTCACTTCAATTACACGGCATCTTTCTTTATTAGGAATGTATGTGTGTGAGCGTGTGGTTTCTACAAGAACAGAAATACAATGTTTTAGTTCACAATAAACATAACATGAAATCAACATGAAATCCACTGGAAATAAAGGAATTTAAACAATACATGAAGTCATCTACTCATAATATAATCTCAGATACATATGTAAATAACTAAAGAACATGCCTAAGCAAGAAATACAGCAAAATAAACACATTTAGGATAAACTTAATACAGAATAATGATTAAGTGTCAAAATAAGCACTTACATGGTCAAATACACACACGCAGGGAAAAACAAAGGAAGAACTCAGTCCTCTGCACAGTGCATCCATGTGCACCAGAATGAATGTGCTGTGGGCACAGGTGCAATTTATAAGGCCTGATAGTGTCCTAATTGGCTTGAGATTAGGTGGGTGGAGCTAAAACTTAATAGGACAATTAACAAGCAAAGTGGGGTGTGGCACATGCTTGGCACCTTGACGCTTAGGGACACACAACTTCTCAACACTGCTCGTTCTGTGTGATGTAAAGTGCTGTGCACCTCGCGTTTTCGAAAAACACGTCAGGTGTGATCGGCCCCTAAGTCTTTCAAAAACTTTGAAAGAGTTCTGAATGCAGTAGGATGTACGTGTACATAGTAAGCCATATTCATTAGATTTTCATTTTAAAGGGTTAGTTCACCCAAAAATGAAAATTCTGTCAGTAATTACTCACCCTCATGTTGTTCCAACCCCGTAAGACTTTCGTTCATCTTCGGAACACAAATTAAGATATTTTTGATGAAATCTGATAGCTGGATCACTCCTCCTGGCTTATGGACACCTTAACTTGCTGGCCCAGAAAATGTTAGGGATGGGACGATACACTTAAACTCACGATACGATGCACCTCGATATGCCAGGGTCACGATACGATACGTCACGATACGATATCAAAAAAGAAAAAAAATTTACTGTATAACAACAACTTTATTATGGTGACGTTGAAGGTGGTGGTTCATGTTTGATGTGTTGGATGTGGTGTACGGAATGACAGCATGGCATAGCTTAGACAGTCTTAAGGCCATTGCGCACTGAGTCCGAAATTTTCGTATGCGTTTTTTCGTGTTCGTCAGCCTTAAAATTCGTCACGCACAGAAACCTTGCACACTGAGTGGAGTTTTTCGGTTCCTTGCCACTGTTGCCTTTGGCTTGCTCAGTTGGGGATATTTGGGGATATTTAATTGAATTAATCAATCAACGATACTATTGATCAGCATTACCAAACGTAGACGTTCCACTAGAAACAAACATTGATGTATTGTTCTAATTTATTACTGTGAAGCTGCTTTGATACAACCTGTGTTGTGAAAAGCGCTATATAAATAAACTTGACTTGACTTGACTTGACTGAGTCCGATGCGTATTTATTAAACCTTTGCGCAAAAAAACCCGCAAAAAATACTAAATGGATTCGTCAAGCAGTGAGGATGATTTCGTTGCCCTCTTTCTTCTTAAAAAGAGAAAAAGAAAGAGGAAAATATTGGGTCCATCCAATCCTGAGATTGCGCCGAGAGGAAGGAGAGTTTCACCTCCTTATCAAGGAGTTGCGAAATTATCCCGAGCAATTCAAAATTTACCTCAGAATGTCAGTGGAACAGTTTGATGCTTTGCTAGCGATACTGGAGCCACATATTAAAAAGAAGACGACCAATTTCCGTGAACCAATCGATCCTGAACAGAGACTGGCAGTATGTCTAAGGTATGGACACACACACACACACACACACACGGCCGGCGGAAGCGCTGGGCAGACAGAACCGAACAGCTGGATTTTGTCGTTCGCTTGCACGGTGGCTCTGAATTGTCAAACACCATTCAAAATACAGGCTGTGGATGCGAAAAACGCAGAAAATCGAAAAGAAAAGGTGAAATGTGACGTTCAGAGATATGTCTTCCTCAGCATAGGTCTTATGATACAATTTCCGGTTTCTTCGTGTGGGAAAATCACGCATTTATATTACACTGTTTTCTATTGCAGGTGCTCACCGAGACTGGGGTTCGAATCCAGCTAAAGCCAACTTTTTGTAATATTTATTATTGAATTAAATAAGCATTCTTTTTGAATGCATACTGTTCCAGTGTCAATAAAATATACATATTTTATTACATATACTACGCAAATCATGCAGCAGTGCCATCTATCTTTATTTCGCGATCCATTTTTTCGACCTCGATGCGTTTCGTCACGTTTTGTATCGCGATATTTCGTCAAACGATATTTCGTCCCATCCCTAGAAAATGTATTAAAGACATCGTTAATATAGTCCAAGTGACTCCAGTGGCTCAATCTTAAGTTTATAAAGCGACGAGAATACTTTTTCGTGAGCAAAAATAACGACTTTATTCCACTTTCATTTCCTTCTCTCTGGGCCTCGAGTCTTTTCACGTAGTGTAATAGCGTAGCGCGTCTGTGTTGCACGTCACCACGCATCACACACATGACCAGCATCGCCCAATAGTGAGCCTACGTGGTGACGTGCAACACAGACGCGCTGCGCAAAAACACTAGGTAAACTAACTCGAGGCACAGAGAGAGAATGAAATGAATAGTGGAATAAAGTCGTTATTTTTGTTTGTTTTTGCGCACAAAAAGTATTCTTGTCGCTTTATAAACTTAAGATTGAGCCACTGGAGTCACTTGGACTATTTTAACAATGTCTTTAATACATTTTCTGGGCCAGCAAGTTAAGGTGTCCATAAGCCTGTAGAGGAGTGAGCCAGCACTCAGATTTAATAAAAAATATCTTAATTTGTGTTCCGAAGATGAACGAAAGTCTTACGGGGTTGGAACAAAATGAGGGTGAGTAATTACTGACAGAATTTAATTTTTTTGCCGAATTAACCCTTTAATTTAGCCTTTTAGATTCTTAAAGGGGTAGTACACCCAAAAATGAAAATTCTGTCATTTACTCGGCCTCGCGTTGTTCCAAACTTGTATGAATTTATCTTCTGCTGAGCACAAAATAAGTTATTTTGAAGAATGTTGGTAACTAATCAGTTGCTGGTCCTTATTTGTTTCCCCCATACTATGGAAGTCAATGGGGCCCATCAACTGTTAGGTTACCCATATTCTTCAAAATATCATCTTTTGTGTTCAGCAGAAGAAATAAATTCATACAGGTTTTGGAACTTGAGGGTGAGTAAATGATGACAGAATTTTCATTTATGGGTGAACTGTCCCTTTAATATTAGATTTGGTTGTAGATTTGTTTGCTAATGTTTTTTCTTAGGCAACCTTATCCTGTTCTCTCCTTATTTTTTGCATTTCGCCCCTATTTTTTCTTTTCTTATTATTAGTTGCTTATTTTATTAATGTTTTTTTTTCTGTTCCTCTATATGCAGGCTTGTGAATTTACAGTATTATTTATGATTGGAGATTTAAGGAGCAGATTTTTATTTATAAATATCTCCTTAGCATTGCCATCTGCTGGACAGCCCTGCACAGTGCAGCTTTAGAGCTGAAGGAGTGCGGTGCAGGGGTTGTGATTTGTTCTGCGTTCACTATAAGGTGCATTTTGTTGTGTGTGAGAGAGAGAGAGAGAGAGAGAGAGAGAGAGAGAGAGAGAGAGAGAGAGAGAGAGAGAGAGAGAGAGAGAGAGAGAGAGAGAGAGAGAGAGAGAGAGAGAGAGAGAGAGAGAGAGAGAGAGAGAGAGAGAGAGAGAGAGAGAGAGAGAGAGAGAGAGAGATCCTCCTTTGTCCTCCTTTGTCGTTGAGTTCCTCAGTCTTCACACTTACCCAGGATGCTTTGGTTATTTGGGTTTTTCTCCATCAAAATAATAAATGCGAGTAGCTTTTCAGGGCTATTGATTTCATGCTTTTATGGTATTACATCTTCAGAGCCGCTCAGGTTGAGCGGAGGAAAATAAATCGGTTTTGGGAAATGAGTGTAAGCAATATCCACATTGAGCCTGTTAGCTGGATTGGGTGAGGTGCCTAAGGGCCCGGTGCAACTGGAGCAAGCTCACCTCTTATTCAACAGCACTAACACAGACAGGAGAACAGCAGCTCCCACAGGAGCTGACACACCTGCAGCAATCAAACAAAGTCAGAATACTTTTAAATGTATTAGGTTTATCTTAAACTGATGAATCTGTAGTTCCTGGCAGGGGCGTCACTAGGCCCATTTTAGGAGGGCTTCAGCATGTTCGTCAGTTCGCAGCAGTGCCAGTGTCAAAAGCAAAGGACAATGAGTGCATTTATTGATAGATTATGATATCGGCATCTGTGTAGTTCTTTTTTATAAATGCAGTTTACATAATATGATGATTCTATATTATAAAATTATAATTTATTGAAATTCCTTTTATTTAAATAGCATGAGACTTTCTGACTTTCCCTACTCTTCTTATACTTCAGTGCAATAAATTTGCTTTTTTTTATTTTTTATTTATAATATTCATTTTATCCAAAAAGTAAAACATGCGAAAAGCACTATAAAAGGGAGTGGAAATGGCAAATCTGAGCAAATAAGTGGTTCATCTGCTGCTATCTACTGGTAATTTCATGTCATTTTCATATTAAAAGTGTGTTTGTTTTCCACCAGGTGACAGAAATCCTCCCCTGAGCATGGTGCATTTTCCATGTTATCTCTATGAATGAAAATGATAAATGTAGCCTAGATGTTATTTAAAGTTAATTTTACTGCACAGATGTAGAGTTAAAAAAAGAATATTGTTTAAAGGAACCGTATGTAAGATTGTGGCCAAAACTGGTACTGCAATCACTTTCAAATTACTGTAGAGCGGTGTATCCCCTCCCCCCTAGTGACATATCAGGGCCATTTTATGATTAATTGAAATACATTTCTTACATACGGTTCCTTTAAAACATTACATGTGTTATGACCCATTTTTACTGTACATTAGACTATTGTGTGTTGGCAGTGATGCCTAAATTCACTTAAAGTAGCAATTAAAACAGTTGATTTTAGTTTAGTGTTTTATTTTTATTTAATTTAGACAATAGTATAGAATTTCAATATGAGCCATTTATCGGTTATTAGCCATAAGATGGAAATAGTTATGGGAAATATCCATCCTCGGTTGATGTGGCTCACTGTTGAGTGCTAAAAATGCAGAATATGAGGTGCAAGGTGGAACTAACAGGTAAACAAACTCATTAACGGAGCTCTTCCCCCGGCTGCTCTTTGAGAATGAGGGCACACTGGTGACCAGTCAGCATTTCCCCACGGACCCCTTGTTTTTTGGGAACAGTTGGTCAATTAATTGGCTGAGAGATCTCAAGTTTATGGATGTTATGTTTATTATTGAGTTTATGGGGTTAAGAACACCCGTCTGAATAGATTTTTTGGGCTGTTTTGGCTGCTGTTTGGTTTATTAAAGTTGTTTTTAGAAAGCAGAATCTGAATATGCCTAAATAAAACCATAAAGCTTTACAAGTACAAGTACAGCTTTACAGACTTCCTCGGATATCAACAGTAATTGGGCATTTACAAAAAAAGAGGAACTTGTTAAAAGTCATTTTTTGGTCACCATGGAGAAGGAATTTTTGAAGGTTCACTGTGATGATATAATTGGCACAAACTGGTGAATCAACTCAAGTCTTGCCAGTAAGGAAGGCCACAGGTGACTCTTGCGGTGGGGAGTGTTACTTACTCATGTTAATTATCTCAGCGGTATGTAAGAGACTATTCTCACCTGCTTTCTCAGAAATTACAATGTCATTCACTGGGCATCTCACCTAACTAGAACTTTTTATAATCAGGTGAGTCTTTAATTTGTGACTATTTTTACACCCAACTTTTAGAGAAGTTTTTGAACGACAAGAAGAACAGTAAAAAGTCTACTCATTGTTGTAGTGTCTCTAAAGACAGCTTTCTCATATCGTCATTCTCTCCGGCCAACTCTTTCAGCAAGAATTTTAACTGCCCTGGTGATACAGGACACCTCTAATTACCAATGTACTTAGCAGGCTGCATGTTGTTCATGTAATTTAGTGATGGCAGGGAGTTCCATTAGCAATATGGAAATTATGCTTTTACAATGCAACTATCTCCAAAACACACACACACGCACACACACACTTTTCGGTTTTCAGATTTTCTGATTTTCACGCTATTTGTAGAAAATCAGTTCGTTTGCAGTGGTTTCAGAACTGAATTTCTCACAAGGAGATTGTCTTTCTGGTCTTGCCTAGAAGTGATAATTTCTCATAGACAATATACAAGGCAGTATGAAGAGGAGAAGGTTGCTCAAAAAAGAATGAATGGGATAAATCACAGTGTTGAAAATGGTGTCTGAAGGAAAGGAAGTCTCTCCTTCCAGTTTGTCTTATTGGTTAAACATTTTTTGTAAGCCTAAGTTTTAAGATAAAGACAGGAAATATGTCACAATTAAAATTTTCCTGTGATTTGGCAAAAAGAATTTAGTATGGTACTAGCCCTGTTGAGAAACTATTCTTTAACATAAGCAAACCACTGGTTCTTCTATATATATATATATATATATATATATATATATATATATATATATATATATATATATATATATATATATATATATATATATATATATATATATATATATATATATATATATTATTGCTCTTTCACCCTTTAGTGACTCCTGCAGTCCTTTAGGGAGAGGAGGAAGAAACAGAATAAAGATGGACACATTTGATGGAAAGTCATTTAGACCAGCATTCTCTTCTCAATATGGGACCAGACAGCTGATGCTACTCTACAGGCAAAGATCAAAACTATACCGTTGGAACCAAGACATTTGATGTTGTATAAAAGTATTTAAAACGAATATTTTACAATGTTTTTTTTTTTTCTGTTTTTTTTTTCTGCATGACCATACAAAAACATAAAAAAAGAATGCATGGCCATACAAAAACATTCAAAATAATACAAGTAAAAAAAAAAAAAAATAATACAGACCCCATAGTTTTGAACTCTAGTCTAGATTGCAGTCGATTAACATTCATGATTTCAACCCATCTCTCTGAATGTTAGGGAAAACAAAAACATGTACACAATAATGCACTTGCAATTCATGTCAATGAGGTAATGCATTTTTTTTTTTTACTCTGAAATGTGCAGCTAATATCGTTTCTTTTCCACAAAAATGTGTGTTAGAGCTGTAGTTGTCTATAGTTTGGCTATAACTTTACATGGACGAAGTGAGTGTTTAAACACAATGTTTAAGTCTGGTACTTCTGGAGCAGTGTGCATTGTGGCATTTATCCTGGTGTCTTAATGTAAACTTTTTTGTTTTTGCAAACTTGGGGATGTCAAAACTATTCCTGTGGTAATTGATGAGTCACAGAGGCTGTTAATAGAAGTTAACTTGTATTGTAAATAGATATTTTCAAAAATATTTTACCAAAACTCACAAAATATGATATCCCGCCAAGAGTCCCAAATTCCCAAATTGTTTTCAATTAATTTAATTTCCAGTTGTAACTACCGCATTCTCACTTTCCATAATGGACGGGAGCAAAAATATTTCCTTACATGCCATACACTCTGATTAGAATATTGCGTTTGGCTAAATGCTGTTTTTATGTTCTTCTTTTTTTTTTTTTTTAAATAATTGCATCTGCTTGCCATTCCATGGGCTGATGGGATTGGACAGGGTCCTATTGTAATTTCTTCACAGTAAAACAGCATTGGGGAGCCTAGGGTCTTCAGATATGCATACATTTACTCACAGCACAGCTACTTTATTTTCAATGCCGTTTCACACGATGCCACACTTTAGGCGTGTACTTGTCAAGCCTAAAGTCCCTTCAAGGTCATTAATATTTTATGTATGATTTTTTTTATTGCATCCAGTTTTAATATTCCCGGAATTGCACCAGTGGTTTACAGACCTACAGTATATAATCGCACTGAAAGATAAAATATACATTTAAACTACATTTAAAGTCAAGAGACAGAACTTAGGATGTAAACAAACTGATAAGGTCTGTGTTTGGTATAAGGATGACATGTAAAGCACACTTGGAAGGTGAGGGAAGGTTTTAGTATTGAGGTGATCCACATGATTCATGGACGATTTAAAGAGCGATTCTGCCGCCATCTCATTGGTGGGGATTATTAAAGGACGTTGAATCGGTTTGCTCCGGAGGAACTGGCGAGGACCCAACAGCAAATTCTCCAGCCGTGCTGAATCCATAAATCGCCCATTTACCATTAGTGACCCCAATATCTGTCACAGCAGTAGAATTATGGCCTTTCAAATGAAAATATCAAGTATTTTATTGAAAAAAGAAAATGTCCCCAGGTCCTCCTACAGCAAATGAAATTATGCATGACCTCTTCATTATTGAGTTTAATAAGTGATCCAGTCCAACACACTTTTGAAGAAAATGACAGTGGATATGAGAGCTATATGCCAACATTACCACACACCAAGATCATTATATAAACCAGGGTTCAGAGGGAAAAAAGCCACCAAAAGTGACACATACCCCAGATGTATTGTATATATTTAAAAAAAATTGAGCATAGCCCTTTCTGTTTGACAGACAAGTGAATTTCTTTAGTACTGTCAATGTTGTTTCTCTTGCACCCACCTGTTTATTCTTTTTCTCACAATCACAAGGGCAGTTACAATAGAGAAATAAGGCCGCACAGAAAAATGTCAGCAAAACTTGTCTCTCATTGGTATTCATTGGCCCAGGGAATGCAAGATTGGCATCACGGTTTTCATTTAATCAGGTTCTTATAGGGGGGTCAGGAGCGGACCCTATGTGTGTTGGAGCCGAGGGGGTGCAGACTGTTAGAGGAGATTACCGGGGGATTGGCAAGGTGGTGAAGCCAAGAAGCAATAGAACCTGAAGCAGAGTTAAGTAATTGGATTCTTGTTGGGTAAATGAGTGGATGTGAAATTGTGTGTGCGTGTGTGTGTGTATGTGAAAACGTGTCCAGAGAAGGACATTCATTGGGAGGTACATGCCATAACCCTTTTCAAAAACACACTCTCGCACACATCCCTGTCCTGGTTGCTAAATAACACATGACTCAAGTGAAATGCGTTATCAGCACACACAACCAATAATGGGCCTTTTTATGCACTATTAATGTGTTTCAGAGAACAACTAGATTTGCACTTCCTAAAGGAAATACAGTAGCAGTGCTTGCTTGGCAGCAAAAGAGTTGTTAACGTTTTAGATATTTTGGTTACAATATTAGCTTGAAACGGAAGTTGCGATAGTCGTCCATACTAGGGCTGTAATCTCCCAGTCGATTAGTCGATTATTGGTCGATACGTTCTGGCTCAACCAAAATTCTGATTGGTCGATTTTTTGCAGCATTCATTTCATTAGTTTTGCCGCATTCATTTCATCAGTTTTGCCGCGTTAATTTCATCAGGTGGAAAGCACTAATTGCTAATGGGGGTGTTTTCAGAGCACCCCTGTTTCACAGGTAACAGTCTGTCTTCAGAACACCCCCCTTGTTTTCACTTCTTTTGGATTAGCCCAACCCACTGGAGAAGAGAGACAGATTGAAGAAAGTAGGCTATTAGGAGGTTTGCTGAATATTATTACTTGATCTGGTTTGTTTAATAAATATTCTTTATTAAAGTGGACTTGCCTCTTGTGTTTAAGAGTAAAAGCTTTAAGTTAATAGATCTATTCGTGTCTCAGCCATGAAGCTGAGCTCCTATGTTCAGCCTCGCTCTGTGCGAGCTGCACAGAGCGGCTGAAATGATAGTGATAATGATATACATATATACATAGTATAGTGTTGAAGGTTTCACGCCCATAAATGGGCGGTCTGGTGACCAATCTTCACTGATTTTACTTAACATCAGTAAGAGCAGAGTGTGAATGTAGAATTAGCAGAGCAATAGCACAGCTGTACATCAAATTTTACAATCCACTCAACATAATGGAAGCTATGGAGCCTCTGAGGGGAAATTATTTGGTGGTGAAAAAGAATGAGATGGGAGGAAAAATAATATAGTCAATGCTTTCATGTTCTCTCACAAAATATTTGAGTTCCCCCGAGAAACTTTGCGTTCCCTCGAAAAAACTCGCAAACACAGTGTGGCACATCTTCTTCCACACCGGCAGTTAGGGAGGCGCCCTGCCATAATCTGGTCCCTGGAATTCCATTACAATATTATTATTTTTTTACTGTATTTTGGATCAAATAAATGCAGCCTTGGTGAGTAGAAGAGACTTCTTTTAAAAACATTAACAAAATCCTACAGATCTAAAACTTTTGAACGGTAATAGGGGGAGAGCGGGGAGTGTTGTAACATTGGGTCAGATGTACAATCGTCAGTTTGACAAGTCAGAAAAGAGCTGTGGTGATTATCTGTGGTCGTTATCATACACTTCCATCACTTTTTTGAGCTCACAGGAGAAGTGGCATGTGTCTGTGGGTGATTTTATGACCAAAAAAAAAAAAAAAGATTTTCAGAAAAAGTATTTTTTTATATCAAAATTAATTTCATTTTGTAGATACAATTATTTGACCTACGTAACCTAAAGTAGCTGTTTCTCTAGTTTAACTTGATGCTTTGCATTTGCATTTACTAACTACAAACCCACCTGCAAAACCAGTTCCAGTACACATCCAAGTGAGTTTTATTTGTAGCAGACAAATGTGGCTACAGTGTATCAAAGTTTGGGAAATCTAACACAAACAACCACTGAGTTACTGATGCTCAAACAAAAAGAGTTATGTATATATATAACGCTTTTGTGTTTGTGTGTGTGTATGTGTGTGTGTGTTTATATATAGATATATATAGATATATAGATATATAGATATATAGATGTAAAGATGTAAATTGTAAAGAAACTTTTCGGAAACATTTTTTTGTGTGTGAACAGATTTAAAAGATCTTGAAGTACATTGTAATATGTATTTATATGGCTCCTCAATATATGTATATTTTATATAATTGCCTTATCATCGTCAATTAAGGGGCCGGAATGTAGGAGCCATAAGGCTATTAATAATGTTACTTAATGTCATGGCTGTATGTAACTATGGTCTGTACTTCCCCCTGTGGTAAAGGGAAAGAATTGCACCCCTTTTGGGGACTTCCTGAAGGTAGCCATCTTAAACAGGAAGTGATGTGGCGAGGGCAGGGGGGAAGGGAGACAGTTTTTTGACCTACATTACACCACACTGCTTGTTTTGGAATCGAGAGTTTTGTTTTCAAGTTTTCACCTTTTTGTTACAATAAATTTCAAGTCTTGTTAAAACAGGTGTAGCGTCAAACATACTTTCCCTCACGGAAGTGGCTAAGAAGGAAAGGAAGCCACTACATGCCCATAGGTGGTTTAATGGATAAAAGAAAGAAAAGGCCAGTCACGGTCTGTTAGATTTGATTAGGGAAAGTTATGCTCTTTCGAAATGTGTAGCACCTCATTTTGAAAGTAGATGAAGGTAGGCATCTGCTGTAGGGGTCAACCGATTATCGGCGCCGATATTAAGCATTTTTATGGTTATCGGTATCGGGCATTTTCAAAACCGATTTGCCGATAAAATAATTTCATTTTGAAATGTGCTATATTTGGCTCTGACACACCACCTCTGTCGGAACTCACCACTCTGTAGACTAGACCAATGTCCCTGCCCATCTGATTTGTTGGGAGTCACAAGTCCGGCCAATCAACGCAGAAAGCTGAAGGCACTGAAAGTTTTGCACTCTCACACTGAAAGCACTTGCTGACTGGAGTTGCTTCACTGATCATGCATCAGTTGTCTCTCAAAGTTAAGGCAGCAGCAGACTTTGCTGAAGTTGCAATAAATTACTACACTGAAGTTGCAAAACACCTCAATATAATAGGGCCCTGTGATTTCTTTGATGTAGAAAACACGGACGGAATCGCGGAATCCAGTCATAAAAACGGAATTTACTGTATAAAGCGGAATGTCACGGAATTTGTCAACTTTTAAATTTAAATTAAAAAGCAGGTCAGTACAAATCAAATCGAATTTCAAACCGCAACCCCCCCCCCCCCAACACACACATACACACACACACACAGGAGCACGCATGACGCTTGCGCTGTTTTCAGGACATAATTGCATAAACATCATCTCCAGAGCCTCTTTGAGTCACTTCATGAGCTTTTTAATGCTTCAACTGAGAAAAGCTATCGTCATATCATAAACACACAGAAACGCAAAGTTCTCCACGGAAACCCTTCAAAATAAAAGTTCATAGGGCCCTAAAATGTATTTTTTTGTTAAACTGTAAATAAATTTAATAAGTTTGATGATTTTAATTAATTAGAAATGCTTTTTGATTAAAAAAAATAATTTAACCATTAAAATAGAGTCTTTAAGTTTTACAAAATGTTTACAGAATGCTGCTGGGTGCTTCCCAGGTTATTATTATTATTATTATTATTATTATTATTATTATTATTATTATTATTATTATTATTAATAATGTTATTATTAACAGTTCTCCGCTTTAAAGATATGTTTAAAAGCATTTAAAGAAAGTATTTGTCAAAACCCTTTGTTATTCTTAATTTTGACATTTAGATTTTTCCACTAGACATAGGCTATATATCGGTTCAAAATATTGGTTATTGGTCTACTTGATCTGTGATAATCGGTATCGGCATCGGCGCTGAAAATAGCATATCGGTCGACCCCTAATCTGCTGTTTGGGGAAGAACCTGAAACTTTATCAGATTTTCTGCTGGTAGTGCATCTGTGACCTATGCAAGCAAAAGCAATTATTTTTGTGTTATTTGTTGCTTATAAAGTAGATTCTATTGAATGTGTTACATGAAGATTGATATGATTATCTAATCCGATTACCAATTACAGATTCCATTCATGGATTTGCTTTCACCCAACAGTATATGCCAAAGTCTGCCTTTCACCAGGGACATATCATACAACCTGACAAGCACCAACAGAAAGAATTGCACTTTGCTTCCATATTAACCCAATGTGAGATTTTCATACATACATTAATCTTAAATGTCTTAAGTGTAAAGTTTATAAAAGCCCAAAGTTTTAATAGAGTCTATGAAGTAAGCATTTCACCTCCTTGTCTGAAGGTGATGGAGATCAGTTATCAGGTTGAAGTTCAAAGTACAATATGGCAATGGGGTCTTATTTTTCCCCCCAATTATTTACTAGTAGATTACAGAAAGATGGATGGTGGAGGGACGTTTGTAGCCATGAGCGCCAGAAGAGAGGTAAACTAAACGTTCTTGTGTAATTTATAGGTATTAGATAATCAAGTTCCTCATGAATCTTGCATTAAGAACAACATGCAGTCGCTGTAAATGTGTCATACCTTAATGCAAAGATTATGACCGCAGAAAAATGTAGCACAGTGTCTAATTCTGATGTTGTGTTATGGTAATTCAGAGCAAAAGTATATTGTGTGACAGTAAGCTGATGTTGGTCTCACAAGGGCGAGCGGAGGTAAGCAGAGATGGGCTGTGCTTGTACCGGTGAAGAATGCCGTATTCAGTCACCATTACAGAGAACTCCAGAGACTCCCGGCAGAAAGTCTCAAGGTAGCATCTCCGATGTAACCAGTCATGCGCGACCAGCAGATTGTCCTTCATTTACTGTCTACCCTGTCTTTCGTTTCCCCTTCTCGTTCGCTCTTCAGTTCATATATAACCCCGTTTTCCAGCGCACACACTCTGCGCCCTGCATCAGCAGCCTTGAGGAGGTAAATGGTGTGAAGCTGATGTTGGCTCCATCCGTCTCCTGGGCTTGTGCGCCTGCGTGTGTGCTTGAGGGGGGGGTGGGTCGGTAGGTTGGCAGCTCCACCAAGATGAATCACCTCTACTCTCCCACAATATATTCATCTGGTTCCTCCATTCCCCATCTCCAAAAGCACTGTGGGGAGACGTACTCTGCCGTCTATTAGTCAGTCATTGGGGGGAACAGATGTGATGTGTAAAGCCTGTTTTTCTTCTCTTTTCTCTCCTAATGAATTAGAGCAGTTGGTGTCTTAATCTTGAAAAAAAGATCACATCCGCTTTGATTGGGACGCAGAAAAGCAGAACAAAAAGACCTGTTCTCAATTAGAACAAATGTCTTTTTATATTTTATCTCATTGCGACTGTTTAGATGGATATGACTGTATGCCAAGGGCCCTGATTGGACGGAACGGCCTCTCCCTCCCCCTGGCTGCATCCCCCATTATATATATGAGCACCATTTTTCAAACTAAATTGAGCCCTTTTGGAAGCAGTCTGCCAATTCTCTTCTTTGTCTGAATTTTTTTTGAATATTCGGCGGAGTATTCCAGATGGCTGATTGCCTAACATTCTTGTTTTTTCCTCCCTCTTCTTCCCATCAGATGTTGCCAACTGGTGTGAAGGGGCCCGTCTCTTCTCTATAGTCAGCTATTAAAAACTAAATCTCACATTGCACGGCTCTTTGTAACAGATGGTAACCCTTCTACCCCTTTGCCAAATTTGGCACTGCAAATAAGTGTTTGTGCAAGTACGATGGAGGGAAGCGGAGTAAGAGCAAGACGGAGAAAGGCGGATTTTATTCTCTGCTTGATAGCACTGATTTTGTCTTGTAGAGGTATTGGCAAATTTGAGTCCATAAGCAGCTGCCAAATCAATAAATGTCGCAAAACATATCAATGGATTGTCATTGGATTTTTTTCCCTAAATTTCCATTCCTAAACTTTAGTAGAGCTGATAACAAATCATCTTTGTTGTGTGTTCACATAAAAATGAAAATTCTGTCATTTGGTCAGCCCGATGTCATTCCAAACCTGTATGACTGACTTTCTTCTGTGGAACACAAAATATTTTTTGTTTTGTCTGTACACTCAGTCAATGGGGTCCACTGTTGTTTTGGACCCCAATGACTTTCATTGTATGGACAAAGCAATTGAAGCATTTTTCAAAATATCTTAGTGATGCAGGTTTTTTTTGACCCATTTGTCTTCACGGTTGAAGGTCAAGTCACGGACATACCCTTTAACTTAGCTGACCGGTTGTCTGCCTCATTGCCTTTAATGTCACACAGCAGTAATATATGACATGCTCGTCTCGGCATCCATCGATGTGGGTCCTGTCAGGGCTGACAGATGTCTCTGGCCTCTGGTGCGAGGCTCACAGCAGCACCTGGCCCAGATGTTAACCGGTCGGGGGAGTAAGCAAGAGATGTCACTGCCTTCAGGTCACCTTACAATCACTAATCTGTCTTTGTGGCAGTCTGGACGGTTCCATCTCCTCTCTGATTTGGTCTATTAGCTGTTGACATCCTGTCTTCTACATTCTCCAAGTATCTTTTTACATCCTCACCTCTGCTGGATAGAGTTGCAATTCGTTTAAGTGGTTCATTTAATTCAGATGGCCTGCTTCAATGAGCCTATTCCCCAAAAAAGGTTCACTGTTGTTCCCAAAATCCCTGCACAGGATTTTCCGTAAAAATAAATAAATAATTACATGTATAGTAACTATCCCTATTATTGATTAGTCATATGGATCAGTGTTTTTCAGCAGTATAAAAAATATATATTTTTGTATTTTTAGTTTTAGTGTTCTGTATGTGCTTTTCTTGTTTCCATGTGTTCAAGATATTTTATTAGGGTGAGCTAGTTGTTAGGGGTTTCATTCTTGGTTTTCTCTTTCTAAAACAATGTATTTTCTGTATACAATCTGATCGCTCATGCACAGTCAGAAGTGAGTCTATTGTTGAGATTGAATTGGACTGTAGAGAATGTATTCTCATTTCATTCTCTCTCTCTCTTAAAATCACTTCTGCTCCACAAAGCGACTACTTTCAGCATAAGGACAGGTGGAGTGGCCTGTAGTCAAAGTAAAATTGTATTTCGGTGACATTCATGATTTAAAAAGATGAGCTGTGACAACAGATGAAGAGTGACAGGCTTTGGAAGCACTCTAAATAACCCTCCGCAGCCCCATCTATCCAGTCAGACCTCCAATACCCACCATAGTCAGTATTTACAGTAACAATTGCTCTCCTTCACTTATTCCTCCAATCACACACACACACACACACACACACACACACACACACACACACACTGACACTCAAACCAACCATCTCATACTGTCATACTACACTTGCTACGACATTGCGACGTGGCTGCTAGGTTGTTGTTTTTTCTTCTCTCTGCAATCTATTTCTTAGGTAAAGCTCTGGTTCATTTTTCTCTCTAAATTAAAGGGAATTATGATGTCCAGCAATAAATTTGATCTTTTGGAAAAAGTAACAGCATTAAAATACTCATGTTAGTGCAATGATGTCAACCACTTTTTAAGATGTAATATCAATTAAAAAAGAAATAACCACAGAGTGTCTTAAAATCCCTTTTGTGTGTGGAATTACTTACTTCTGCCATGAATTTAAATCTGCAAATTAGTTAAACAGATTTTGAAACTTAACTTTGTCCTCAGTCAAAACGATTTGCCCAAAAACAAAAAACATATTCATGAGACCAAAAATTGCCCGTTAGATATACCCAAAATTAATTATCTAACGTTTAACCTCTACAGAGACATCAGAGCCTGTGGCAAATGTTAGAAGAAGTTGGTGAGGTAAAGCTGTTTGAAGCCTGGACTCACAACTCCGAAAACCTCTGAGCAAAATTTTCATCTAAATGAACCACAGATTTGAGGTTCAAATAACTGCATTCTTGCCTAAAAAAACTCTTAAAAACATATTCCGTGACACAACAAAAGTAGTATTTCTCCTCTGCCATTGCCGCTCACTGGGAGAAATGCTGCCTTTCTAGAACATGCAGAGATAAGTGGAATGCTACAAACAATGAACAGTCCCTGTACTGATATATGTACTTGTTGAATATCAGCACTCCTGGGCCTATCAGCTAATTAGATATGAGGTGTTGAAAATCAGTTCCTCTATTGGTGAATCTGGCTCTTTTTTGTTTTTAAATTGAGAATGTAGTTCTGGTATATTGATTACTGCACTCGGTGAACCAAAATACATACATTTTACATTTTATAGTTCCACCAGTGCTGAGAGATGGAAATTGTGTGGTTCTATCAGTGCAAGAAAAACCTGATAAATGTACCACATGACTGTCACACTGCAGCTAAGCTGAAACAACTTTTTAACTTGATTTTGTTTTTCATTTATTTTTCTTTCAGTGCTTAAAGTTGTGCAATGTTTATGCAGCATGGTAATCAAACTCTGAGCTTCTTATGAGAGGCCTCGTCCCTGTCTCTGGGCTGTAGTTCTGGGATCACAAATGTAAATGCAAATTGTGTGCTCTGAGTGGGAGCATTGACCAGCACACACTGTAATCATATTGGGTAAAAGTGAGATACAGCTCATGCTTACACATGCACAAAAACAGTGGTACTTGTGGCACTAAATGTTTGTGTATTTTTTTTGTGAATGCATGTCAATGTTAAGCACCTTCATCTGGTCAGTAACTACTGAGAGATACAGCACTGGGTCATTAAACATTCCTCAGCTTTTCCTATAAGGAGTGCAGTGATGTTTTATATGGCCAGTGGAGCTGAACCTTGCTGCCAGATCCATAAAGGACAAACATTTAAAGTAACACAAAGCAATTCCATCCACAGGGGATGAGAACAGCCCTATAAAAACCTCCAGCTGAAATTGTGATTTGCACTTGTGCCCGATTGAGGTGTTGTCCTTGGTTTGGCCTTCAGCAAAGTTATAATGATTGATAAAGATGGAAATGGGATGAATTCAGGTGGACCCTGCCTAAAAATGCTTTGTTTAACCAACAGATATATGGTAATTTACCAGCAAAATCCACAATTGCAACCATTATTTCACACAACAACTGGGAAAGCTTGATTACCTATACAGATACTATACAGTTATCCTTTTTACCCGCTTAGAAAAGCGCCACGTTTTATTTTGTGTCACCATACTTGGTCATGTAACTACTCGTGTAACTGTATTTAAATAGGGAAAGTGTGGAGGTGCTTCTAACTTCATCTCTGTTTGGTTCCTAATGAATAAACTAAGCTAAGCTAAGTGCTATCAAAGTGTCACCGCGCGCCAGAGCGATTGAGTGCATGCACTGAGACGAGAGAGGTATGTATCAACTCGTCTTAGTTAAGGGAATAACAGTTTAATATGAAAAAACGGTGGAGTATCCCTTTAAAAATCATACAATGTGATTTTCTGGATTTGTATTTTAGATTACGTCACTCACAGTTGAAGAGTACCCATGATAAAAATTACAGACTTCTACATGCTTTGTAAGTGGGAAAACCTGCAAAATCGGCAGTGTATCAAATACTTGTTCTCCCCACTGTATATATGTACCAGTCAAAAGTTTGGAAACATTACTATTTTTAATGTTTTTGAAAGAAGTCTCTTATGCTCATCAAGCCTGCAGTTAAAAAAACAAAAAACAAAAACAAAAAACAGTAATATTATGAAATATTATTACAATTTAAAATATTGGTTCTCTTTTTTAATATATTTTAAAATGTAATTTATTTTTGTGATGCAAAGCTGAATTTTCATCAGCAAGTACTCCAGTCTTTGGTGTCTTATGATCCTTTAGAAATCATTCTAATATAATGATTTGATACTCAGTTATTATCAGTGATGGAAACAGTTGTGCTGTTTAATATATTTTTTTGGAATACTTTTTTCAGGATTCATTGATGAGTAAAACGTTAACAGCATTTATTCATAAAAAAGCATTTATTCAAAATAAAAACATTTCTAACAATATAAATCGTTACCATCACCTTTTATTAATTTAACGCATCCTTGTTGAATTAAAGTACTAATTTCTTAAAAAAAAAAATAGTTATTGTTCCCAAACTTTTGAACGGTAGTATATATTGTTACAAAAGATTTCTATTCTAAATAAATACAGTTCTTTTTAACTTTTTATTCATCAAATAATCCTGAAAAAAGTATCTCAGGTTATAAAAAAAATATTAAGCAGCACAACTGTTTCCAACATTGGTCATAAATCAGCATATTAGAATGATTTCTGAAGGATCATAAGACACCAAAGACTGGAGTACTATATTATATATATATATATATAATACATATGTATGTAGGTGTATATATATGTTATAATGTATGTGTGTGTGTAGGCTAAAATTAAGCTAATTTTTGGTGGGGCTAAAGCTCCAGCAAACACCGGTCTAGCACCGCCACTGGTGTGCACAATGCAAGTGAGAAAAGTAATCATTGATCTTATGTCTTAAATATTCAACAGTACTGTGATGAGAAGTGTTGGAGTCTAATGAGGATAGCTTTGAAGTTTGCTGCCCTATTAAAACAGCTACAGGCTGATCAAGCAGTCAAATCAAAGCCCCTCACTATGTAAATAAACAAGCTTACTGAAGATTGAGTTTTCCTTTTTTATAACCTTTTCGTTGTGTTTATGGCATTCAGGTGATGCTCAATTCAAAATGAGGAGTTAGTCATTAATGGACAGACAGTGGGAGAAGAGCAGAGAATGGGCCTGGATCTTTCTTTTTATGGACACTGATCCAAAGTGACTAATTTGCTCTTGAGCACCTTTAAATTTGCTTGGGGCCATAAAGATGGTAAAGCACATCACCATCCCACATATTTGAAGTTCCTAGAATGTAATAAACTGATCAGCGGCTCAGATCTTTGAGGTTACTCATGCACTTACAGCTAAAAGTCTTCTATATGTAAAAATTAATGTAAATTGGGTTATACTATAGATAACATGTAGATGGCAGGCATTTATTAGTTTATCCTCCACTAAATGAAATGCTTGGTGAACAGGCAGGTGTTCGTTGACTAAAGGGATTAAAAATAATGAGTTGAAATTGGTGAACATAAATCTACATGAACATAACTTGTTGTGTACCACAGGGATCAGTCTTAGATCCAAAACTTTTCATAATCTACATCAATGGCATTTGCAGAGTATCAAACATACTAAAATTTATTTTTATTTGCTGATGACACAAATATTTTCTTTTCCATGGATAATTTACAGCAACTTTTGGAGGTGATCACAAAACATAAATTAATTAAAACTATGGTTTGATTTAAACAAATTGTCATTAAACAAGCATTATGCTATTTGGAAAACATAAAACAAACCCTCAAGTAGAATTGAGAATTATCAACATAAGTATAGAAAGAGTGTATGAAAATACATTTCTTGGTGTGATTTTAGACCACAAAATCTGCTGCAAATTGCGCATACAACACATTAAAGGTTGTATCAGTGATTTCAGGCCCAAAAAAAAAAAGATCACATTCATCTAATCTTTCCTAACTAGCGGATCGCTAGCTTCCCGGCCCATAAGCATGCCGTCAAAAAGTGCGTCTTCTGTAGGCAGCCTAGGCTCTGAGATCTGCATACAAAAACAATTGGTTTCACCAACCACTCAAAACCAAAACAAATAGTGTTCCAACCAATCACTGACAGGGGTGCAACGAGTTCGCGTGCAGCCGTGCACGAGCACAAAACCTCACAACACCCACCCCCTTTCGGTGATTGGTTGGAACACTATTTGTTTTGGTTTTGAGTGGTTGGTGAAACCATTTGTTTTTGTGTGCAGATCTCAGAGCCTAGGCTGCCTACAGAGACGCGTTTTTTTGACGGCCTGCTTATGGGGCGGGCAGCTAGCGGATCGTTAGGAAAGATTAGATGAATGTGATCATTTTTTGGGGGGGCCTGAAATCACTGATACAACCTTTAAAGCAAAACTGGCATAGACCAAAGCAATATTGAATAAATCAAGTCATATTCTGGACAATAAATCAATAAATCAATGTTTATTCTGTATAACACACTCATAGTATCTATTTGAGTTACTGTGTGGAAATCTGGAAAAACGCCTACATTTTGTATTTTGTAAATACTTCCGGGAAATTTACAAAAAAATGTATGGAAAGGCAGGTTGGGTGTAACTTGAGAGAAGAATTAAACTTTAAAAAGCTCAAAATAAGAACAACTCTAAAAAGTATGTGCATTACTATTTGTGGGGTGAGGTTGTGGAACGGTTTGGAGCAGGTTAAAACATTGTACAAACATTAAACAGTTAAAAAAAGTTGTATAAAAACACTTTATTAAAAGGATATGAGGATGTAGATTGTGAGTATAAAAAAAAATTATAAAATTTTTTGGACATATTGCAATTATTGGTTATAACATTTTATAGATATTTATAGATTTCTTCCTTCGGTATGTTGCCACACACTTATTGTATTTTTATATTTTATTGTATTTTTATTTTTTTGTTCGAAATAAATAAATCTGAAATCTGATTAATGCTGAATCTAAATCAATCTTAATTTTTTCCAGCATTCTAGTTGACAGCATCTTATACATTTATATCCAGGTTCCTCCATCTCCGTCAGCTCCTTCCCCTGTGTTTTTCAATGTGATTGACATGCTCATACCAAAGGAACAAGCAGTTGTCTAGATTGATTAACGTGTTGATGCTCTAAGCCACACTTTATTTTGTGGGATTTTAACCCAAATCAATGGGTCACGACAAAGCTATTTAATTGGTGATAAGGAAGAAACAACAAGCATTTAATGTTGCATCGTAAATTACACTTGTTTGCCTCTGCAGATCAGACTAGACAAGTTCCTTTGTCGTCCCCCTCCTCTCTTACTCTTGTTTCTGGTTGGAGGAGTCTGCTGGGCAGATTGAACAGTAAATTAAATTAATGTAGGCCATTCCTCAATCATTTCTCATTCCTTCAAAATGATTAAAGCTGATGTAAGAAGTTCATTAAAACAGAAAACATTAGACTCATTAAAAAGCTATTAAAACTATCGTGCCGCCATGATTTATTCCATCAGTAGGCTGGGAGGTAGAGCGACATGGAACATGGGAGGAGAAATGGGAGGGCAAGCTGTTTCCAAGATGGAGAAGCCCTATCTGAGCTTCCTAATTTGGAGTTTTTGGAAAGCAATGGGCTTGTGTGTGTGACTCTGGACCACTATCTTTGCTTGGCCTGGTGCAGATTCATTGGACTGTACTAACATGCTGACTAGCTGATCCAAGATCAGTTCTCTGCGTATGTTTGTTATTGTGATCACTCCAGGTCTCATTTGGCATGGATTGAGAGCCTATGATGTTAGAAGCACATGATGAGGGGCTTTATTACCCGTTATTATTGAATCAGCTGCGCTGTCTCTTTGCCTTCCATTAAATATCATTCCCTCCTCACCAACAGGCACTGGCATTTACTGCTTTAAATGTCATAGGAGCTGATATGAGGGCTGGGAGGAGGAGATGGGCTTGCTTGGGTCATTAGTCACAGTGAGGTTTGGTGAACTCTGTTCTTTTCCGGATCCAGCAGAACCTCTGGCTCGCAGAGCTTTTAAGGTGATCCCATACATTCCTGAAAGAGACAATTGCATCCCATGTGCCAGAATGTATGCATTTATGTTTTTGTGACATAGTTTTTTGTCTTTTATTTGCGTTGATCAAAGTTAAGTGATTATTAACCATTCATGTGCTTTGATATGTGGAATATTCCAACGTATCCTGGATTTTCAGAGTAGTTCACAATCAGAGAATACAGTGCATTCATGCCATAATGGTTGTAAGAATGCATATTTTATCTACCTCATTTATTTTTTTTTTTTTTTTTAAATAAGTAGCTGGCAATATACAAGCCCGAAAGAACATGGGACTCTTATTTTTTTAAATATTTATTATTAAATGTCCTGCATTATGCATACTTTTTCCCCTGGTTATTAAATACATTACATTATTCAATAGAGTTTGAATCAAAAATATTTAAAACCCTAGTGTACTTTTTGCATTCTAAAAAAAATCATTTTGCTTGTAAATGTCTCCTTGAATTCCTCAAGGAAAGACACAATATTTGATTTTTTTTGTTTAAATGTGTTCCTAAATATTTCAACCTTGGAGCACATGCTTCTTAGGAAAAATGTTAGCATCAAGCCCTGTTCTGAACTAGTAGTACAAGAGTCACAGGTTCCGTACAGTAGAAGTGACTGCTAATACAGTTTTTCTGAATTGCTAAAACACATTTCTTGAAACCATTACTCACTTTCTCAAAACCTTAAACACAAAACCAAATTTTCAAACCACATCCACAGAACCTCTGACTCTTCTGGCAAAATCAAACAATTGCCACAAAACCATTTTATCTGTGCTCAGAATCAAACAATGATCTCAGATCATACACACAGCGAGTCAAAATTATTAACACAACAGATCATTCATTAGACACTACATCAAAAAATGTAGAACACAGAATCCAAAGCATGCAGTTACAGAAAAAAAAAGTATATTGTAACAAAGTAAACAAATTTTGCAATTACGTAAAAAATATAGTAATGACAACTTACAGTAGTAAGGTGAATAAATTGTATACTGTATCCACTGCAAGTATAGTATTGTACTGAATATTGAATAGTAGGCCTTATCACATGTTTGTATATTCACCACTTGTATATTGTGGAAATGTGACCCTACTGCAAAAGCCAAAAAGGTTACAGTAAAAAAACTCTAAATGAAAAGCGTGTTACAGTAAAGCACACTCAGAAGAGTTGTGCAACTGCAGAATCAAGGTCAGTGAGAGAGATTTTATTCTGCTTCAGCATCATGTCTTCATGTTGGTCCGGCCAGAGGAGTTTCTCCACATCTCAGACAATGATGTCTCTGCAGGCAAAGTGAAAAATCCTAAAGCAGATCCAGCCTTGACAATTCTCCACACCTTGTTCTTCCTTGTCCTCATCCTCATCCTCTTCCTGCTTGTTCACCTCCTTTTACTCATCCTCTTCCTTCTCTCCCTCTTATATTGTTTCCATCCATTGTTGGTATCAACATTCAGTGCAACATTTTGAGTAAATGTTGGGACTCTGAACTGACTTGTATTATGCACAGTTGGTTTGGTCACATCATTAGAAATAAGTGTGAACAATTTTGAGTCGTTGTGTGTAAATGATGACAACTGTGTTGCATTTGTGTTTAACTTTCGCCTACCTGTGTTTAGCATTTTGAAACATAAGTGCATCACAGTGCAAAATGTGTTTTAGTGAGTGAGAATGTGTTTAGAGTTTTGAAAAAAAAAGTTAATGAGATTTGCTAACAGTGTTGTAACTACCTGAACTTGTTTAATGTTTTACAGAAAGAGTGATTTATTCGACAAATTGGTTTAGACTATTGAGAATTTGGTTCAGAGAATGGGGTTTAGTGTTTTAGCAATTCAGAAAAAACTGTAAAAAATAATGGTCCCTTTGACAATTTAAAATTGTTTTGTGTGTTATATTTATATTTTATAATTTATCATTAATTAATTTTATTTTTTATTTGAATTTATCTTTAATAAATTATATTAATAATTTTATCTTTTTAAACTACTTAATCTGTTATCTACTTATGTTTACTATTATTAGTATATATATATATATATATATATTTTTTTTTGGTACACTTTTTGTCTAATCACAATTAATAGAGACTCCAAAAAAAAAAAAAAAAAAAAAAAAAAAAACACCCGGTCCCATAGATAAAGGTGTAAACCTGCATGTGGCAATTCATGACCTATGGTATCCATCTACACACAAATCCTACAAATAAATGGTCTGCTCACAGGCCTTAAATCACTGCAGTAAATATTTGCCATTTGAAAATAAGTGCATATGAGCTGTGCTGCTTCATCTCGGAGTTGCACACTTCAAAGAGACCATCCAGTGGAAAAACAAGTTGCAAACAACCCCATGGACTGTTGTAGCCCATTCAGTATCTCAGCGGTTAAATGAAGTGGACCGAGGCATGTTAGATCCGCTTGAAATCATGCTTCAGAAGTTTCTCTGCCACTGTGTCCCATCTTTTCTTTTAGCCCGTGAATTCGATTTCCTGTCAGTTTCTTTGTCTGGCTAATTCTTTAATTCCAAATCATCTGCTTCCTGCTCCATTTCTTCACATTCCTCTTTTCCTTCCCCTTATTTCTTCAGAGTTGTGTGGCAGCATCGAGAAAAGTTTGCAACAAAGGAGCCCGCTCTTATTCATTCAGATTCTTTATAAGTTAGCCTGTCAGTTCTATGCATATTTAAATATTCATTACATCCTTTGAAAAGCAGACGGAAATGCAATGCCTTGCCACCATCGGATATTTGCAATGTATGCATAAGCATCAGGCTCTGTTTTTTCCTCATGCTTGTTATCTCAGAGACATTCTTCACCTTTGTCTTTGAACACAAACTTAAACACGTACCAAACAAATGGAAATTCACACGCATCAAAAATATGCAATCATACAAAGGAGATACCTTTATGCCCTTCTGACCAAAGCTCGCTGCATCAGATCTTGGCTCATATTTCTCAAAGAGAATCAAGGATTGTGGGGAGCACGGCTCGTTATGCATTTCTTTTATGCAAAGTGGCGTAATTGCGTGTGATGTGGCCAAGTGGCCAGCCTGACAAGGAGAAGCAGTTGATGTATTGGTGGCTGGTTGAGCTTGTTAGTGATGGCGTGCAGACCGTCGGAGGGGAAAGAGAGAGGGAATCAGGGACAATCAGAGGGAATAGATTATGAAGGCAGCAGTTTGGAGCTAAGTGTTGCTCTCTCTTGCTGCTGCCATGAAACGGGAAATGGAGGGTGGCACTAACAGTATTTTATTAATTACATCTCAGTTTGCCTCTATGATGACAGTGCTTTCCCATCCCCAACTTTCATCCTGTGCCATTACACTCAGTAATTTACACCCATTACACTCAGAGTTTTTCTTCACATGTTTTTTTCTTTTTTTGTCATGCATACAAAAATGGTTGGTTTGTTTAATAAATAAAATAATGGTCCTTGTGACAATTTCAAAAGACCTATCATAACATGGGTAAAACTGTCGATTTCTGCTGTGGCACAGTAGGTGTAGCTGCTGGAAGATAGTATAGGAAACAATAGCATAATGTGATTTTTCTACAGTATTTGTTAGATACTGTTTTTAATCCACAAATCACCAACATTTACTATGGATTTACTTTAGTAACAATGACTGTAACCATGGTATTGTGGCAGAAATGGAATATTGAATGCTATCATATTAATATAGTCTGATGTAATATAGTCATGTATAATGTTTTAAAAGTATTTCATGAATAATGAAATAATAATTTACAGTAATTTGTGTAAGCTAAGGCAGTTTTCTTAAACATGTATACTAAATGTGTTTAGGCTACCATTTTTATAAATACCTTTTATAACTAAACCATGTAGTTATTTATGGCCAAATTGACGAGTCATGCATAATTGTACTTGTGGTTACCATGATTTACATACAGTTTGTATGATGGAAGAACAATTGTGAATTTGAATGAGCAAATTCAAAGTAGAATCAAGAGCTGTTGCTGTTAATATAAGTTTAATTCTGCATCCCAACTCAAACTCTGCTTTACTGCTTTACTGTCAAATATCCATTTCCATATGACAAAATATGTAATATTACAGTTTTTCTCGATTGCTTAAACACTATAACCAGGCTTTTGAACTAAAATTTCAAAACCATAACGCCATTTATCAAAAAGCACACCCATTTCACTAAACTATAAACACTATTCCCTGTTTTGACACATGAGTCAGATGTGTTGAACTGTCACTGCAAAACTCTACACACAAATCCCTTCATTTCTCATTGCTTAGACCATGTTGTCATTTAGAAAGCACTAGCATTCAAAATTTTTCACTCAAGTCAGCACAGCTTCAGCTCAGTTAGCACACAATTACCCAGGTGGAAACACCTTGAGTCAAAATTTAACACACATCAATCAGAACCTTCAATAGATAGATAAAAGGGCCCAAATCAGTTTATTGCGTTTTGGAACAATGGATCCAGAAAGACATGAAGGAAGAGGGATAAGAATGAGGAGGAGGAAGGCCAAGGACAAGAAGACAAGCAGTCTCAGATGAAATTCAAGCCACTCTAGTTGCCCATGTCTTTATCAATGGTATGACTATGAGGGAGGCTCGGCTACGAGTAAGGCCAAATTTGAGTCGCTTTACCGTCGCCTTGAGAACCTTCAGGGAGGTGTGGTGGCAAACAAAATTCTATCACTGAATAAGAGACAAACATTTCCAATAGTCTTTGATGAGGTTTATTTTCTTGCAAGAAAAGGCCAGCAGTCGTACAGTCACACAGTGTGGCTGCAGAGTGTGACAGTGAAGGGAGGGCATCCTTTCTCCTTTATAGTGTTGACTCCCAGAATGTTATCTTTTCTAGGCAAATGATGGTATTTCAACCATATGTGGAACATTCTTAAGCCCTATTCGCACGGGATTAGTATTGGTGACCTCTAGTAATTTGTAATAATCGCGGAGGTTGTCTGTGATCTTAATCCCGTGCGAATCGGCCATGTCTGTAATTTGTAAAGTAAGAATTCCCCCGCAAATGACCTACCATATTTCGCCGAACACCGAGGTCCTGTGATAAAATTAGTCCCGTGCGAATCGGCATCTCTGTGATTTGGCGGGTCGTTTATAATTTTGTCAATGTTTTTTTTTTTTTTTTTTCTGTGCGCTTTCGCGAAGAATGGAGATTGCTTTGGAGTGTTTTGATATATTTTGGGTGCGGGGTCATATGGCTATAGCCTACACTAGGGCTGCACGATATTGAACAAAATAAATAAAAATACATTGCAATATTTAGAACATATTTCTGTAAGAATTTGGTCTACGTTATACGCAATACAACGTGGCGGCGCTCTTAATAGATGTTTGTTTGTTCATTAGGCTATAATTCCTAAAAATAAGTAAAAAAAATCTCTCTCTCTCTCTGGTGCTGATGCAGTGACGCGTTCATGTAAACGGCACCTAAAAGCTGTCACTAAGAACCAGCAAAAGTAATGATTCTGAATATGTAAACTATTGCAATGAAACATTTTAATTGTTTATTAATAAACAAGTGTTTTCTGTGTCGGCTGCAAAGATGACGATAGGCTACTGACTCGCGATCTTCGCAGTATAGTGAACGCGCTGGAGAGAAATGCACCTTTCATTTTATTTTGTTTTGAATGGTTTTGTTTAAAAGTAGAGATTTCTGTAGACAATATATATATATATATATATATATATATATATATACATTTATTTTTTTTTTTTTTTTTTTTTACGTGTGTGAGGAGAGTAGGCTACTGAGTTTCGGTTCATGGATGAAAGCGCTGTTCAGCTGAGGCGCTGGCGCCCTCCGTGTCTTGAATATCTTACTTCTTATTAAATCCAGGAAATTGGATAATAAAACACTGATTAAAATTAAGATACAATTAATACAAAACGAAATTCGTTTTAAAGAAAGGCTTTGTGCTTTCTGTTTTAGGTATCTGTGAAAGTTTTAAAGCAGTCTTTTAGTGCTGCGTTATGAAGAACGGTCACGTTTTCCTCATAAATGCGAACACGAAAAATATAAGACAAAATACTTTTTAAAAAAGACAACCATCCACAAGTTTATAACACTGCAGTTAAAGTAGGCTACCTCTTTTTGTAGCCGAAATAGTTCCAAATAAGCGGATCGTAGCTATAGGATTGCCAGTGAATGTTGGCTGTGAGCGGTGAGCAGCGGCACATATGTTCCATGTTCCTTGCAGACATGTATAGCAGCATGCGGTAAGGAACATTCTTCTGTTTATGTTATATCATACAGCTAGACCTATAATAACGACAAGATATTTCCAAGCAATAGCCAGTTGACATCATATCCGGTAGATATGTCAGTAATTTCGAGTAAAATCACAGGCTTCGTTTATCCCGTGCGAATGCGCCACACGAAATTCAGATGTGGGTGGGTAATTTCTAAATCACACGAGGTCCCCAGATAATACTAATCCAGTGCGAATAGGGCTTTAGACGTATCCATCATATTGTATCCTTGAGTGGAGGCCCCCCTGTTATGTCCCAACACTCTTTACCATTCCAATACAATTCAAATTCCATATTATAATATGGTTTGTGTGTGCTCTTTTACTGTCATATGTTGGTCACACACATCTTACTGTAAGTAAATATAAAAAAAAAAAATTTGAGGAGAGAGTAAAAAAAAAAAGAGTAAAAAAAAAGAGTAAAACAGGAAAAAATATATATTTGTGTGTGTGTGTGTTTTCTGTGTATGAATAAAAATGTGCCAATGTATCCACTGGTTGTGTCTTTGTGTTCATCATGTGAAAAGGTTTGTGATGGGGGGAACCACAAGCAACATAACTTACCAGTTTTGGAAATGTTGTTTTGAATTTATTGCACCAGTGTCTTAGACTATGTTGTAGTGTGTGTGATTTTGAGAGCTTGTGTGTCCTGTCTGAGGGCAAAGTTTGGTTTTTCAGCAAGAGTGAATGGTTTTGAGTGTAGAGCTTCATTTTGACCTGAAAATAGGATGTTTGGAGAATTGGGTGAGACGTTATGGATTTGTGTTTATAGTTTTGAGAATACGAGGCATAGTTTCAAGAAATGTGTTTAAGCAATCGAGAAAAACTGTAATACTTTCACTCATTTATGAAGTACAGCAGTAATATTGGTGATCATTATTAGTTTCTTAGTTGGTTCTTGCTACATTTAATGGCTGTTTAAACCAAATTATCAAAATATTAACTGAACTTAAATTAAACATGCTGCTTAACTGAAGAACCAAAGTTCTTAAACCAAGCTTTTGGAGACCCACTGTCCTGCAAAGTTTACTTCCTACTTGCTTCTTACCACCTGCCTGTGTTTCAAGTGGTCCTGAAGACCTAAGTTGTGTTTGAAATGGCCTCCTACATTCACTATTCCCAACATTAGTCCACTAATATAGTCCACTCGAAGGAGTGAATGAAAACAGGAGAACGAATTCGGACACTGAGTGCACCGGAAGGGCTGCCGTGTTTGCAGAGTGTGTGCTTGCTGTTTAATAATCATTTGAAACTTAGCAAACTGGCAGCTCCAGTAGTAATGAAAACATTCATGGAAACTACTGTATGTACAAACCTTAATTAAACAAAGAAATAATAAATTAAAAAGGAATTTATACCTTTATGATATTACGCTGTACCCACATTGGACCAGCGGTTTGGAAAATGGATGGATGATTCAGCTGATGAGAAGAGGAACTCTGGTTCAAACCTCACATACAGTACACCATTCTTTCTTTTGTAGCTTTGCATGTGTGTGATAATGTGTGTTTGTGTGGGCAGTTTTGTATTGTGCTGGGAAAGGGTTTCATGCAACCAGACGTAGCCGACTGTGTCTGGTCTGTCAGGGTCCAGAGCAGGCAGTGGGATAAAAAGTGGTCAACACCAAGGGAGAACAGCTGCAGTCTCCCACTGCTCGGCTATGCCTGACTGGGCCAGACCATTGCTTGCGCAGCCCCTTTCTCTCCAGGGCCAGACGTAGGACCGGCATACTCCCAGAACCACAATGAACCAGCCTGACAACCTGCCTCTAGCCCCACATGAATAAGTCAGGCCTGCCACTGCCAATCAATCCATCAGTCAGTTAGTCAGTCAAGCAGAGGAACACATGAATGCATTACACACACCTCTAGTACACAGAATTAGAGCACGGCCCATTCTTATTCTAAAAAATACTTTTTATCTCAAAATTTTGACTTTATAACATGCAATTGCGACTTTATATCACACAATTCTGACTTAATAACACAATGGCGACTTTATATCACACAATTCTGACTTTATAATTCACAATTGCGACTTTTTATCAAAGAACTGCTAAATATAATGTAAGAATTGCGAGATGTAAACTTGCAATTGTGAGAAAAAAAAAGTCAGAATTGTGAGGTAAAAAGTCAAATTATTAAAAAAAGAACCTTTTTATAATAAGAACAGGCCGTGTTCTAATTTTGTGTGCTAGAGGTGTTTGTAATGCATTCAACTGGATGGATGGTGACTGTGACAATAGCAATAATAAATAGTAAGTAGTGTTGTCAAAAGTCGGTATTGAAATTTTAAGCGCTTTGAGCGCTGTTGAGTGGAATCGTTAACACCTCTGATGGCCATTGTGTTCACGCGCTCATCGGATATGTCTGTGATTGGCTACAACGATCAACGGGAGTGTTTGAGATTACACAGAAGTGTTTGAAAGTGTTTTGAGAGTGTTTTGTTTGAAGGCACAAGCAGGCGTCTATCAGTGGAGCTGTCCATTGATAGACGCCTTCTTTCAAACGCTCCCGTGTGTATCTATGTAAGCGCTCGGTGAAGAGCGTCATTGATGTATATTTACAACATGTTTTTGAAGCACTGATCATTATAGCCAATCACAGACACAATGAGCACAGTGGCAAATAAGAGGTGTTTACAATTCTGCTCAAAGCGTCACATTTTTTAAATTTCAATACCGACTTGGTACCGAAGTCGGTACTTTGACAACACTAGTAGTAAGTGGATTTTCTTAATTTTTCCAGTATCGACAGGAGAACCGATATAGGTCAGAGCTTATCGATACTGCTGTCTTTCATAATTTATCCCGGGGCTCATTTTATACTGGGTTTTGGTTCCCATCCCTATTCAGCAGCATATCTTCTGAACTTGTTTAAATATTCCAGTGCTGTGCATCTGTTGACACTGGTACAGACCAAATTAATTATACGTAAAATATAGTCTACTGGTTATTGAGCGTAATTTTGTGTACACACCAGATGTTCAGTGATGATTCTATTGAAGAAATGTTATACTCAGAACATTGACTAACCACAATTCCTAATACAACAAATCGCAATTTCATTTGTACAAGGTTGTACAAGCCTTAAGACACCTATCTATGCAAATTCTATCAGACCAAGAAAAAAAAGGTCAGAGAGAATCATGTTACTAAGTTGGATATTCCAGTTGCCAACTAAAATGATTACGACAGGCTTCAGAATCCTGGGTCGAATATTGAAATAGAATAAGAATAGTGTCTGTTCGGCCAAAAAACAAACAAAAAACATGACATACATTTATACATTTCACACCTTGCCTTCCTGTCTAGTTTTGAGAGCCTGAATAATTAATAAAGATGAATAGATTGATCATGCATTATTGATGTCAGTGCCTCTTTCTGCTCTACATCCAGCAGTGCCAGATGATCCTCTTCCTCCTTATGTAAATTCTCATTCTGTGCCGACAGCCAATGAGCTCTTTGTTCATACCCAGAAATGTTCAAGAAAACATTTTAATTGGCATTCTGCATAAACGACATATTGAAAAGTTGGCAACACTTTATTTTACAGTGTCCGTGTTACATATGTTACATGTACTTACAATAGTAATAGCAATAATTATGCATAATTACATGCAACTAACCCTCAACCAAATCCTAATCCTACCCTAACCCTGTAGTAAGTACATGTAGTTAATTAATATTACTCTGTACTTAAATGTATAATTACACTGTAACAGTGCCGAAATGTTTATACATGTGAGGGTTATCATATTACCTATGGTTATCAGGAATAATAATGACAATCTTAGATGTCAGAGGTCATCATCACACTTAATCCTTCCTGTACACACACAGATTTCTTTCCATATTTATGCAGTACATGTTGTGCTGGAGCGTAAACACCTTCCTCTGTTTAGCGTACAGCCGCAGTGCTGTTCCCCAAGTCCCACCGTCCCTCCCTACAAGATGCAATGAAACATTAATCAGCAAATTGTGCATTACGTTTGTAATTAACATTCAAGAGAGTTTAACTTTGCAATGTTTCATTAGTTTATATGCAAATAATTTTGAGCAATTGCCTCGTTTGGTTTGGGAGTGCAATGATGTATTGGCCTGGCAGAGGGAATTGTAACGCGAGCGAGGGAGAGGTACGTTCGAGTGCGTGTATGCGCGGATCGGTGACTGTGGCTGTATGCCATGATGAATGTTCACCTCTTATGTCCCAGGCCTCCATTTTAGTTGCGTTTTACACTGGCTCTTTAAATGCAGAGAAGGAATGTTAACCTTAGCCCTGTTCACAGCACAACCAATTCTCTTGTCACACTACATCAACCTGAAATATACCTGGGTCTTGATCGCTCTTCAGGTGCTCGTGTGCATACATTTGTGTGTTTGTCTCCACTGTTCCCTTTAAATCTGTTTTTGTTTATGAACCTGCATTTATGAGAGGCGAATCACAGTCCTCTGCGCATCTTTGCGGCCAACTCCATCTGTGTGCTTGCATTTGTGTGTGATGAGCTTTTGCACTGTGAGTAATGTTTACTAACCTGAGTGGGCAGCAGATTGCAAAAATGCATCATTAGACTGTTATTACCGGGTGGTGACTGCATGTGGCGGCTCAGGCGCCCTACGTACACTGCTGATTACTCATTCATCATGGCCTTACAAATGCTTTTGCAAAACAGAGATCATTCATGGTAATGCCGTTCCTCATGGTATACAAGTCATTTCGTTTCCTCTCTGTTTTTGGCATGAGTGTTGATTGTGTTTTACCTATTAAATTGGCAATTGCGCTAACCCGCTTCTGACTCTGGGTCAGACCATGGAATGTCTTTTCATTCATTATTCAGCCTGTCATGGGCCAGTAAAGTGATTGGATGTGATGCGTGTCAGGTTTTGGTCGCCGCAATGACTCGCAAGCCTAACGAGAAACAACGGCTTGCTCTGCGGGACGGCTTTTTTAGCAGCTCTTAAAACGAGTTTTGCATGTTAAAAGGTGCATTTAGGGAACTTAGTCTGGTCAGCTGTGATGTTTGCTTCTTTTATTCAGTGAGTGTGGTCTTGCAGCTATAAAAACTGCGCTGTAAGTCATTTTTCAGCAGCCATTAATCCAGTCTTCAGTGTTATAATATCTTATATGGTAAATGTTTTGTAACAATGTCATTACTGACACTTTAGATCAATTTAAAGGGAGGGTGAAACACTCAGTTTCACTCAATCTCATGTTAATCTTGAGTACCTATAGAGTATTATTGCATCCTTCGTATCTCCAAAAAGTCTTTAGTTTTAATATATTTATAAAAGAAAGATAGACTGTACCGAGTCTTTCTGGAAAAAAAACGAGGAGAAGAGCCCTTAGGACTGTATAAGGAAATTCCGCCCCATCTGATGTCACACATGCCCATACTCGAAAAAAACTTTCCGAAACTTGTGACAAACTGGAAGGAGTATTTTTGGTACAGAAATACTCTATCAAACGTACAACTTAATTTTTTAAACTTTGTCCATGTTTAGCATGGGAATCCAACTCTTTAACAGTGTAAAAAACTCAGTATGCATGAAATAGCATTTCACCCCCCCTTTAATACATCCTTACTGAAAATATCACGAGCGCGCGCGCACTCGTAGACCAGAGCAAGAGAGTGAAAGCAGTTCGCCATCAAAGCGCCCTGCCCGGCTTTTGGGTAGTCAATGTCACCAAAGAAGTGTGTTTTTGGTTGCCAGGGCAAGACAACCCTGCACAGATTCCCAAAGAACCCAGCGTTAAGGGACCCGTGGATGGAGTTTGTTTTCCTGAGCATAAACGGAGTTGTGTAAGAATGTTGTTCCCTGCATTTCGACGATGATTGATTTATAAACAAAGCCCAGATCGACGGATTTGCAGATCGTCTAATGCTTAAGGATCGAGCAGTCACAATGATAAAGGTTCGCGGTCGTGTGTTGGAACGGTGAGTAAAACTGTTGAACAAATGTCTCTGTGTGTTGTTAGCTCGGCGGGTAAGCACAGCTAAGCTTCGCCCACACGGCCCGCCCCCAGCCGCTCGTTTTTTTCCGGAAAGACTCGGTACAGCCTATCTTTCAATTAAAAATATAATAAAACAAAAGACTTTTTGGAGATATGAAGGATGCAATATTACTCTATAGGTACTCAAGATTAACAGGAGATTGAGTGAAAATGAGCATTTCACCCCCCCTTTAAAACAAGAAACTTTAAATGGTTGTGAACATTTGTCATGATTCCTGTCTAGTGTTCCCCTAGTCTTGTGTGGACCATGTTATTTCCTGTTTTAGCCATGTTTAGTAGTCCTTTGTAGTTTTTCTTTCTTTCTTTGATAGTTCTTTGATTGGTTTTTGATCAGGTGTGTCTTGTTTGCCCTTGTGGATATATCCCAATGTTTGTCATGTTCCTTGTCTGGGGTTGCCCTTCCATGGATGTTACGTGTGTGCTTGTTATCAGTTTTGTTTGCCTTCATTGTCTGTGTCTGGATTTATCAGTTTTGACTGGATTTACTTTTATTAGTTTGTTTGCTGCATGTGGATCCTATTTTCGTTCCTCTGAAACAGCCACTGTTACAACATTAACCATAACTTTTTTTAGACATTAAACATTTTAAGTTGAATGCATTTTTCCCTATGCTCTTTTACAGTTTTTCTCGATTGCTTAAACACATTTCTTGAAACTATGCCTCGTATTATCAAAACTGTAAACACAAATCCATAACGTCTCACCCAATTCCCCAAACATCCTATTTTCAGGTTAAAAATGAAGCTCTACACTCAAAACCATTCACTCTTGCTGAAAAACCAAACTTTGCCCTCAGACAGGACACACAAGCCCTCAAAATCACACACACTACAACATAGTCTAACACACTGGTGCAATAAATTCAAAACAACATTTCCAAAACTGGTAAATTATGTTGCTTGTGGTTCCCCCCCTCACAAACCTTTTCACATGATGAACATCTTTTTTTCTCTCCTCTAATTATTTTTATTTTTTTTCATATTTACGCAAGATGTGTGTGACCATCATATGACAGTAAAAGAGTTCACACAAACCTTATTCTATGGAATTGTATTGGAATGGTAAAGAGCCTCCACTCAAGGATACAATTTGATGAACAAGTCAAAGAATGTTCCAAATATGGTTGAAATACCATCATTGGCCTAGAAAGATAACATTCTGGGAGTCAAGACTATAAAGGAGAAAGGATGCCCTCCCTTCACTGTCACACTCTGCAGCCGCTCTGTGTGACTGTACGACTGCTGGCTTTTTCTTGCAAGAAAATAAACCTCATCAAAGACTATTGGAAATGTTTGTCTCTTATTCAGTGATAGAATTTTGTTTGCCACCACACCTCCCTGAAGGTTCTCGAGGCGACGGCAAAGCGACTCAAATTTGGTCTTACTCTGGAGCTGGAGAGCTGGAGCCCAGCCTCCCTCAGTCACACCATTGATAAAGACATGGGCAACTAGAGTGGCTTGAATTTCATCTGAGACTGCTTGTCTTCTTGCCCTTGACCTTCCTCATCCTCGTTCTTATCCATCCTCGATCTCTTCCTTCATGTCTTTCTGGATCCATTGTTCCAAAACTCAATAAACTGATTTGGGCCCTATTATCTATCTATTGAAGGATCTGATTGATGTGTGTTCAATTTTGACTCTTAGTGTTTCCACCTGGGTAATTGTGTGCTAACTGAGCTGAAGCTGTGCTGACTCGAGTGAACAATATTGAATGCTAGTGCTTTCTATATGACAACATGGTCTAGGCAATGAGAAATGAAGGGATTTGTGTGTAGAGTTTTGCAGTGACAGTTCAACAAATCTGACTCATGTGTCAAAACAGGGAATAGTGTTTATAGTTTAGGGAAATGGGTGTGCTTTTTGATAAATGGCATTATGGTTTTGAAATTTTAGTTCAAAAGCCTGGTTATAGTGTTTAAGCAATCGAGAAAAACTGTAATAATAGAATATAACTAAAATAATAATATAACTTTTTTTTAAATGTGCCTTTTATATCTAATTTATAAGAACTTCTTTGCCAAGAGCCATTTTTAATCTGTCAAAATGATGGAAAGCATTTTGAATCATCCATCAATGTTTTTATATTTCTGTAAATGGAAAATTTGATTAAACCTTTAAAGTAATATGTTAGTGCCATTTTCATTTCGTGTGAGTAAGTGCAATCAGATCTTTATATGCAATACGAAAAGAATATCCAGATATCATCAGGATATGAAACATGATATTACCAGGCTTAAAGGGAGACTAAGATCTCCCTGTGAACTCGTAAAAAAAAAAAAAAGTTTACAAATTAGTTGGATTGGTGGTTGAATGGTGGAGGAATTGTTATAGAAGTAAGGTAAGGACACTCTTATCCTTGTGATTAGATGATCAAGCTCCTACAAACTGCTGTTTAGAACATTTGGTGCAGTGCATTTGCCTCTTTTGTCCAGTGAGTGTAGCAGTGAGTAAATGCAAGATCTCAACTTGTATATGGTCAGTCACTTTTAGCCCATCACTTTATATTAAGTAATTTTGAGGGGGTTCTTTTTCAAATTAAGAAGCTCGATGGTGTCTGTGAGCACATTAAAGAGTAGCTGGCCATTACCTAATGCAGAGACTCCATAAGGCTTCATGCTTGCCCCTTGACTTTGATCTATCCCCTTAGGCCTGACATAATCCTAGTTTCAATAAATGACAAGTGCCAATATGTTGACATGATCCATGTGAGATCGCTCAGGAAAAGTGCCTTTCCATCAGAGGTTCAGGAAATGAGTTCCTAGTGGTCCATGACAGGTATCCGATATGTAAAATGTATGGTTTTTTTATTTATTTATTTTCAACATACCCCCAAACATGCTGGAACAGAACCAAAACAGCATTTTTTTTCTGACAATTAATTTTCAGTCCTATTAGAGGAGTGAAACTTTGGACTTTTGACTTGAGATGAGATGCCTCACAGTTTTTGACTTTTAATACAAATAAGTGCTTTTCGAGCATCTGAAACCAGTTCTCTCAGGTGAAAGTTTAGCTAATTGCACAAATAAGTCTCAGCTAGAGTTTTAATTAGTATAATGACTGTATATCTCTTGATTAGAGTGTGAGAGGGTCAGTGATAACTTTGCGGCATAATGAGATTACCGTATATTGCTGATATTGCAGCTGTGATTACGGAGGATTTAGCATCTCGCTCAACAGACGATGGCCCGTAACTGTTTGGTAAGAGGTTGTCTCAGGACATCTCTTATTCAAATGAGAGAAAAACAGTCTGAACACTGTGGGGCACTTTCTGTTTTATCTTTCATAATGAAATTCTTATTAAGCAGCTGGCTTATTCAGGACCCTGCAAAGCTTGATTAGTAGTTTCATTTCATATTTAAGATGGCCAGACAGTACTGTTTTAATTACACTGCAGATGTTGAGAGGCGTACGGGCATGTTCTCTCAACCAATCTCTCGGGAGTCGGGGGCAGACTTTGAAAAAACTTTTTTCTCTATCTTTCTTTATTTAGGATATTTTTATTTGAATGTGTCTGTTTTTGTAGAAGTTGCAAAAAGTGTGCTGGAGAAAGCAGATGCAGCTGGCTGGTGCTTAAATACCCAACGACAGATTAAAGCTTCTAAACGAGGAAGTTCAAAACTCTAGTTCATTTTTCTTGATCAAATAGGTTTGTTTCTGAATCTCTAGGCTGAATAAGATGAATCCATAAATTAATCTTAATAATCAGGGATGTAGTGGAGGCTAAACGCACGTAAACGCCGTTTACGCACCTCCCAAAATTCGTAAATAACATTTACCCACCTCCAAAGTGCGTTTATCCACCTCTAAATTGAGTTTATCCAACTATAAATAGCCTACGGTTCCTAAGCCATTTTACAGTTTTTGCCCGTTGCTTGAACACATTTTGCAAAACTTCGCTCATTGTGCCAAAACTCTACACACAAGTAAACATGACACAACACTGGGAAATATACCATTCACATCTGTGTCAAATTGAAACTCTACTATCAAAACCTAAACTCTGCTATCAAAACCTAACATTCATTTGTCAAAATGTAACTCTGATGACAAAATGACACATACTTGCATCATATGCATACACTTTCAGATCAGGGGGAACACACTAGTCTACTTTATATAAAACACTGCAGTCTTTGATTTTCACTGTTTATTCAGAAGGCATATTTTCAGAAGGCACATTTTCAAACAACCAAAAATTGTGCAAAAAAAAAAAAATGTGTCCACAATTGCCCTTTGGCCAATTACATTACGACCCCGTCGTCTTGTTTTGCTCAGGTCGAATTCAGCTTCATCAATGAAAATGAATTCATGAGGCTGTGCAGCTCCATCCATGGCCAAGATTCTCTGTAACAAAAAAAAAAACATATTACTGTACTACAGTGCTACACATACAGAACCCTCACCCCATCACACAGGTGCCTGTGTAGCTCTCCGAATGGATCCATGTGGTATTGATATGGTACATATTCAGCTGCTACTGGATTTCACCAATACTGTATTGTAAATGTAAAGGACAGTTACACTTACCCGTACATATTCAGCTCGAAGTCCTTTGACCCTGACACTGTTCCTCTCAAATGGGACCCTGTAGAGCTGCTTCATGGTGATGTTGTGTTTTCCCAAGATGCGTCTGATGGTGGTGATGCTCACATGGTTTATGTTGTTGAACACTTGCCTGTCTGCAAGTATTTTCTGTAGTAGCTGGTGGAGACGGATGGCATTGTCTGCCCTCACTAGGTCCACAACGGCAAGTTCCTGCTGTTGTGTGTACAGGCGTTGGCGTCCTCCGCCAGAAGGTCTTCTAGTCATTCTAGAGAAATACAACCACAAATTGTCCTCGGTTTGCTTCTTTTTCTAACAGTACTTTACTATATATACTGTATCATCCACTGTACTGAAACATGTCAATATAAGTAATCATGGTATGTTTCACAAAAACTACCACTTTGGCTGCAAAAGGAGCATTAGCACCCTGCAATACCCTGTTGTTTTACATGATGTGGTAATGTGATATACTGTAGTACAGTGCTGTAAATACCATCTGAGTAGAGTAGAAGGCAGAGAGGTGAAGACATACCTGTTTTCTAGTCAGAATGTTCTTACAGATGCCACTGTGAAGCGGCTTAGATGTGGGTGGACTCTCTGCCCAGCCTCATAGTCAGGCCATGGTTGATGACATGGTCCACCAAAGTTGCTCTTATATCATCAGAAATAGGGGTGGGTGCATGACCTTGACCTTGTCCTCTTCGTCCTCCACGTCCTCCTCGTCCTTCTCATCCTCCTCATCATCCTCGTCCTCCTCATCCTCCACATCTTCCTCTTCCTCTTCCTCTTACTCTCCCTCCATCCATGCTTGCAAAGTTCTTGAAATGGCTAAACTGAGGGCTTTTTGTAGCTGGCTGATTGGTGTTCAGTTTTGCAAGTAAGTGTCTTCATGTGTGTATTTGAGTGGTTGCAATTACCCGATGTGTTTTGTATTTTGGATACATGTGTTTTCCAAATGGAACCCTGAGATTTCATTTTTGAACGAAGTGTCTTATGTATGAAATAGAGTGTAGTATGCAGGACCAAGTGTGTTGCATAAAGGAGTAAGTGTGTTGCAGAATTGCAACTAGAGTGCAAAGCAGCGCTTTTGTTTAAGGTATGGGTACATGTGTTTGAGGTATGGTAACAAAAGCTTCAAGTTGTGTTACTTTAGTCTAAGCATGGGTCTATAGTGTTCAAGCAACGGGCAAAAACTGTAAATTAAGCTTATGTCGTTTTAGTTTCATATTGTTCATTATTAGTTTCATAGGATGTTTGTTGTTAAACCTAAGACGAAATCTTTCATATTGTGCTGCAACTGTCAGTGTTGACCAATCGCTTGTGGTGTTGTAGTAGTGGGAAGTTCGGATCATTTTACTGACTCGGATCTATGATTCTCGTTCAGCAAAATTAACTAATCTTTTATCTTTCCGTCGCTATGGGACTGACAGGAAGAACAAAAGACTCGGACCCGGTCACCCGTAGATTCAGAACCCATATGTTGCGTAATGCGCATGCGCGGTCAATACCAAATGAACGAATCAGTCTCTGAGACAACTCGGTAGTCCCGAGTCATATTAAAGATTCGTTCAAAATGAACGAATCGTTCATGAACGACATGCAGCAGACTGCATCAAGATTCAAAAATGGATATCCGGCAATTTTTTCAGCGCCGTCAAGACAGCAGCCCTCCTCCTGATGCCAGCAAACGGCCTCGGCTACAAGCCCAAAGTGAGTGAGCTCAGAAAACAGTACTAAACTTAATGTTTTTGAAGTTAATTTGGTTCACGGTAGATTCATGTCACTGACTCAAGTCATCTCTACCTAGCTAGTTAATGTTATCACTAGCCGTTCGCGGTTTCGCGGGTACGGTAAACGTCCGTTAATAATAATAATAATAAAAATAATGTTCGTTATTTTGAATAGAAATCATCACTCATACAGCAGCCATACATCTCATCTCCGGTTTATTTGTGTTCGTATTCATACAATATCCATGATCCGCCAGGGCTATTAGTCCAATGGTGCGCACATTTGGAGAAATAATGATTAGTTATGACATGTTTGTAAAATATTTTGTCATACAGAATAACATTTCTATTCATTTTGCACTGATTTATACAATCTGAAGAGCTCAAACAGCTATCAAAGCTAACAGAGCTGATTCTCCTCTTATTGATTCGCGTCAGCTATGACATCAGTGCGATATCATTAGTTTGTAAAGCTGTCAATCATCTCACGTGAACCACGTGACCATAAGGCTTTCCTTCTGCAATGTCTGTGTCTGTCACAGTGTCTGGTTGGTGTTCCCTGGTTATCCTCTAGAGGTCTCTCCCCATACCGTCACCACATCTTCATGAACTGCAATTCCCACAATCCTTTGTCGGCACTTATCACTGTCATTGCATTCAGCTGTTCTCACTTACCTTGTCAGTATTTGTGTATTTATACCCTGCCTGTTGTATCATTCGTTCTGGTATCCTTGTGTATTGTGTCACCCGCTTCTCTGTGTTTCATACCTGTTTATTTTCTGTGTTTTGGACTGCTATATGGATTTTGACCTTTGCTTGTTACTGGATTATGATACGGATTACCCTAAATAAAACTGCACTTGGACTATTGCCGTTTCGTGTGCGTGTCGTGACAGAAGGATACCAGCAAAATGTATAGATCCAGCAGTACAGGTTTTCGTATCCGTTCCCCAACCACTGAGAAGGAGAGGAGGGGACGATTTAGTAATTTAATGGCTTTACGCCAGCAGGGCCAGTCGGTGGGTGGACTATCTCAATTTTTTTGGACTCTCTCAAGAGGTTTGGGGTACAATGATGTGGCACTAAAGGACCTTTTTAACAACTGCCTTGACAACCCTTTATCTCAATGTGAGATGATGGGGCTGGAGACTTTGGACTTTTGGGGGTTCACAAAGTACTTGCAGAATCGTAGCCAGTGGATTACGTCAGACCGGTTGGTTTCTTCTAACAGGAAGGCTGAGTCCACATCGGCATCTCTTGATGGGAGGACGGACCCTGCGCCTGTGTCCCTGGACAAGATGGCCACCGCCGAGCCAGTGTCTCCGTCGTCCACGGAATGTGGTCCACTGCAGATCGCACCATCAGCCAGCACAATCACTTCCATTGGAACCATCCGAGGGTGGAGTGAACTGATGTCCAGGCTGGCCGATCTGCCACTGAGATCTGTCCGAGCAGCCAATAGCCTGAGATTTTCACGAGTCTCAGCACTATCTATTCCCCAGACCGCCAGGCCAGAATCTCGCTTCGCTGAGACTGCTGATCCAGAGAGTGTTCACGTCACGTCTGCTGATCTAGAGAGTGTTCACGTCACGTCTGCCGATCCAGAGAGTGTTCACGTCACGTCTGCCGATCCAGAGAGTGTTCACGTCACGTCTGCCGATCCAGAGAGTGTTCACGTCACGTCTGCCGATCCAGAGAGTGTTCACGTCACGTCTGCCGATCCAGAGAGTGTTCACGTCACGTCTGCCGATCCAGAGACTGTTCACGTCACGTCTGCCGATCCAGAGACTGTTCACGTCACGTCTGCCGAGCCAGTGTCTCCGGACAAGACGTCCGCCGCCGAGTCAGTGTTTCTGAACAAGATGGCCGCCGCCGAGCCAGTGTCTCCGGACAAGATGGCAGCCGCCGAGCCTGTGTCTCCGGACAAGATGGCAGCCGCCGAGCCAGTGTCTCCGGACAAGATGGCCGCCACCGAGCCTGTGTCTCCGGACAAGATGGCAGCCGCCGAGCCAGTGTCTCCGGACAAGATGGCAGCCGCCGAGCCAGTGTCTCCGGACAAGATGGCAGCCGCCGAGCCAGTGTCTCCGGACAAGATGGCCGCCGCCGAGCCAGTGTCTCCGGACAAGATGGCAGCCGCCGAGCCAGTGTCTCCGGACAAGATGGCCGCCACCGAGCCTGTGTCTCCGGACAAGATGGCCACCGCAGAGCTTGTGTCTGTTCCTGAGCCGGTGGTGTCTTTTCCATTTCCTGAGCCGGTGGTGTCTGCTCCTGAGCCGGTGGTGTCTGTTCCAGTTCCTGAGCCGGTGGTGTCTGTTCCTGAGCCGGTGGTGTCTGTTCCATTTCCTGAGCCGGTGGTGTCTGTTCCAGTTCTTGAGCCGGTGGTGTCTGTTCCAGTTCCTGAGCCGGTGGTGTCTGTTCCAGTTCCTGAGCCGGTGGTGTCTGTTCCTGAGCCGGTGTCATCTGTTCCAGTTCCTGAGCCGGTGGTGTCTGTTCCAGTTCCTGAGCCGGTGTCGTCTGTTCCTGAGCCGGTGGTGTCTGCTCCTGAGCCGGTGGTGTCTGTTCCAGTTCCTGAGCCGGTGTCGTCTGTTCCAGTTCCTGAGCCGGTGGTGTCTGTTCCAGTTCCTGAGCCGGTGTCGTCTGTTCCTGAGCCGGGGGTGTGTGTTCCAGTTCCTGAGCCGGTGGTGTCTGTTCCTGTGCCCTGGCCGCCCGAAGGAGAGTCTCCGCCCTGGCCGCCCGAGGGAGAGTCTCCGCCCTGGCCGCCCGATGGACTGTCTGCTCCGCCCTGGCCGCCAGATGAACTGTCACTCCCTGTCCCCGTTTCCCTCCATGGACCTGGCCCCCCTTCCCTCCCCCTGATCCTCCACTATTCCACCTCCCTCCTGGACTCTTGTTTTGTTTTTGTTTCTTTGTGGGTCTTGGAGCGTCTGGAAGCCGCTCCGTAGAGGGGGGGTTATGTCACAGTGTCTGGTTGGTGTTCCCTGGTTATCCTCTAGAGGTCTCTCCCCATACCGTCACCACATCTTCATGAACTGCAATTCCCACAATCCTTTGTCGGCACTTATCACTGTCATTGCATTCAGCTGTTCTCACTTACCTTGTCAGTATTTGTGTATTTATACCCTGCCTGTTGTATCATTCGTTCTGGTATCCTTGTGTATTGTGTCACCCGCTTCTCTGTGTTTCATACCTGTTTATTTTCTGTGTTTTGGACTGCTATATGGATTTTGACCTTTGCTTGTTACTGGATTATGATACGGATTACCCTAAATAAAACTGCACTTGGACTATTGCCGTTTCGTGTGCGTGTCGTGACAGTGTCATTGCAGTTTGTGTCATTGATAAAATATCTGAAAGCATCTTATCAGCCATTTCTAAAACTTCTCCAAAGCCTCGCATGATATGGTCTTACAATTACAAAATGCATAATTTTAGAGATATCAACCTCAGATTTGAAATGAAGCATGATCACACTTGTAGCTACACTTTAGTTGTTGTGGTTATAAGTTGATATCCTACATTCAAAAAAATATTTTATACATTTAATAAATATATTCTTAATATTTGTTGTTTAGCATTCAGACTGGATACCTAAACATTGAATGCATATTAAATAATTTATTTTAATGGTTTGTCTGAAAGGGTTAGTCTATAGGCCTTATAATGTGACCAGCACACTTTTTTTGTGTGCTAAGCTGTCTTTTCTCCATTTTAACTTCATTTTACAGACAGAGGTGAGACAGACAATTATGCAGAGAGCACAGAGAGAGGAGATATAGAGAGGAGAGAGATAGAGAGAGGAGATGAGGAAAGAGGAGGAAAAGATGTAAGACAAACAGAGAATGAAGAAACAGAGACAGGACAATTCGAGAGAGAAGGAACAGAGAGAGGAGAGACAGAGAGAGGAGAAGCTGAGGACAAAGAAACAGAGAGAGGAAAGACAGAGAGAGGAGAAGCTGAGGATGAAGGAACAGAGAGAGGAGAGACCAAGAGAAGATGCCACCCACACATTTGGACTGAAAAGCAACACAGTCAGTTTAAAAAAAGCTAACCCTTGGCTAATTGTCAATGGTGATTTTCTTGGGTGTCGTACTTGCCAAACTGTCAAATGCCTTGGAGTGTTTAAAGAGACGGGCATGTCTCTCTCAAATGAATGGTCGCAGACTAAAGTTACATACAGCCACAATGGCAATCACCAATATCAGCTGTCATGCTTAAGGAGCAAAATCTACAAGCATGGGACATCAAAAAGTCACAAGGCAGCAGAAAATACAGTGAACACAAAAAACACAATTGATGTTTCCATACAAAAACAAGTGGAGGAGGAAGCAGAGAAGACAGCCTCACTGTTTCGAACAGCATACATCCTAGCAAAGAACAACAGGCCATACACAGACTACCAGGAGCTGGTGGTGCTCCAGCAAGAAAATGGTCTCGACATGGGCACCACTCTCCATTCCAGATATACTGCAAAAGGTATAATTGATCACACAGCAAAGGAAATGAGAGAAAATATTGCACCACATACTAACTAAAGACCAGAGGTTCAGTGTTTTAATTGACGAGTCCACAACTCTTAGCAAGAAATCGGCTCTAGTAGTGTATTTAATGTCTGTAATAAATGATGTGCCCACAGTTATATTCCTCGATTTAGTTGAGCTGGAAAGCCAGTCAGCTGAGAATATTACAAAGAGTTTGCTTCAGTGCCTCCAAACTTGGGGACTGGATGAAAATTTCATCCAGGCAAATTTAATTGCCTTTGCTTGTGATGGAGCAAGTGCCATGCTAGGGAGAAAATCTGGGGTTGCTACCTGTCTACAACAGATGTATCAAAATCTTATAGTTTGGCACTGCCTCAACCACAGATTGGAATTGGCTGTGGGAGATACAGTCAAACGTGTTAACAACATAAACCATTTCACTTCATTTTTAGACAAAATTTACACACTCTATCATAGGTCACCAAAGAACTGCCCTGAACAGGCTCAGCATGCACAACAACTTCAAATAAGTTTGCAGAAAATTGGGAGGGTCCTTGATGTTCGATGGGCAGCCAGCAGTAAGGCTGTATGGAACTCGTACAAAGCTTTGCATCAGCACTTTACTGCTGCTTCTGTGGATGGCACAAGAGATGAAAATGAGAAGGCTATGTACAGGGGTCTGATGGCCAAAATGGAGACACAAGAATTCCTGTGTGATTTAGCCTTAATGTATGACACGTTAGAGGAAATTGCACACCTTTCCCTGAACTTGCAAGGAAGAGGAATGACACTCACAAAAGCAGACAAACTTATAAGAAGAACCATTCGCATTATTTCATCCATGATGACCGCTCCAGGTGATAAAAGACAAGAAGCTCTTACAGCTGCAGAGAGACAGGAGTTTAAGGGCATCGCCTTAACAACCAGTCCGAGGGTAAGACAGATAGACTCCTCAGTGTTCTTTCAGTCACTCGTTGGGAACCTGGAGGACAGGTTGTTCAGCACTGGTTCAAGCAGACACCCTGGCGTATCAGCTGAGAACACCAATCAGTATACAGATTTGCTTGATCACTTTAAAGTTCTCAATCCAGAAAACTGGCCTGTTCCCTTAGATGAGCAGTATGGGGAAGCTTGCATCAAACAGCTCACACTAAGGTTCAGTCTTGACCAAAGGAAAGTGCTTGAGGGCTTCAGGGATTACAAAGACGACTCTAGTGTGATACCTGAAGACTTGTACCCACTCACAAGCATTCTCAGCCTGATCCCTGTGAGCAGTGCAGAATGTGAGTGAGGATTTAGCTTAATGAATATCATCATTTCTCCACTGAGATGTAGACTCCTGATCGAAAGCGTCTCAGCGTTGATGTTTGTTAACCTGAATGGTCCTCCATTGTCAAAGTGGAACCCAATGGCGTATGTGAAATCTTGGCTGGTAAAGCACAGAGGAGCTACAGACACACGGTCACGCCCCTGCAAGCCATCACCTCAAGTGGACAAAGAGGCACTCTGGGCATTGTTGTGATATTAATTTGGTTTTATTGTTTTTTTAGTTTTGCTAAATCGTCTGTTAATGTCGGCAGCCATTACACTTGTGGAAACTACAGTGCAACTTATATTGTCTTTCTTCTGTTTATTACAGAAACTGAGTTTTCTTTCAATTAAAATATGTGGCACCAGATTCACCCTTCTGTCGTTAATCTGCACCTGCTAAATTAGCAATTGGAAAAAACTGTAATCGACAATTATTTTGATAATCAATTAGTCGGTTTGAGAATTTTTTTTAAGACAAAAGTAAAAAATTCTTTGATTCCAGCTTGTTAAATGTGAATATGTTCTAGTGTCTTCTCTCCTCTGTGACTGTAAACTGAATATCTTTGAGTTGTGGACAAAAAGACATTTGAGGACCATTCCTGGGCTTTTGGGGAAACACTGATCCACATTTTTCTGACATTTTATAGACCAAAGAACTAATCGATTAATTGAGAAAATATTCAACAGATTAATCGACTATGAAAATAATCCCAAATCCCTAATCATTATGTACAAGTGCATTGCATTGGAACCCCGGATATAAGCCTCCCTCTCTCTCTCTCTCTTAAATATTTTTGTTCTCTCTGTTTTTTCATTTAGTAAACTTTATAGATTTCAATCATATTATTCCTTCTTGAGTCTCTTTAACAAGAACTTAGATTAATGTATGAATTGAATAGTGATTGTGTGATCTATGATGAGGGAACAACCACTGATACCCTGGGTAGTACCATCAAATGATAGCCTATAGCGATGTCATCAGGATACACATACACCGGTAGGCAGTGGCCCACCTTACCGTGACCACGATGTGGTCACCCAGAATTTATAGTTTACCCACCTCTTTTTTTACCACTACACCTCTGTTAATAATGAATCAATTTTGTGAATTTTATAGGGAACATTTTTGGAAAATAAATCCTGACAAGGGAAACTATGGACTGCTAGTCATGAACAAGATAAGAAGATACACTTCAAAACTTGTGGAATAACTAAAAGACAATCACATGTTCGGTACATGTACAGTAAGTCAAAAGCTTTCTCCGTTGTTTATTAAGACTGTTCGATTACTTTTACCTACTTTTTTTGAGTTATTGTTTATTCTTAACTGTTTGGTACCATTTACTTTTTTGAGTTTTTGCAATTTGATGTTTTTTGTTTGAAATAAATACTGCTTTGTGTTTTCCTTATAGCATGGTCAGATTTGTCTAAGCATATTTTGGCCTCTTTGTATAGTCTCACCCAACACAGATATTTATTTTACATTTACACATTTGGCAGATGCTTTTATCCAAAGCGACTTACAACATTGCATTCAAGGTACACATTTTACATTTTGTCAGTTCTTGCTTTCCCTGGGAATCAAACCCATGACCTTGGCGTTGCTAGCACCAACGCTTATATCATAATTTTAACTTATGATATAATCAAAAACTTAAGAGGTTAAATTTGTTATAATAATGGTTTATAGAGTTCAGCCTATATGCAGCCATTGAGTACTACAGCCATTTAGTGGCTATTGATATTATTGCTTTTTTGTTATTTGCATACCAACATATGACACCAAAGTCACCACATTTTTAGGTTTTGGCTTTCTGAACTTAATGAAATGTTTTTTTTTTTTGTTTTTGTTTTGTTTTTTACTGAAGTTAAAGAAATATTATATATAACATAAACATAATTTACATAGAAAATTGTACTTTTAGAGGTAAATAAATTCAAAAATACCACAAAAATAAAAGAAATATGGCATAAATTGATCGTTTTTATTTTATCGAAGATAGTGATATAATATTTATTTAAAAAAAAAAATTGGATCACACCTGAGACCTTCGTGCCATATAAGATGCTCACTTATAAGTCGGGAAGTGAAGCAACATCTGTTTTCAAAAAATCTTCAATATCAGACATACTCAGCTCATCTTGAGGAATCTAACAGAACAGCTTTGTTGGATAAAGCAGCCGATTTGAAAGAAAGGCAGGCATTGGAAATGAAAGAAGCGAAGTTAAAGACTGAAATGGAAAAGTTGGAATTAAAAACTGCTCTTGCAATGTCTAATTCTAAAGTTAAAGTGCATCAAGTTTGTGAAGAAGACCAACTTTACTCAGGTCAAAATGTGGCTATTCAAGCAGCTGTACATTCCACATGATCATTATGAATATGATGAATTCAATGTATCATTAAAGCATGGCAAAATGTCATTGCATACTGAAGCAGCGCATTCAAGTATACCTGTAAGTGTCAGACCTAAGAAAACAAACACTACAAAGGAATGGTCAACAGTCAATGAAACATCTTGCCGTAAAACTGATACATCAGAACTTCAAAGAGTGATGCAACGTCAGACATATATCATAGCAATACTCGTGAAGAACCAATGTATTTCTTGCCTTTCTCAATGTGATGTTCTTTTGTTTCATGGATATCAGCTTGAGTTCAGGGCTTTTATGAAAGCATTTGAATATGCTGTTGACTCCAGAGCTGACAGTAGTGCTGACAAGTTGTACTTTCTGGAACAGTATACTAGAGGTGAGACCAAAGACCTTGTAAAGAGCTGCCAGCATTTTCCAGATGGTCGCGGTTGTGCAGAAGCAATGAGACTCTTGCATGAGAAGTTTAGAAATTAGCCGAAAATTGTGACAGCCTTGATGCAAAAGGCGTGAAAATAAAGTCAGAAGATGGATAGGCTTCAAGTGCATTTTCAGTGCTCCTGGTAACTTGTCGCAACATAATGGAAGACATTAAATATATGGATATACCAGTGTCAATGGAAAGGTGCCTACACTTAAGTCGTCAAGATGGTCAATTGTAAATATAACAAGTAATTTTTACTTGTAAGATAGAGCCTTCATTTCCACATGCTTGCATTGTAGGAATGGCTTTATTTTTAAGGTCATGCTTGAATGAACTTATTTAATGTAGATGATGCATTCATTTTTTTTCAATTTTGAGATCTCCACTGCATTTTCAAGAATATGTGAAATGGGCACTACACTCTGGGATTAACAATTGATCTATGTAAGTTCAGTAAATAGAGGTTTTGCTGTATTTAAAAGCTCTGGAGCCAGTACAAAAGCAGGGTCAAGAGTCCCCATGAGAATGCAGATACTAGAGATGTCTGAACAACACGAGGGATTGACTGCAAACACGAGTAAGGAGGGACACTACAGTACAGTGTGCTAGTAAAGCTCGACTCCAAGCACTAAAAGAGGAGAGATAATCAGGGAGACAGAGGATCTCAAAAGGGAGACTGCGATTTACCAGACCCCAATTTACCACAATTCAACACTTCAGTGCATTCTCTAATTAAAAAAATTAAACCAAAATTTTATAATAAAGATATCGCACTGAGGACTTTCAGACGCTTAATCCATGATTAAGAAAATTAAAGTGTTTAATTTGCTTAAGAGGGAACAAACACTTCCCATCTGTTAGTTTCTCTCCAGAGATTCTGTGGTACATCAGGGAGAAGGATGTGCCTTGAGGATAATGTCTTCAGGGACTATGCTGATTATTATGGCTCCTAGGAAAACGAATGCTATTAAGCACAACTGAAATAAGTTATCTGCTCGATATGTAAGCACATGTTTGGGTTCTTATAAAGTATAGCTGAATGCCTGGTAAAGGTTTCTTGGTAAAGGTCATGTAATGGTTATCTGTCAAAAAAAAGGAACACTATTGTGTTTGCACTGATTTTCTTTTTTTACAACTCTTCAATTACAACATCAGCTCTAGACCATGCTGGTAAAAAGTTATCAAAGGAATTTTGACCCCTTTAGCAGATACGATCTGACATGTGTTATATGTTGCTCATTAGACTGATATGCTTACACTCACCTAAAGGATTATTAGGAACACCTGTTCAATTTCTCATTAATGCAATTATCTAATCAACCAATCACATGGCAGTTGCTTCAATGCATTTAGGGGTGTGGTCCTGGTCAAGACAATCTCCAAACTGAATGTCAGAAACTCCAAACTGAATGTCAGAATGGGAAAGAAAGGTGATTTAAGCAATTTTAAGCGTGGCATGGTTGTTGGTGCCAGACGGGCCGGTCTGAGTATTTTACAATCTGCTCAGTTACTGGGATTTTCATGCACAACCATTTCTAGGGTTTACAAAGAATGGTGTGAAGGGAAGGGAAGGGAAAAACATCCAGTGTGCGGCAGTCCTGTGGGCGAAAATGCCTTGTTGATGCTAGAGGTCAGAGGAGAATGGGCCGACTGATTCAAGCTGATAGAAGAGCAACTTTGACTGAAATAACCACTCGTTACAACCGAGGTATGCAGCAAAGCATTTGTGAAGCCACAACACGCACAACCTTGAGGCGGATGGGCTACAACAGCAGAAGACCCCACCGGGTACCACTCATTTCCACTACAAATAGGAAAAAGAGGCTACAATTTGCACGAGCTCACCAAAATTGGACAGTTGAAGACTGGAAAAATGTTGCTTGGTCTGATGAGTCTCGATTTCTGTTGAGACATTCAGATGGTTGAGTCAGAATTTGGCGTAAACAGAATGAGAACATGGATCCATCATGCCTTGTTACCACTGTGCAGGCTGGTGGTGGTGGTGTAATGGTGTGGGGGATGTTTTCTTGGCACACTTTAGGCCCCTTAGTGCCAATTGGACATCGTTTAAATGCCGCGGCCTACCTGAGCATTGTTTCTGACCATGTCCATCCCTTTATGACCACCATGTACCCATCCTCTGATGGCTACTTCCAGCAGGATAATGCACCATGTCACAAAGCTCGAATCATTTCAAATTGGTTTCTTGAACATGACAATGAGTTCACTGTACTAAAATGGCCCCCACAGTCACCAGATCTCAACCCAATAGAGCATCTTTGGGATGTGGTGGAATTGGAGCTTCGTGCCCTGGATGTGCATCCCACAAATCTCCATCAACTGCAAGATGCTATCCTATCAATATGGGCCAACATTTCTAAAGAATGCTTTCAGCACCTTGTTGAATCAATGCCACATAGAATTAAGGCAGTTCTGAAGGCGAAAGGGGGTCAAACACAGTATTAGTATGGTGTTCCTAATAATCCTTTAGGTGAGTGTATATCTTGTGTGATTCCACACTTTTTAAAACTTTGTATGTGTGGAGAACAATTCATTCTGCATTTGCTCAAATCCAGCTCTGATAGCCACTGCCCTGCAGAATTTAACTTAAACCCTGATGAAACTCTATCAGTTTGCATTACTTTGAATAAAAATAAATGTATAGCTCTTGTTCATTTGCATAACTATAGTTTGCTAGCAGTATAGTTTATATAATTACATAGAGCATAGCAATCTGTGAAATACTTATAGATCTTTAAATGTTTATTTAACTTTTAATATACCCCAATTCATTTTTTTTAAGTTGCCAGTCAGGATTAAATCTATTGCTGTCCATTTAAAATAAGACAATTGTCAAGTTAAGTCACTTTCTTTAATACTGTACTGTATATAGTGCTTTTTACAATACAGATTGTTTTAAAGCAGCTTTACATTGATAATAGGAAATGAATGCAACAAAGATTTTTTTTTTGGCTGCACTGCAGCTCTAGAAGAAAGTCATTGTCTAGCTTAAGTAAGTTTTTGATTGATTCATTTCCATTGTAAAAATTATAAGTTATTAATTTAGGGGGCGCTTACATGACACCATAAACTGTTTGCTTGGATTTAGTTTCAGTTTTACAAAACATTTTACATTTGAGTTCAAGCCAGGGCTTAAAAAAAGAAGAAGAAAAAAAGAAAAAAAAATCAATGGGTTCACTTTGAGCAGAATCAGTATTTTAATATTTCTGTTCTGTTACAGTTCCGAAAACTGTTTGATTAGTCTGATTTGATTTTTTAACTTTGTTTTTTGCCTATACTTTATACCAGAGCTTGAATAGAACTTTATACTAAATAGCTTTATACTAGAGCTTGTGACTAATCCTTGTAACTCCAGTGGATCCTCAAACTGTCAGCAAAACCTCATAGTGTATTTAACTCCACCCACCTCAGTCATGAATGAAGTGCTGCACATAATTTCGAGACTTTGAGAATTGCTTGTTTGCAGTGCAAGGGTAAATTATTCTTTGAATAAGTACAGCATTTTCATTTATCAAAAAACACAATGTTTGTAAAGGCTAATGTTTTATGTATTTGAGGAGCTGAGAAAAGTGTCAGTTTGGTATTTGACACTTCTAATTATACCCTCTAATTAGGCACAGCACTTCATCTTTTATACATTTTTTAAAGATGTTTTTGGCCAAATGTATTAAATGACAGGAAGTGCCCACATAGCTCAATCACCTTTGTTACCTGAAGTTGAGGAAAACATAATGCTGAACTAAATGCAGCCATTAATGACTAACAAAAAAACAAATCTCTGACATCCGCAGGTGAAAAACTCAATTTGAGCTTGATTTTTGGAAAATGTTAATAATATGATGACACATGCAAGTGCCACAATACTTACTTTGACATCATGGTGTTTGATAAGAATAAAAAAAAAAAGTTTTTTTATAGTAGCGGTTCTACAGTAACCTGCAATTTTCGCTGGTTTCAAAACACACAGCACTGGAAATTACCTGCCATTCATTTTCATAATACTTTAATGGTTGATGACATATCTTTGGAAAACCTCCTGAGATCCAAAAGCTAATGCCAGCGATGATGATACCTATGATGACTTGATTACTCCATAGAATTTTGTTTTATATTTTAGGCCATTGATATGGCTGAAGTATTTATCTTATGTGAGTGTACAACATTTTTATCTCACACAAAAATAGTTTTTTTTTAAGAATGTGAAAAATTGCTCTGCTTCTAATTTGTACATTATTATTGCTGTTCATTTCTGAGAATTAGATAATGACCATTCTAATAGGAAAAGTTGCAAGCCATCATTTACCCCATTGTACACAATTCTGCAGTTGTTTTCAAAAGTCTTGTTTGCATAATTCAGTCATGCCTATCCAATGTAAGGAGGGCTGTTTCTATTTGTAGTTATTTGCATAACTGCCATGTTTGAGTGCAATTATTTTTGCATAGCAAGCAGAGTAAATGACTAGTTTAGCAAGTGGAAAGTTTGTTGGTGAGATGACAGATGACAGAGAGTAAATCGCTAACTCTAATGCACTCATTTCCCTGTCTGCATCCACCACTTTTGTAATTGAAAGTCATGTTGTGCCTTTAAGAGTAGGCTACTGCTTTTGCGGTTTGCACACACATGCTGATGTGAGAGTTATCATTTCAAGCTGCGTTTTCTCTTTTTTTAATCTTAACATAACCATATGAGATTGATTTTTATCAAAGACAGGCCCATCAATTATTCTTTGTTATCCCTTCAGATGAAAGACACTTTTTCAGATCAGTCAGTTTGTGGTTCGGTGCGGAGTGTAGTTCACTTTGTTGTAGCTTGTCTCTTCATGCATAAGAACCAACAGAGCTTTGAAGTAGGGGTGGAACGGAAGTCACGGTTCGGTTCATACCTCGGTTCAGACATCACGGTTCGGTACAATGGAGGGAAAAGCAAAACAAAAAAGTAGGAAGGCAATTTTTTTTTATTGTGCATGTCTCAGGATGTACCACCAAAGGAAAATAAATGTCTTAAGCCTTGTATTTTTTAAATAAGTTTTTTTAATAAAGTAAAAGCATAGAACCAGTTTATTTGTATTTCATTGACAATAGTTTTATATAATTAGTTTATTAATTAAATTAATAAAAAGACAAAAAGACCTTGAGATATGTTTGGTAATTGTACCTGAATTAATTTTAAATTAATTTGCTATATTTCAGATCAATATATTTGTTTTCCTTAAAATTTTAATAAACACTAACTTTATTCTCATCTGAATTATAAATAATTTGTTTCTGTATAAAATAATACTACCATTAAAAACACATTTGATTTTCTTTTTTTAATCAATGTAGAATGTGTAACTTACTCACTGTGTTGGGTGACAGTTGTAGGTTATAGTTTGATAAGTGTTTACAGTTTGACCAAAGCACAATGTTGTGTTTTATTGCGAGTATACATAAATATAAGTAAACACTTTGCAGTTTGAATGATGTCCTATGAACAAAATGACGGAGTATGTTTTTATGTTTCCACTGTTCGATCGCGCCTGCGCCTGCGCCTCTCTCTCTCTCTCTCACACACACACACAGACACACACACACACACACACACACACACACACACACACACACACACACACACACACACACACACACACACACGCATACACACACAACATATTCCAGCATTGCAATCTTGACATCGCAGCCTGTCCATTATAGCCACAGAGCTTCAGAGCTAAGGCGGAGCTACAGATTAGGTGTCCCTAAAGTACCCGCGTATCTAACAGTAGTTCCGCATTACATGAATTAATTTGCACGCAAGTTTTATTTATTTTTATACCGTGTATTCTCCGTGTATTTTCATGCACCGAACCGTTTCGGTTCAATACGAATACATGTACCGTTCCACTGCCTGGTTCTTTCTCGTCTCATGCTTGTAGACCTTTAATGCAATTTTTTTGACTGAAATAATTGTGTGGTGATCAACACCGAAAACACTGCAAAGGTAGCTGAAAATGTCTATAGACTCATCATCTAAAAGTATTAATTATAGACTTTTAAAAGTATAACTCCTCAAACCAAATATACAGCTCTGCTCCAGTGTTATTTTAGTATTATTTATATACAATTCTGAATAGTTTGTTTTATGTGCTTTTGTCACTTTTTTATATTTCTATTTCACTTTATTTTAATTAGTTTTTAGTAATTGTATTATTTTAACTTAAAGTTGTTTCAGTTAATTGCCAAGGCAACATTTGTAATCAAAATTATTCAACGCCCATTGCAAATCAGGTTTAGCAACATTTACAGACATTCAGTTGTTTGCTAAAGGTTGAATAATTTTGAGACTGCATAAGTTAAAAGTTGCATTAAAAGTGGAATTTTCCGTTGAGTTTGGTGAAACCACTTGAAACATTTGTTGTGTTGAGCTATTTCAATTACTTTTGTTTGAATTGTTTGTTGCAAACAGCTGAAAGTCTGTAAACTTTGCCAATAAACCTGATTTGCTGTGTGTCACAAACACAGGAGGAGACAGACAGGTTTAGGTGCACACAGTGTTTATTAAAAGCAGAGTGGTGGTGGAACAACGGGAACCAGATGATGGTGAGAGGATGCGGTGACTTGTAGAATGATGATGGTGAATTAGCTGGCGATGACTGAAGTGGATTCTCTGTGCAGGTGACGAGTGAACACGAAGACAGAAGACAAGACGATCTCAGGTGAGTAGATAGGTAAGGAGTCTGACATAAAGCGGTGTATACTGCAACGAGACCAGACAAGGAGTGAAAGGTGAACGGGACATATAAAGGGTGTGTTGATGAGGGAGTCAGTACTCTGGTGATTGTGAACGAGTGGGTGGGTCCTAGTGATTGAGTGATGATTGTGACACAATGGGGGTTGAATAATTTATATTACAACTGTTATTCCTGTTATTATATATTAATCTATTAATCACCTATTTTTCTGTATTTAATCACACCTAACATTAAAGTTTTTAATGTATTTTTATATTATAATAATCTCACATTTAATCTCCAAATTAAATGTAGAAACAACATAAAGACAGTTTCTCCTTCTCTCTCTCTCTCTCTCTCTCTCTCTCTCTCTCTCTCTCTCTCTCTCTCTCTCTCTCTCTATGGATTATATTTCATTTAACAACTTTTAACAGAGTTAGTGCACAAGTGAATGTCTTTAATTTAAAGGCACTGACCTGTTTAAACTGTTTCGATTTAGTTAATAATCAAAGTAACTTTTTGTATCAATCCCTTTTCAACACAACACTAGTTTTCAGTGCAGGATGCCCTTTAAGACTAGAGGGTCAGGAGTTGTAGACGGATGACCTTCTACCCTTTGGGGCATTAAGGACAGATCGTTTGAAAGGAGTTTAAGAGGTTTTGTGATTGATAGAAATGTGTTTTTCATGTGACGGATGTTCCCTGTCTGTCTGTTCAGTGACATCCTCTTCTCTGCCTGATATGTGGCACTAATAACACATTCCATCCTGGGTCACCTTCAGCATCTCTCTCTCTCTCTATCTGAGTTACTCCACAAAATTTTCTCAATTTGGACATAAGGACCTGAGACGCACCAATGGAAGTGTCAGAACAAATAGTCTGAACCAAAGTCTTCATTCAAAGCGATTACTATTGTTTTGTCTCTGCGTTCATTTCATTTCCTGTGCTTTTCCGACTAACGGAATGGCTGTTTTGTCGCTGAGGGTAGATGGAGAGTAATCAGGGTGCAATTTGAGCAGCGAGGGGCTCAGGAGTAGCCGGATTGGCAGCTTTGTCTGAAGGGTTTGTGGGTAATGGTGGTTAACTGGTTGTAAGGTGATTTGCTCTCAGTGTCTGATTTGGGGGCTTGGTGCTAGCCGTCGTCTGGGCTGTCAGTGAGATGCTTAGTGGTGTCAGAGCTAATGTGAGGCCGTCCAAGCGGAGCGGGTAATGCCGATCTCCCTGCAGACCTGTGTCTGTCACAGCTAGGGAGCGTCCTGTCATCCCATCAAATCTGTCCCGACGTGATAAACGTAGCCCAACAGCTCAGCCATTTAGGACCACCATCTAGTCTCATTTCACCTTCTGAAAAAATATTTCCCTTTATTCGTTTTGCGGCATTTGTAATTAATGTATTTGATTATACAGTTGTATTTTTCAAATTAGCAAGCACTATTAACATCGCTTTTTATGCAGAATAGGCCTAGATGTAATAAGAATGGTATGCTACACTTCTTTCACTAACACACATTTATTGTTTAATATTGCAAAAACTCATTTAATTTTTTCAGACCTTGTGAAATGATGAATTAATATGTGAAAATGCATTTGAAGCTTTACCACAATTAAATGTTCTCTGAGGATTCTTCAAGTAACCCTCTGCTCTTTGATAAATGTTCCTGTTCATTTTCCATGTATGGATCTCCCAGAATGCCTTCCTCTTTCCCTCTCCACAGAGGAATGAATTAATGTGGGACTAAACCATACTTGTACATGTGAAATTTTCATATGCATTATGTATGATTTCATGTTGCAGTTAATTTTTATTTCCCAGCAATTTATTGCCCCTTCAATATTTCTCAAGCTCTCATATCATAACTAATGTTTGCCTAATGAAATGTTCATGTTAATGGATGAGGCCGGGAATGCGATCAAAATCACATAAATATCAATAGATTTCATTAACAAACCGAGCATGTGCACACATTTGTGCAAAAAAAACCTGTGAAAGTCTTGATTTTTTTTTTATAATAGTAATAATAATATGAATAAATAATAATAATAATAATAATTATTATTATTATTAGAAAAAGATAAAGCAACTTTTGTTTCTTCCATTATTGATCGTACAAAAATGTGTATTTTCGGGCTTCACAAAGTTATTATTGGTAATTTTTTAACTCCTAGATCTTTATACTCTGTTTTTAATTATCAGATTAATTCTTTGAGCAATAAATGATGCCACAATGTCTTATTATGCTCTGCCAAACAGTAAAGAGAAAAGATTTATTTAACGACTACCCCTAATTGCAATTAATAGCCGATAATCCTTTTGTTGTTTTGAATTTGGTCCCAAATGGCTCGACCTGTGTGCACTAGCTGTCTGGCATGTCCCATAAAGAGAAACATGGCAGTGACTTTCTCCATCACTCTTGGAGCACAAGCTGTACTTCATAGCACTGAAATATGATCTCACTAAGTGTGTCAGATGCTCAAGTGAGAAGGCTTTTGCTGTTTTGTGCAGTGACCTCACATTTATCATTGCCATAGCTGTGCTATTATGGCCCTGAATAACGCTGACCATGCCTCTTTTGTCTATTAGCTAAAGTGTTGTGGCTGCTGGGGCTCTGGAGGGGGTCTTAAAGTGTCTACTAAGTGCGGGACGCACTCATGCATCACTGAAGTGCTCCCCAATGCAGGCTTGTTCAGTCATTGGGCCTCTTTTTTCCACTGCAGCCTCTAACATGGTGTGTTGGGATGCTTCATGGCACAAATGTATGATTAGGTTCCTTTATCACCTTGTTTTAGCTTTAATGGCCCCAGAATGTATTTGGACACTTTTATTTTTATTTTTATATACAATATAGCGAAATATTAACCCAAAATGACATTTATTTTATATAACTAAGGCACAAACACACATTTCAAGCAAAACACTTCACAAAAATGTTTAAATAGATCTAATACAGCTTCTTGTAAAAGTGAGTCAGAAAAGCTCTTAGAAATGACGAAGCTTGGGATTGAATGATAGTGTTAAGCCTGGTTTATGCTCATGGCGTCGGCACAAATACAAAGGTGTACACGGCAAAAATTACGTCATTGCGGTGTGTGCGTTCGAACACGTTTGTGCCTGAAAACTTGAAAGACTTGTTGCCTCACCTCCCTATCAGGCAATGACTTTGCAGGCAGCGTTTGCACACGAAGGCACCTCATGAAACTGATTTAGACTTCTGAGGCAGCGTATGGTTTAATCATCAACAGCAAAATACAGCAAGCTTTGGTGAAAACTAAGTGAATATTTAATCACTACAATAGTAATTTCTTGCTAGAAATTATATCATAAGTGAAAAACGTTTTTTTTTTTACACACAAACTGACGACCAGTCGCAACTTTCAGATGCCATCTTTATTTTTCTTGCTCAACTGTCACAGAATGAAAAGCACAGGATTGTGGGATATCAAAGGCAGCGAAGGATACATCTATGATGCCCTCAAAAATTATTCAGATGAAGTTATCTCAGGAGACAGGAAGTGAAACTAACATTGCATTCGGACGTGCCTTGATGCCTCTTGACCTTGGAATGCATACTCCGAAGGCAGCATTAATCAGTTTTCGGACACAACCCCCATTTCTCGTGCCGGTGTGCATGCCATTTTTTGGAACTCTGTTTCCAAAGATGCATGGCTTTAAGGCGATTCTGACCGAGCAGGTACATCTGTACTTGCTTCCTACTAGGCTTGGCGCGATAGTCGGTGTTACCGGTGTTACACGGTGTTCAGTCGCAACACCGGTTTCATCACTTGCCCACCGCAGCACCGCAAAAAAAAATTTTTTTAAAGCAATTACGCAGTATCCGTATTTTCTGTCACCAGTTGACTAGCGTTGTATGATCACGCTCAACCATTCAAGCGCGACAAAACAAGAGACCGCGCTGTAAGTCCTCCCTATTACACACACACACGCGCGCGCACACACACACACAAACACAAAGACGCGCGTCAGTATCGAGTTCTCTTTTCGGCCTTGAACAAAACATAACACACACAAATTATGCCAAAATGTCCGTTTTGTCGAGTGTCCTCATAAGAGCAAATGATTTAAATAATATCATAAATGAATGTAGAAATTTGTGAGAAAATGGGACGGTGTCAGATGGAGTGTCATTAAAGGTGCCATATGTAAAAATTGAGGTAAAAATATCCAAAAAATGACCTACACGCATCAAAAGAATGAGAAGAAATAAGGGCGATGATGTCATTAAAAAAATGTCAAGTTATAGTGCTGCAGAGATATCAACCTTAATTAGCATTAGCATTACTAGCCACGGCCCGACAGGTGTCGTAATACCAGTTTCGGCCATGGGAGGCGGTATGCGGGCAACATAACCACCAGTCAGTCAAACATGCAATACACGAATAACTCGCACGGCTTGTGGGCATACTTGAACCTGATGTCAATCGTGTGGAAAGTAGCCTACAGCCCACTACTACATTCAAATAAAATCTGATAAAAAAAAAAGGAACAAAACCAGAGTAAACATTGGCACTGCTTTCCATCGCTGGAGACAACTAATGGACATGAAAGAAATGAGGTTCGACTCCAAACTTGCAACATTTCTTTTGGATTGGTAAGTAAGATGCTGTTAGTATTTCGTTAGAAGTTTGTTTTATATGTTTGTGTATTTTTTTCGGGAAGTTATAACATAGAAACGTATCGAAGGCTGTTCGATAAACGTATATATAACGCACATAAATATAGTATTGTAATAGTACACATAGCACAATCTCTATAGCTCTTTTTTCTTGCCAACTACGTGACCTATATTATGTTTATTAAATGGCTTTCCTGAGGTAAATCTGACATAATTGTTCTCCAGCTGTGTTATTGACCTCTTCACGCTGATAAAAAACACTGATTGGTCGATATTATGTATGAGTATGAGGAATACATTTTGGTAAGTTGTAGCCTACTGTATCTTTCAACAGAGTTCGTGTTTTTTTTTACTATTAGCTAACGTTAGTAGAGTTGATCGGTTCACGTGCGATAGGGATCTGTCGTGTAACAATTACAAGCGCCAAAACGGTATTTATTGTTTGAATTCAGTAATAAAATTGACAGAATCTGAGAGCTGAGATTTTTTTTTATATCATAACTAACCTGCTCTGTCTAGTCTGTCGGTATCCGTGTCCTCTTTATTTCGCGATTTTTCTGTGCGCTGTCCATTCGCGAAGTGCTGAAATAATAACATGCGTTTTTCAAGAATAATAACGAACCCACCATTCAAACACTGTGGTTGAATCCGAAATCCCGCCCTATACCCTCAAATAGGGCGTTATTGTTCTCAACATGATCTCAAGCAGTGAAAAATAGAGGACACGGACAACGCGCTGAAAGACAGGACCGAGCAGGTAATAATATGAAACAAAGTCTCAACTTTCAAATTTGGTCAGTCAAACAAATATAAAATAGGCCTACCGTTTTTTGGCTCTTTAATGTGTCGTGACAGATTGCCTCAGTTAAAGCCAAGTTCAAATCCACCGAAGTTAATCAATAACTCTTCTGACTGCTTTATCGCACAAAAATGGTGGAATTTGATTGGTTAGATCGCATGTCAATCAAACTCAATACGAATGATGAATTGACGCCATGTAAAAAAAAAAAAAAAATGACATCACTCTAACACCCCCCACCCCCACGATGAAACCGGTAATACCGGTGTTGTCACAAGTCGATTAACCGGTGGGAGAATATTATCACCGTCACATCTCTACTTCCTACCAGCACATACAGTAGTTTGCACTTGTGACTGACAATAGAACAAAATATATGGATATTAGAACGCAAAACTGAATTAAACAACAATCTCTTAAATATTTTCTCATTTAATTAAACATTACATTTAATTTTATTAACATTTTTATTAAATATGGTCCTTTATTTTCACTAAAAGGGCTTATTTATGTTAGTGTAAGCTAATTTTTTTAGACAAGTAATATAGAATTTGTTTGTTTGTATACAAAAAATATCTAAATACTTTTTTTGTTACTGCATGTATAAATTAATATTCATTTCCTTACATCATTACAAAGATATAAGACTCAAGTTTCAGAATTTGACCACTATTGTATTCTGAGAAACTTATAGCGACAGTTATTTCTTAATTTGTGTCAGGAGTTATGAAATGAAAAAATGAGTCGATACCTTTGATATGAATTATGCGCGTCAGCCGCTTTCATTCATAAAAAAACTCCCGTTTCGTCGTCATGACAGCGATTCACAAAACAACGTCCTTCCGGGCTTTTAGCTAAAAAATGTGCAGATTTGGAGAAATATTGATATATTCTCATAGGTTTACATCAGATTTCTATAGACAGGAATAATATTTATTGAATTTATACCCAAATGCGTCGATGTAATCATTATGAGCGTTTGTATACTCTGTTAATGCGTTTTCAATTCATACCAATAGCATGAGGGCGCCCTCGCCGCCCTGTGCACAGTATTAGAACATGAAGAAGTGCCATAATCATGTGACAATCCAGGAAGCCTCGAACACACACACAGCTAACAAGAGATCGCGCTGTAACTATGGCTGTAACATGGAGATACAGTCGTTTTGAAGACAATAAACATGTTTGCTATGATATTTGAGTTACCTGTGTTTTTCAATCCATGCCAGGTATTTCCATAATAATAGATTATATTTATAATGTAATGCTAATCTATATAGACTATCATTGTGCAGAACAGTATACAATAGTATATTTTCTGTCTGATTTTTTTATCTGAAGCCAAATTAGATCACAGAAAATTATTTAAAATACTCGATTTGCTTTATAAAGTAAGTTTATAAGCACAAACATGGTTTTAATCTCATAAATTGTCGTGTATTGATGGTGTGCTAAGCTAACATGCTAGCTAGCCCTAGGTGCACCTGCCACCTAGAAGTTATATTTTTATTATTTTTTGAATGCTTACTGAAATGTTTCTTTATTCAAGAAATGCATTTAAAACAGTTTAGAATGTAAGGGTGAACTTTGAGAAAATAAATTAGTGACTGAAACCATATGAATAGCATGTGAATAGCCAGTCGTTAGTAACTAATGCAGACAAAAGAAATGCATATTTAGAGCCATAACCTGGCTGGAGAGGTGTGAATGTGTGCAGGGGGAGACTGAGACTGAATGGGGCTCGTTTGCACCACAAAACAATAAAGACAATATACTGCATAGATGGTAAGAAGATGACACTAAATATCAGTAGCATTTTAGCATCAAATCAAAATAAAGTCACATGACATGGTCTTGAAAAACATTTCACTAAATACAGAGTTTTGGACTTATTATCTTAAGATTTTAAACATAAAATGTTTAGACATGTGGCATTAGCTGTAGTGCATTTCTAGACTGCTCCAGGGCCAACTTCAATTTTATTTTCATGAGGATGTTTCATAAAAAATAATTTCTAATAACTTAACAAAACTTTGAAGCTATTTATAACAATTTTTGTCATTATGACAATAATTAATTCTACATTACAATAAACTGCCAGGTGTCAGCTTTCAAATGAGATCATACTTGTGCTTTTAGTACAAAGGGTTCATGAACTGTATCTGTTTCAGTTTGGGTATGTCATTTCTTGGGATTTTTCAAAAGTGGGGTTGCAGCTTAACAGGTTAAACACTTTTATATTGTGAGCATTGAATTTAGAGTATCATTTCTAAATGTTTCTTCAAGGATGATCTGCTTTTTTATCAAACTTACCTCAATTCAGTTTTTTTGACTGGACTTTTAAGAAAAATAAGTGAAAAGCTCCACTTTCAGGTGACATCCCGCTTTTCATATGTTTCGCATTTGCGCTCATTTAATAAAGGCTACAAGGACACAGAGGCTATTATCTTGTCCCACACTGAGTGCTCCCGAGCAAGGTGTTTTTCTTGTGAAATTGCCTAAGATTTCCATAATCTTTGAGAGGTGAAGTGACTTGTAAAATGAGGATTGATGTGTCCATTTGTGGCAAAACGGTCTGGTCTGGGCTGCCTCCCTCTCCTTTTATACAATACAACACTATTGAAACTATTGCGAAATGACACCGTTTCCATTAACCGATGTTATGCGACTAAAACTTAGTTTTTTCCTCTCGCGATAAGTCATTCCAAAAATCATAGCAACGGACGTTGGTAGGTTTATGCATCCCAGCCACCGCACTGGCCATTACTATTAATCAAAGGAGACGTATCCAATCATTAATGGCAAGGAAAGACCCTTATACTTGAGAGCGGCACATATGAGGTGTTTCTGGGTGTTTCTCACTCATTTCTGCTTCGAGGTCTTGATTGTGGCATTTCTTTGAGGTTTAGAATCCAGTAATCCTGTAATTCTTCTGTCTATTATGAATTTAATAAAGAACCCTGTCTCGTATTCTGTCCAAACATACTGTGTCGTCTACGTCAGGTGACCTGTAAATGCGCAAAAACTGTTTCCATTGCAGTTTTGCGAAATATTTCTTTCCTGAATTGCCTGAAAAACCACCTCATGCTTTTTGCGAAATTGACATGTTTCCATTAGGCGTATTTTCAATTCGCAATTTCAATTTGCGCAATTTGAAGGGTAATGGAAACGCGGCTACAGTGTGATTCAGACAGATTTTAGAATTACGTGAATAGCATGTTCCAATCAAGGTGTAAAATCCAAACTTTCCTCATAAAAACACATTTCTTCTGTAACTGACAGCAAGGATATGGCCTGAGGGCGTCCATTAGGCTGTGCATTTTCAACATTTAGAGTAGAAAAAAAAAGAAATTCCATTCAGCGGATTATAACGAATTGATTTTGCCTGACACTATTCACCATTTCCAAGCTCTATTGTTTGTTCAGATGTTGTTCAGATGTGTAGTGCCACAGAAGTTTTGTTGAATGTCAGAGTCACAAACATGGAAGCAGGTAGGGACGGACAGAAATATGTGTTGGAAAAAGAGCAGCCCAACGTTATGAAAAGCTGTGGACCACCTTGTAAAGACTCCATTTATCTTCAGGTGTGAATGGAAGAAAAGACATTTGTTATCTAGAACACTAGAATTAAACATGAGCATGAAATGAAAGAGCAGTATAATTTTAGAAGGTATCTTTCAACCTGTAATTTTAGCCACCTTCAAAGGCCTCTCCATCTTCCTTCCCCAGAGTCTGGCTCTTCAGACAGTTTTAAAACCCCGTCTCCAGGACTCACTTGATTTAGCTGCATTATAATGATTCATATTTGGAGGGCTTGTTTATAATACATGGAAAGAAGACCCCACCCCTTTTAGGCATGTCCCATTAATCTAAAGAGAAAATAAATGAAATTACTATCAGAGCTACCATTTCACAAACGTCTGTTTTGTATATTTAATTTCAGAGAAAATAGCTGGGAGTTACTTGAATATGAGGACATTATAAATCTAATGCACATTCTGAACATTAAATGAGAAGATTTATTTTGAATTGTATGCACGCACGCACGCACGCGCACACACACACACACATAATACAAAAAATACAATTTATAAGATAGGAAATACATTTATTTAATTTTATATTTATTTAATTTTCTAATTTATTTATTTTATTTTATTGGAGAATGTATTCTGTGTCAGAATAATCTATGTGAACAACTGCTGGGTTACATTGGATAGCATTTCTGTCTGTCAAAGTGACAGCCAGGCTGATTGTTGATTCAAATCGTGTCTTTTGCTGTTGCCTTTGGTATTCACCTGTGACCTAGGTAGTTCGGGCAAAGGCTAGAGTGACTAATTCATTATTGTATTATTATGCAGCTATCAAGATAAAAAAAAAAAGTATGTAGGAAGAATGTTGTGATCCCTGGATCAGAAGGGGAATAGACAATCATTGGAGCCCTGTGTGATGTTTATTTTATCTGCTCTGAGCAGATGGTCCGCGTCTTTCTGCTTCTGGTTTTGTCCTAAGAGCAGATAAGACTACTAATAATGCCAGATAGGAATAACACAGGCCACAGAGGGGAGTGAACGTTCGTACACGTCGTTCCATCATAGTATCCGTTCTACACAATTGTTTTAGATCATACATTTTGTTTACTTTCCACCCCTACAGCTTTTGTTAGTCCGTTGTGGGATAGGAATATGGCAAATATCATGCATTACTTGCTGCTGCTTATTATACAAAGAAGAAAAGCAAATATGGTAATATCACAGAGTTTTGGAATGGAAATCAATCCTGCGATTGAATTTTTAGAGGAATATCTTGTTACTTTTATGCGCCACTGAAAGCTGCATCCTGCGTAGAATGTAATTGAACCTCTGTCTACAGTCTGTTTTTAGTGATAAAGATGTGCGGTAAAAATGTGAATGCAGCTAAAATAAGACGTTGCGATATTGAGTTGCAATGAGATGTTAAATGGTGACAAGAACAACACGGATTTGCACTCTCTGATTGTAGAAAACAGTTACACACTGTTTATGCCCGTGACCTGCAGCTTCACCGCAATCTATCATTGATAATAGTTTATATTGGCAAACACATAAGATGCTGACGCGGAGGGAAAACAATGTTTCAAGCCGCATGCCAAGCTAATTGCCATGTCTAATAAAACACAAGTAAACGTAACACGTAAACCTTGTAAGCCACGTCAAAAGAACATCTTTCATCTTTTTATGAAAAGCACCGTCCCTTCTTCTGTCCTTACTGAAGTGATACTGAAGGTGATATCTGGGGTTGCTGCCAGGAAGTTTTAGCCAGATGTTTTAGCAGTTCAGGCAAACAGGCAATGAGTTGTAGTCTTATTCCGGGGTTTGAGGGGCAGCTGTCTGCTCAATGACAAGGAAGATGAAGTTGAATAATAGTTTTTCTGCTGGGTTAACTTCCTCTACTCTAAAGGTTTATGTGGTGGCAATCACTGCTTACCAGTGGCAGTGGATCATTGGGGAGACACCTTTTGGTATCTCGTTTCCTACATGATGCTATGAGGCCTGCAAGTCATGCAAGAGTTCCGGCCTGGGATTTGGTTGTTGTTCTGGAGGGGTTGTCCATGGCACACTTTGAGCCTATTGAATCAGTTTTAGATAAGTTCCTGATGCTCAAGACAGCTTTCTTGTGTGTGTTTACTTCTCTAAAGAGGATAGGAGATCTGCAGGCCCTGTCTGTTGCCTCCTCCTGCCTAGAGTTTTATCTTGGGAGGGTTAAAGCATTTCTTCTCCCTAGACTTGGTTATGTGCTTACAGTTCCTACCAACATAGCACATTCTGTTCTTCTGCAGGCCTTTTGTCCTTCTTCAGACGGCAGACCTGGAGAGGCTTAACTTGCTTTGCCCAGTTAGGGGACATGACTGTTATGTCCACCGTTCTGCCCAATGGAGTAAAATTGATCAGTTACTGGTGTGCTTTGGTTCATCTAGACAGGGTTCTTTCCAACCAAGCAAAGAATAAGCAAATGGATTGTTGAGGCTATTTCTTTGGCTTATTAGGTGTGTGGCCTTCCTTTTCCTAAGAGCCCATTCAACAAGTATGGCTGCCTCTAACACCGTGTCCTAACCAGACGTGATGCAATAAGATTCCAGCAACAATCAATTTGTCTGTCCACACCAGACGCGACACGACTACGAGATGCGACAAAATCAATCAATCAACAGCATGTGGGTGGGTGACGGCACGTGCAAGGAAATGGATAAGTACATAATCAAATTCACAAATATTATACCATGTAAACATTATTAAAAATACATACTGTTTCAAACAGCAAAACAATCTTTGTCATAGAATACACTTGTTTGTTCACAGTTTGAATGTTCTTGTTTCTATTTGCACACATTTATCAGATTCTACTGCCTGGATCTCATAGTGCTTATGTCCTAAGCTTGTGCTCACTATGATTCACACTAGGACAGGCATTTGTTCAGTATGACATAGTGGGTATTAACGTTAGTGTCAACATTCTGATGCAGCGTTGAGTTCTCTTGAAAGTTATGACTGTAACCCTTTTTTTCCCTGGGAAGAGAACGAGGCTCTGTCTCCTTGCCATACTTCCATCATGTATGTGAGTGACATACTTAAGCCAATCAGAAGCTGATGTTTGGTCTGGGTATCCTTTATAGCTTCTGCGGTGTGCCATCATGCATCCCGGGGTGACGTTGCACCAATGAGATTGGAGTTATTCAACATGTGCTTCACATGCAATCACGCAGGAGCGTTCCCACAGCGTCAACATTCTGACACCCTTCTCAGGAAACCGGGGTTAGGGTCATAACAGAGATGATTTTTTAATATCGAAGAAATTACAGACTGCTATACAGAGTTTTTCATTATTTAAAATTTATTTGATGCAAAATGAGTGGCCATAACTCACCCACACTCTACCAAATTAGATGCCATGATTTGTCAGTTATAAAGACACCTACACACAAGATTAGCTGAAATAACTATCATGTTGATTACATGTATGCCATATTTATACGCATATTACATAAATAAAATGAATGCGAGTTTTAAGAGGTTAAGGACAAATTTAGATGCATCTACAGTATATGTATAAACCTTTTGGCTTGTTTGCTACATACGTGAGGAGAATCACTGCTATACACATCTTAACCTATGAAGACAGGCTCTCGGAGGGAGATGCTAAATGGATTACTTCATACTCAATTACAATGATGATTTCAGTCTCATATTCTTTACCTCTTTATATCTTTTAAATACATAACCTTTTACAATTCTCTATACACACACGCCCTCTCAGAGGAAGATATGATAATCAGGGCAGGATAATATTTCCATAAAGCCAGGTTAGGCAGTACACACACACACACAGACAGACACACGCAGTAATTATCATGTCAATGGGAAAGCATTGTTTTAATAGCTACTGGTGAAATGGGTTGAATAAAAAGGGCAGCTTTCTTCCCAGAATCCCTCCCTGGATATTAATTATTGCTGAATTTCAATTAAGTTCCCACATTTAACGAATAGCAGCTCTTACTGAGGTGCTCAGCAATTTGTGTCCATTAGGATAGCCCTTCTGCGTTCATCCCATTCATAGGTTTCTCTGTTTATCGCTCTGATTTATCAGACCTCTGCGTCCCACTTGTTTTATGTCTCACTCTTTTTCCACACCAATATTGCTCTATTTCCCTCTGACTTTATCTCCTATTCTCATTTTTTCCATTTCTCTCTCTTGCTTTTTCTGTCTCTGGTGGGATTTTCAGTGGAGTGTATTTGCATGTTAAAAAGGGTTGAATGTTCAGTAGCTCCATTATTTAAGTGGTTAAAATACGATGTTTGTAATTATTCCACCATTAACATTCATAGGACACATTGCCCTTAGATTCTTCCTTTAGTAACTTGAGTCAAACGTACCCATTCAAGACTTTCGAGTCTTCTCTTTCGTGTTGATCTATCATATTTAAGGGTTCTGAAACCCTATTGTTATTTGTTAATTTTCCCATGATGCAGCATTCTCCATCTAAAACTGATCGGGCAGACCAAACCGTAAGTCATAGAGACTTGAAACTTTGAGGGCTGGTAGTACTCACACCGCCTAAAACGTCACCAAATCTGCACCGAACGGCCTGACGGGGGCGCTACACTGGTCAAAAGTACAAAATGGCACATAGGTCAATAGCTAAAAAATAACGCCCAATGTCAAAATTATGATAGGGACTGACAAAAAAAATTCGATCAATGTCGCCCATGGATCATTTTGATGCTCTCATAAATATAAGTGTCTAAACTTCAAAATGATATTTACAACAAATTTGACACACATATGTATGTGCACACTTTGAGGACACCTAATAAAAGTGGTGGAGATCAGGCAAGACAAGGTGCTATAACTGTCAAAAAAAATTAAAAAACATATTTGTCCTTAGCAAATTACCTGTATTGGCTGTAAATGGTGTTAAGTCTAAGTGTATTTGTTTATTTGGATCCCCATTAGCCACTACCTAGGTAAAAAGTCAAGTCATTGAAACATACTAACCCAACATTCATTCAAAATATCAAAATCAACAATTTACTATATATTGTGCCATTAAATGTTCCTTTAAATATTTTTTTTGTTAAAAAAATATGTAATATCAATGGTAAATCATTCCATATTTTCATTCCTCTATATATTACAGTCCGTTGTTTTCCAGTGGTTTTCGAAACAGGAAATAAAAAATATCCCTTTTATGCATGCAAATTATGACTAGTACTTCTATACACAAGTTGAGAGTACAGGACATTAGGAACTCTAGACACAGAAATATTTCTTATAAAACAAAGCAAAGAGACAATCCTTCACCAGTGCATCCGTATTATATTAGCCCTTCTTTTACAGTTTAAAGGGAGTCATGTCACTCTGTTCTGGACAAATTGTAATTTTTCAATTAGTTAATTTTTTTGTCTTTAGTTTGCGCTGGACCACACCACTGGGCAATAATCTAAGCAAGAACCATTGTTTGCACAGTTTTAGAAATACAGTGTTGTGGTAAAAAGTTTACACATCTCTTAATAACTGACAAACCTCTTCCCTTACCTGTTAGCCTACCATATTTTATATCTGTTTTGACCACTTCAGCCTGCTATCTAATATAACTCCAATAAGTCTTATTTCCTCTACCTGTTCAATAGGCTCACTCTTTACAGACATATTTAACTTTTGATGCAATTAACTTTTGATGCAATTTGATGCAAACACAGTGCTTTTGGTTTTTATAAATTTTAGAACCAACTTATTATTCCGTACCTACTTTATGACCAATTGTATTTCCTCATCCAAAGCAGCAGACAACTGCTTAATTGAGGTTGCAGGTAAATATAATGTTTTATCATCTGCATTCATGACTGTCCATGCACACTTTAAAACAAGAGGAAGATCATTGGTCTTAAACAACTTCCTTGAGCCACACCACATTGCAACCATTCACATCTGAATAGCTTCCAATATAAAATACACATTGTCCCATTAGACAGTTAACTTTTAAACCATTGTACAGTATGTGAAGTAAATTTGTAACATTTCAGTTTTTCCAGCAATAATTTATGATCCAGTACATCAAAAGCTGGGCTCAAATCTAACAATACTGCTCCTACTAAGTCAATATAAATGCTGAAAATTAGAGAGCAAATTATTCTCCTTAAAGAATAATTGAATTTGCTCACAAACTATCATTTTCAATACTTTGCTTAGAACTGGTAGCGAAATTATTGGTCGACTATTATGACCATTAAAACCCAGTGCTGCATTTTTTTTCTGTAGATGAATAACCCTTGCATCTTTCCAAGCTAAAGGAAAAATCCCTTTTTTTTACAATCATATTTACATTCACTTATTTTAATTTTCTAAAGCATTTTTTTTCTTTTACCTATTAATTTCAGTTACTTGATTTCTTAATTTGCAATAGACGACCCAATCTTCCTTGTTCCCAGTTCTGTTTGCTGTAACCTTTGCCACATCTCTCTCAAACATATTTTTCAACTCATTAACAATCCATGGCACCCTAACATTCTTCACTGTACATTTTTTCATAGGTGCATGTTTGTCCACCAAAGTGTAAAATAATCTTTCAAATGCTGACAATGCATTATCAGGATGAACTTCCTTATAAACATCAATCCAACATACATCATTTATGTCTGTACAAAATGATTCTTGACTGAATTTACTTATATGATCTGTTATAAATTACTTTTGGTTTTCTGAGTGTTTACATGCTTGCTAAATAAAACGTAATATCTTTTAACGCATGTGTGCTTAAGACCTTCAACTCTTGAACTTGATAAATGCTGCTTGCAGCTTTAATTTCTTCTGTTATCTCTAATCTAAGCCATAGCATGTCCTTCATGTACACTCTGAGAGCTTTATTTGCTTTATCATTCCTTTTTTTTCTTCTCCTTTTCCTTACACCTGACAATTTGTGTCCATTTATGAATATAGTGTTTGTCAAGGATGTCTTGATGGGTTTGGGAGGCCCTTTGTTCTTCATGCTGGTTTGTCTTTGCTGCTTGGTTTTGTTTTTGTGTTTGTGAATAAGAGATTTAAGGAGGGGAGTGGAATAGCATGCTGATGTTGAAAGCACACTTGTAAATCTGGTAATTGGTGCAATGTTTTTTTTTACACACTTTCTGCTTTTAAGAGTGTTTGTATATAAGGAATAATTGAGTCTAGACCTTTGCATTATTGAAATTTAATGCACACCGGGTGGTAGTAAAGCCTAGCTTTTTTTTATCCTTTAAAAAATACTTGTTTGTAAAACTACTTAAGGTTTCTCCATAAAAAACAGCTCAACTTTCTAGTTCAAAAGTCACTCAAGCCTCCGTTGTTAATTTGAAAGAATCTTTTTAAGGATGTTTGGGTAATTTCTGTGCAGTTACTAGAGGGTGAGAGAAAGAACATGAACATGTATGATATGACATGCGTCTGCCGTAGCTTCATTTCTCATTTAGGTGGTAGCATTGCTATTCTTGAAGTAAAGTAACTTTTTTAATATCAACACTTTTATTTGTCATACTACATTTAATATTTTCATTAAAACATTTAATTATTGTATGTTATGTTTAGGTATTTTGTCGGTTTGCATAATGTGATGGTTGAATCTCTTACTTTTTTATACAAATGGATTAAAAGCACTCTTATTCTTCTACGTTCCTCATTCAGTACAGCATCTGCACCTTTGTTAATGCTGTAATATACTATGGCTGCCGTTGTTAATGGATCACTATACTTTACCCTGTTGTGGACTCAAATAAAGGACCATAAATTGGTAGCACTTTATTTTACAGCCCTGTTTCGCATGAACATACTATGTACTTATTGTATAAAGGTAGGACACACCAAACCGACGTCAAAGAACTATTGCTGACGAAAGCTGACTGTGTTGTCGCCTAGCGTCGCCTGCGTCAGGGCAATCTGTGCTTGAACCACTGATCTATATAGAATGACTGGATAGCTCATGACGTCATAAACAGTGAAGCCACCACGCCACCATATTGGTATTCCCTAGTGAGCTCACACTTTCTATTGAATCAATAGGAAATATTATGGTTTGACTGAGAAAACATTGCCTAACGAGACACCGTTTTAAAATCTAAATTCTCCCTGTACATTCTTACAACGCAAACATATTTAAATGGGTATTTTTTTAAAGTCGGAAATTTTTCCTGTTTATTAAAAAATTAAAAAGCGGCAATTTCTTTGCAAAAGGAATAAAAAGCTGTACGAGAACACTAGTCGGCCTTCGCTGAAGAGCTATCTTCAAAGGTAAAAAAAACAGCTTGATACTATTCAGGGCTGGACTGGTAATCTGGCATACCGGGCAAATGCCCGGTGGGCCGACGTGCTTTTGGGCCGATACATCTCATACTTTTTTTTTTTTTTTTTTTTTTTTTTACGGCCCATAAAACTCGTACATCGGCGGCCCATTCGTTTTGTTTTGTTTAGTTGACGGCGCTGGGTTAGTGCCGGTGTAATGCATTGGTCAAAAAAAAAGTAAGCGTTAGTTTTTTTTCCACTGACAGACCGGCCCATGAAACGCGTAGATCAGCGGCCCATTGGTTGTTTTCTTGATTGACACTGGGCTGGCCCAATCACATCTTTAAACACCTCCCCCTTTGGGCTTTGAGTGAGCGTGCAGTGTCAAGTGTGTATCTGTCAAAATAGTCTGAGAGATGGAGAAGAAATGCAAGGAATGTGCAGAAAAATAGATACAGGCCCTTCAAGCAGACGCTGTAAAATGTGTCAAGATATATATGTTTTCTGCAGCAGCAGGACCTTCATCAGCTCCAGTGGCTGATAATGAGGATAGTGAGGAGGATAAGGACAGAGATGAGAAAGTGTAGAGTCCGCGGTAAGCAGAACTACTTTCAAAACACTTTGGCTATGAGTGTAGGAACCCATAAACCAGTTACAGATTATTTCCACATCTGCATAAACTGTGTGTGTGTGTGTGTGTGTGTGTGTGTGTGTGTGTGTGTGTGTGTGTGTGTGTGTGTGTGTGTGTGTGTGATTGTTCGATCTCGCCCGTGCCTCTCTCTCTCTCTCTCTCTCTCTGTGTGTGTGTGTGTGATTGTTCGATCTCGCCCGTGCCTCTCTCCCTCTCTCTCTCTCTTTGTCTGACACACACACACACACACACACACACACACACACACACACATTCCAGCATACATCGCAGCCTGTTCATTTTGCTGCGTTCATATTTTTTTTACAGTCTATGGTTCACACCATATGCGAATAGAGAGTCAAATTCGCGTCTAGTTGATGCTTGAACAGTTTGAATCCTTTCGCGCGTCCAAAGCGAGCGTTTGAAGCGAAATAGACGCGTGTTCCAGGGAAGCCAAAATGCTCCCAAACAGGGGATTTAAATGACGCGGTTGTCAAGCTCCTCCGTTCCTTCGCTCGCCATGACCACGCTGTGTGTGGACTGAACATGCGCACAACTTTTTTTTTTTTTTTTCATAAATTAATCACGTGTGTGCCGAACCGAAGATATTGATCCGAACAGATCACGGATCAATGATGATCCGTTGCACCACTATGCATAGTTGACGATTACAGAAATTTACTAGAAGTTTAATGAGATGCGTTTTTATCCATGTTTTCCGCCAAAATAAAAGCTTGATGCAGTTTCCGTCAAAATAAAAGATCATGTGCTCATCTCTTTCAAGTATAGAAATTAGTACAAAACTAATTATGAAAGTTTTCTTTATTTTTCAGTGCATTTGTTTTACAATATATGGCTATTAGGCTACTATCATGAGATTAATATTATAACTAGTATTATGTAGTAGTGTAATATAGACAGACACTGTTACTAAAAGAGGTTTGATTTTTTCCTTGTTATATTTGCACACTGAATATGGGTTGGAGCTTTTAATTTTGAACCCTCAAACTGCACCAGATTGATGAATTTAACATTAAAATGCACAAAATTTTCTTAGGGGGGCATGCCCCCGAACCCCCCTAGAAGGACTGACAGTTACCCACCACAGTTTTACCAAAGTTCCTGTGAGAAACACTGGTATTGCTATGCCAATGCAGCTTATAGCTTGTTTTTTGGATTCACCACTGTGGAGTATAGTTCAATTGTATTAATAAATTACAATTTTGTACTTATTTCATCTGTTAACTCTCACTCGTTTATACTCACTCATTACATATTAGTGGTTTTAATGAATAGGAGTTGAACAAAAACGTATTCAAAGGCGTGCAAAGATGGGTGGTGTTTATGATCATATGTAGTGGGCCAGTCTGGGCCAAAATGCCAGGGCCAATTTTCTGTCCCAGTCCAGCCCTGATACTATTAATTAAATAGTGAATGCTAAAGACCTGGTGAATATTCAGGTGAATATTGTTTTGTGGCCACGAATTAATAATAGGCTACCTCAGCACGTTTTACTAATTTATTCCCTCGTTTTACTATATTGTGGCCACGTTGTAAGTCGTTAAATCAAAATGAGGGATGGAATTAGTTAAACGTATCCACGATTTATTAAAATGAGGGAACAAATAAGTCACGTAACAACAAATTATTTAGATCAGTGGACAGGGCGCATATAAGAACGAGCAGAGAAAGAGCCCCGGCCGTGCGCGCGCACTCTCACTGTCACGAATCTGGTCCATGCACTTCCGGTTGGTCACCACCAGAGGTCGCCCACTCACAGCATGAACTCTTGCACTTCACTACAATCCCCATCATTCATTGCATTGATGACACACACAGCTGATTCCACTAATCACGCTCACACCTGAGAACTATCACACACTATCTCACACTCTTTATAAGCCTTGGACTTTCTCTCCCTGTGGCTGAGTATTGAATTGCGTTTAGCACTCCCCTAGTGTTAGCTTCTCCACAGAGCCCTGCCAGTGATCTCAGTCTTGCCTTGTCCTTTGTGTTTTCCTGTGTTCTGATTCTTGCCCGTGTTTCCTGGATTCACCCTTAGCCTAGCCCTTTGGACTCTGTTTGCACCTCGTTTGCATTATTGCTGTTTACCTGGATTATCTCTCTTTGCCTTGCCCCTGTTGGATATTGTTCGCCGATCATCTACCCACGCTTGCCCTAAGGATTTCTGTGTCATGCCTCTGCCATACCTGTTTGCTGTTTATTGACCCTGCCTGTATTATGACCATGTTTTGGAATAAAGCCTTGCATATGGATCCGCACGTCTCTCGGCTTGTTCGTCCCATTACGCTCACCGTCTTCAAACAACACGAGCACTGTATTGCTCTCTCTCCCTCGCGCATATCAAAATCAATTGACACGATAGTAAAAGGTCGGAAGACCGACTGTGTTTTATAGATCAGTAGTTTGTTCAAATAAAGTGTTTGATTAGTTAGCAAGTACATGTTCAGGAAATGCAAAATACAAATTGTATGGATTAATGTAAGTAATTGTGATTATTGCTGCTCTGAGGTTTCTTATAGGCTACTGTTTTATGTTTTTTTTTTTTTTTTGAAGAAGAAATAGCATTACTCTTGCCTGGAGAAAACAAAACGGGAATAGTGACAATTGTGCATATAAATTACTACTTACACGGCTTAAATTACAACCTGTGGGCAGTTTTTCTACATCCTTTTGTGAATGTTGTTTTACACTTGTATGCTGCACAGCGGATCATCTTAAAAGTGTCGTCGGAGCTACCAATCTCTGTATAACGGCCGTTGGAGCCCTCTGCTGGTAGGGAATCGTAAGATGGCTGCTCGAACACTTCCGGTGGCTTCAATGCCTGCTGGCAGTTTAGAACGTCATGAGCTATCCAGTCATTATATAGATCAGTGGCTTGAACACAGCTAACATGCGCGTTCTACACCTGCGTGTAAAGGACATACATGTAACTGTCTATTTAAATAACTGTCTATTTGAAATTGTATATGACTACCAACTGAATATTACTCTCTAGCCCCTCCCATTCCGAGGGTGTTTTAACTCCTACGGTGGCCGTATTATTCCAAGATTAGCATGGCTTCCAGTTCGACTTCGTCCATGAGTGTTCCTTCAAGTGATGAGGTTACTTTAGAAAACTATTACAAATTGCATTTAGTTATTTAGTCAGTTAACATGTAGGTTATGACCTCTATGTAAAATGTATAATAGTTTTACGTTATTTTGGTACCATTTCATTGCTAACATCAGCTATCAGGTTCACAAACGAATTCAAGCTAATCTTAGTAAAGTATCAGTGCTATTGTTATTCTGTGTATTGTACGAGATTAATAGTGTAAGGCAATGTTTACAGCGAGAATAGGCATGATCCTCCATCTTCAACAGGCTTTCAAATCTCCCTGTTGAAGAGTAATCTCCCCCTCCCCCTTCCAGGTATGTCCCTCTTTGGCTAATGTATTTTCAAGATGGAGGCGCAACATGGCTGTCGCCATTCGAGCAACTCGCTCGTATGTATTCTGAATGGCAGATTCTACACTTACGAGAATACTTGATTAGTTGGTGGAAGTAATTACACATTTTGCTAAGAATCAACTTAAAAAATTACACAGTCTAGCTTTAAGCAGATATGTTCATCTATATTTGTCAAAAGGGAAAGCAAAACTAAGACTGCAGGTATACAAACCATAAACAAAGCAGCGCTTGCTTACCGTTTGGAATTTCAATCATGCTAATCGCGTTCTTTATTCCTCTCCACATGTTATTATGAAAATATTTGCGCATTGGAATGCTCAGGTAAGATTACGTAAAATTAGAACAGCCTTCTTTTTGTTCTGTCATGACTTCTTTGCTCGCTTTCATCACTTTTGCTCTTATTCTCGTGCACTGACTCGTTCACTAAACTGAACAGCCAATCAGAGTTCTCTCTCTCACCGATTCTACATGTTGAATCGGCCGGAAAAACCCTGACGACATCCGACTAGAGCCAACGGTGCAGAACACACTGGAAAAACTCGGCCAACACTCAAAAAACGGGCCGTAGTTGGCTTAGTGCGTCCCTGGCTTTAATGACACTAACTGGGTAATAACTAAGTATTAACCATGAACCTACCCCTAAACCTTAACTTAATCCATTTAATTACATAAATTTTAAACGCCCATGTTCTTCTCTCACCCCTGATGTCTAAGTCAACATGTTTCTCGCTTCTCTTTCTACTCCTTGTTCAGGCAGCTTTTACAACCTCACACATGCAATGAATGTATGAAAAGCATTACATTTTCATCAGCTTCCGAGAATCGATTCTAATTAAACATCAAATAGATATTCTGTTTCCTATTGGTTTACCTTTCCTTCCGTCTATCTCCCTTTCTCTCTTTTCAAGAGTTGTTCTTTCACTCTTTATAACCTCCTACATTTCCTCTTTCTGCTTTAGTTTTGCATCCTGTTACATTTATAATGTACTGTTGCCCACAACACCTTGCTATACACATGCATTTCAGCAAAGAGCACATAGTTTAGTACAAGTAAAGTACAAGTTTAGTACAAGTTCCCCAACACTAGGGGTGCAGCGGAACATAGTTGATCCGTGATCTGTACAGACCAGGTTTCAACATGTATGTGGTCCACAGATTAACTGCAAAGTTTAAGCATCACGGAGTGAAAGTTTATCATTTGCATGTGTTTCTTCTGGCCAGTTTACACATTCAAGCGTTTTTAAACCATTCAAGTACAATAGGTAAAAGAGAATGTGCGCTGTTATCTGCATGCGCAGCCAAACACTCTAAAAAGTGCACACATACAGAGATTCCTCTTTAACACTTGAATGGACGGACACACGCATACAAAATTGTCAGAATACCCATCTCGGCAAGTATTCTATAGTAAACAAAATATGTTATGTCTTAAGTGAACGTAAACAGTTGAGAAAAAAATTGGATGAGCATCAATATATTGGATGCATGCATTAGATCTTAAAGTGACAGCAACCTATATATGCTGCTGTCTGTCAATGTTTATCAAACAACAAAAGCTTTAACAAAGATGAATCTATATTTCATTTATACAGTGAACACTATAGTGCTATTTTACACATTACATTTCTGTACCAGAATGTTACTGTTAGACCTAACTTGTAACTTTGTTATATGTTATTTATTACATGGTCTAATGTAGAATGCGGTCTGTTATTTCTTGATAACAGACGCTGCTAAGTATAACACACCGTTGCTATGAAAAACAGAGCATTGCTATGGACGCAGGATTCTAACCGTAGAGACGGAATGGACTATTTTCTTTAGCAGAAGCAATGCAATCGTTTTTAAATCAATAAACTCCTTTTTGTATTAATATTTTGTGTCACATTATTGATTTATTTGGTAGGTAGCCATGTAATAAGTGGGATAATGTAGAGCGAGGCAGTTGTTATAGCGAATACAACCCCTTCAGGCTGATTCAAGATCCCTCCGCTTCGCGTCGGGGTCCTGATCAGCCTGTCAGGGTTGTATTCGCTATAACAACCGCCTCGCTCTACATTATCCCTTACTTATCTATACTATACTATATACTTGTAATTAGTGTGTTTGTTCTAATTTTAGAATGTGTTCACTTGTCTTTAATAATGCTTGAACTTAATGCTCATGGCAGGATCAATAGTGGCATGCAGTTGTTATAGGGAAACATATAGGCTATGTATTTATAGCTAATATTAGACATAATTAATTGTTTGCTCTAATGGCAGAGCTGAGATTTGTAATCAAGAGCCAACTTTTTTTTGTTAATTAGAAATGGTCCTTTTCCTTATTAACAGTGTGACTTGGGGAGTGACCCAAAACAGGCAACAATGGAATTTTATGCCCCATTGCCGTCATTGTTTTACAGTAAAATTCAGCACATCTGTCTTTGTATTTGATCATTTTGTCTTTATGATAAGCTTTAGGTGCAACTGAGACTGCAGTCAGAAAACTACCCTCTCCCTCATCCACATGAGTAGGCTGACCTTTGAGGTCTGGCCTCGTGTAGAGCTGCATGATTTACATAGTCATAATACATATTATGTCCTTTTATGCCCCCTGTGGTTTATAAATGGCATGTCAAACAAAATTCCTCTGAAATTTCAGTCCCATATCTCTCTATCTCCATAATCATAATGTAATGAATAATATATGTTTGGTTACATTAAAAATAACCATATTCTATTAGTGTTCTCCAATACACCACAATATGCCTTGAATTTGCATACAGTGATTAATAATTCAATTCATGTAATTAACTAACCAATAACTGGCATAATTTAGTAATTATTAAAGCGTATTCATAGTCCCTGATTTATATCCCACTAAAATGTTTTTTTTTTTTTGTTAAGTTTTAGATACGTTTTTTTTATTTCATTTTGATTTTGTGAAATCAAACAAATTTCTCCTGTTCTAATGTAATATTCAGAAACTATACGCCTTTGTAAGTTATTTATTTTATTTGTTTAATTTTATTATTTTATTTTTCCAATTTTATTATTTTTTTGTTTTGGCTAGTCGTTCATTAATTGCAGTCCTCAGCTTTAACTTACTGTATATTCAAATCAAGAAATTACCATGTTGTGTTGCTCAGTAGAATTTCCCTGAAGCTTTCGTCCATTCATTGAAGCGGAGGAATAGCATATTAGTGTGAGCCTTATTGGCTAAACAGGCGGAAGGAGTTGTCTCCTCTGAATCAATGGTGAATGGGAGCTTTCAGTTAGATGCATCAAGTTCTCACTGACTGCGGCTTCAGCGAAGGCACATACTCTGCAAATTCTGAGGGTCTCATTTCCCTGCGTCTCAGTCTTTTAGCAGTGGGGATTACTTTGAAGCAGTGCTTAAATTGATCCATTAAGTGGGTTATTGATCAGGCCGTGAGACCCACGGGGCTGCTCCATTGGGTCCCTCAAGTCTGAATAACTTTGCAGAGACACTGAATCATATGGAGGGAATCTAATTGAATATGTGAGCCTATTTGTGCAAACGGTTGAAAATGGCATTAGCTCGCGCAGACAGCCCTTCGCTATGTGCTGAATCAGAGATGAGTACATTTTCACCTGCTACCCAAGAGAGTGGGCCAGAAAGTATATTAAAATATGTATGTGTATTAAATGGAGGTAAATTATGTAAAAAAACATTGGCTGAGCCAGTGGATTGAATTTGGGAGAGGACCATCTGCTAGACTGCACAAATAAGTGTGTGTGTGTGTGTGGGTGGGTGTTGGGTGATGCACGTTGGAGGCTTGTGATCCAAGTTGTCTGTATGCCGATTTACAGAAAAAAAAGAATATGAAGGAGAGAATGGATGCTTGCAGAAGCCATGCTTGCTTATGTTATGTTGCTGGTCTATGACTCCTCCCCCTGAACTTTCTCTTGCGCCGAATCTTGCGCTTTCATAGGCTGTAGGTCATCACCGATGTAAATTCCAGTCAAAACACATTTCACGCTCGCATGACTCTGAGTCACAGACAGATCCAGATATTTAGCATGCTAAATATTTCATACATACTGCGCGATTGTCACTCTTGTGAACGAGCACCTATTTGCCTTCAATTTCGGACATTTGCCTGCGATTTCCACAAATTTTGACGGTGAGTTAAAATCGGGGATTATGTATGCATGTATGCATACATTGGTTTAAAGCTTTAAAGGAGAACTCGGCAACTCTAGCGAACTCCAGTCCCTTCTTCGCTGATTTTCCCTTTAGTTGTCACATATTTTCCCCACGAGCTCCCCCTACAGCTGTGGGAGGGCGGATATTTCACAACACGGTCGTAAAAAACTCACTTGCGGCGGCCTCCTCCCCCTCTCTACCGCTGCTCATGTGCGTTTGTTTTGATCGGAGCAAGCCAACTGTATCGTGTGGAGCTTTGTCTACCGAGGTGGGTAATCTGGTAATACATCATACAAGCGTGTGTGTTTATGTCGAATTGCCAGCAATTCGTGTTTCGCGCTCATTCTCGCTTCTCACGAGACTTCCAATTTCTATCTTGCCGGGACGGTAGTCCCCAAGTTGCAAGGTTGGTTTTCCGCCTGGGAACGCTGGGGGGAGCGGGGAAAGTCACCAATATCACTAGAACAGGTTGTTTAACCATCCAAATGATTTCTAGACAGTTTTATTAAGTTAAAAAAGTTACCAAGTTCTCCTTTAAAGACTAATGCTACACACTTTGGGACTGGGTCATCAGCAGAGCTAGCATCAAACCTCTTAGGTCAGTGCAGATCACCCAGACCAGCCATGAATCATGACAGGTCCATTATATGCAGAAGTCTGTGTTCTGATGGATGTCAAACATATGACAAACTTTGTCAATAGTGACACTATCCCCGCATGTGAGATTCAATATGTGCAGTGCTTAGTAGGGATGGGTATCGTTAAGGTTTTAACGGTATTACTACTCTTACCGATACTCCTTATCGATCCGGTACTTTAACGGTATTCTTATCGGTTCTTTTTGTTATATTAAAAAAAGGAAAAAATTATTTAGAACATAATTAATATTGCTTTATATTTTGAAATGTAAAATAAATATCTATAGCAAAAGAAAAAGAAAAAGCAATGCTTTAACAAAACAAATAAAACATGTAGGCTGTGTTATGCAGAAGGGTGCAGGCTTTTGTGTTTTATATATTTATATTAAGACATAGGACACCAAAAACAAAGTACAAACACATGGTCAAACAAACAAAATGTATACAATAAAACAAATATACAAATTATATAGCTTTATTTTCAGTAATGTCTGACATTACTGTTCAAGAGTAATATGGGCTAAAAATACATCTAATAAAGTCAGATTTAAAATAACACTGCATAGTTTATCATAGATAGATTAAAGCTTATGAAAGCCAAAATTATTCATTCAAGAGCTGCGACTGATTTTCTCTTTGCCTTTTGTTGTTTGATTCACATTAATGGAGCAATCGTCAGCAGAATTATTAGACTGCTGCCTCTTTAAGACCAAATGCAGATCTAATCATTATTACGCCTCATATTTTCTCCCAGCTATTTACGCCCATTTAAGACATAAACTGTATTTAAGTGAATAAACTGTTTAAGTGAATCTCCAAGACGGCCATTTTGATATATTTTTGTGTATATTTGATCGTTTAGATCCGCACAAAGCTGCGGTGTGTTTCGGAGCGCGCGCCGCATTTGAAACAGCGTCTCTTGCTCAATTTTGGTACTTGCCTTTTATTATTAAACGCGTCCCGCAGTTTAGCAACAGTATAGACCACATTTTACAACAATCACCGATCGTGCAGATTCTGACATTACGTTTGTGTTTTAGGGAGAAATGACAGCGCACCGCTGTGAGGGGAAGTTGCGCTAAACAGAATGAATGCGGCTTTAGTTTTTAATGGTTATACCTCAAATATCTTTTTTATAATCATTGGAAGCCACAATCTAAATCTAAAATAAAATTAGTTTAATATCAAAGATCTAAAGTGTAGCCTAACCGTTTGAATGTTTAGTTCTGTCCTCATCGTCACTCATTAAGCAGGGCTGTTGTGATGTGCGCGCCGTCGCTCCGCGTTAAAGATCTCTCTCTCTCTCTCTCTCTCTCTCTCTCTCTCTCTCTCTCTCTCTCTCTCTCTCTCTCTCTCTCTCTCTCTCTCTCTCTTAGCAAAAATGCATCACAGTCAAGTGGTTAAATATTATTATATATAGAAGTGGCTGGCGAGATTAAATTAGCAAGATAATCATTTCTTAATAGCAATAGCACTTTCTTAATTTCTCCAGTACCGACAGCAGAACCGATAACGTCCGAGCTTATCGATCCAGCGGTATTTCAAAATTCAGCACCGGGGCCCGTTTAATACCGGTTTCGGTACCCATCCCTAGTGCTTAGTGTGTAGGAGGATTGATGGAATGTGTTTTCCCCACAGTGACACTGAGCTAGAGAGTAACTCTGTCTTTGGGTAAATAAAATGTAGAGGAAATAATTTGTGCGCAGCTTCTCTGATTTTTCAGGACTTTTGTTGGGTAATAAACTCTTACTTGTATCTATTTTTGGAATAATGCTATGCTTCCATCATGTTAGAATTACCTTCTTTTTTTAAATAATTACTACCATATTTACAAGTTGTGAAAAAAAAAGACTTATAATCCCAATGTTTCAGTATTTTAACTCTCATCATGGTTAAAGGCAGGGTAGGCAGTTTTTTTCTGTAAAACTTTTTCCCAAATTTGTTTAAACTGTCTTTATATACAAATACATAATTAAAATGTAAGTACTCTGAAAAAGAGAGTATAAAAATCGAGTGTCTGTAGTCCTCTCAGGGCTGTAATAAACACAGCTACTTATTTCCATTCACTCCCACCCCCTCCCTTCTGGGCTCCTTCCAAAGCCACGCCCCCAAAACACATGAAAGCCGACTGCTCAGCTTGGAGGACGCGTTTGCCAGCGCCGAGCAGAGAGGAGCGCAGTGCATGTAGTGACATCATGTCAGAATCCCATGTAATAAAATACCTAACTTTATCATTATGAATATAAACAACTAACATGGCTGTTAGTACTCACTATCAAGCTAGCATATCGATACTGGTAAAGTTTAAAGGGACACTTATTAACTTTTTAACCTTAACTGAACAGCTTCTGAGTTAGTGGAATGGTTATATTACTTATTTCGGGTTGAATGGTGGTTTCGCACCCCCCTGGTGCCCGAGAGCGGAAAAAACTCACTTGCAACTTTGGGCCGGCGGGTCGACGTCAGGAAGTATCGTGTGATATTAGGTCTCGCGATGTAATGAATTGCTTGACGGCACTGCACACGTACACGCCCCCATTCAAGCACCGGCTATGTATAACGTTAAGCAAAGGGCAACGATAGATTGAGTTATGGCTGAGCCTGTAAAAAAAGAAGCAGAAAGCTAGGAAATCTTTGTCGGAGGACCAACGAAAGAGGAAACGGGAGACTGACCGAGCAAGAAGTCAGACTCGAGTAAATATCGGACCGGCTTTTTCAGAATGGCGAGAACTGAGAGAAACAGAAGCCTGCAAAACTGATGCTGACCTGGCCTTCTTGCTGTTGCACTTGTAAGTATCTTTGGAATAAACTGTGTTTAATATTTAAATTTCAAGTAATTGTGACCTCAGGATGTTTGCTATTGTCTGTAGCCTAAAGGTTTTTATTATGATCGCTGTCTGTTACGGGCTTACTAGTACGCTAGATACTATAACTTTGATGTTAGCATTGTCATTAGCAAACACGTTTGATAAGAGCTTCCACGATGCTGGCCGATATTGACTCTCGTCTGACTTCTTGCTTTATCCAAAGACTTTTTGGTCATAGCCTTTTCGAATACTGTCTTCCTTTTTTAGCCTTGTTTGCCTTCGCTGACTGTATATGCAGGTACTGGGAATTTTGACTGCTCTTTCTCTGCCATAATTGTGATTCTTCCTAGCTTCCGTGCCTCTTCGCCTCCTCGAGTCAAACGGGTGCGCGCATGTGGGCAGCTCCTGTAGCAGCAGGGGTGGTAGCCATGGTAGCGAGGGAGATTGACAGTCGCCCAGCCAATCATTTCATTCGTTCCGAATGGAAATAAGTAGCTGTATTTATTGCAGCTCTGAGAGGACTACAGACACTTGATTTTTATACTCTCCTTTTCAGAGTACTTACATTTTAATTACTGTATGTATTGGTATATAAAGACAGTTTAAACAAATTTGGGAAAAAGTTTGTTAGAAAAAACCTACCTACCCTGCCTTTAATGGAGGAAACTGCACATATTTAGTCAAATAACCATATGCTTGGTAAATCATACTTGCATTGTGAACTGTTGTTGAAATTGTGCGGTAAAGTATACCAGTTGCTTTGGGGTAAACTGTGTCTGTGACAACAGTAATCATAAGCTTTGCATCCAAATGCAGGAAATACTTCATCATTGGTCTCGTTGAGGAATCTGAAGTGTGGGCCAAATATCTTTGTAGGAAAAATCCTTGATCATTTTCTTTGAAAAGTGGGTTTCTCTGTTTCAGTATTCCCTCAGATTCTTCAAAGTTATGCAATGAAGAAGCTCTTCCAGCCTCTCAGAGCAGGGGAAACTAAGGAGAGAGCAACATTTCACATTTCCATGTGACCTTAATTGTTGAATTGTGCAATGATAGTACCTTGTTTTTTTTTTTGTTTGTTTTTTTTACAGTCAAATATGGGATTATTTTCCTTTGAAAAAAAAAAAACTTTGTTGAATTTGGAAGTTTGAGTTTTTAGGCTAGTTTGCAGGCTAGTTTAAACATATTTAAGAACTTATACTTAAACAGCAAAATAAGTCTCTGAAATTAATTTGTTAATATTTTTATTTGAAAAGTAAATTGTTCACGTATTCCCAGTAAATCAGCTTACCCCTTGATATAGCACATCTTACCCCTATAACCAGGCCTGCATTAAGAACACATAGGGCCCTGGGGCTATAGCCAACCCAAGGGCCCCCTTCATAGAAGCCTATCTTGGTGCCACAACGTTTTCTACCGGAGAAATAATTTGTAGAGATATATTATTTGAAAAGTTACATCATTAACACAGAGATATAATGTATTGTATCTCTATATAAAATGTGAAAATATTCCTGGCTACAACACATTAAAAGCATACATGCATTAACACCAAATATGAGGTCAAAGCAAACAGGTTTCTAGAAACAGCAACAATTATTTGCGCATATGACTGCCTTGCCTTGAGGAGTTTACTTTAATTAGGTTTATCATTAGAATGCCTTCTTTCTGACCCTAGAAGAGGAGATTCATCAGGGCTGGACTGGGGCTCAAATTCAGCCCATCCGGCCCAAACGTTTTTCCATTAATGTTTTGCTAAGTCCTTTAAGCTGGATGAATAAATTAATGAATAAATAAAGGACAGAGACAAATAATTATAAATATTTTTGAATATACTGCAAATGTGTTTAACAATATTAATATTGCATTATATTGCAAGGCTCTTAATTATTGAATTCATATTTTAAAGTTTATTAGAAATGAACATACTGTATCTACACAGAGTGAAATGTTATAGCTTTTTCCTTAATTCATTCAGGCTATAAAGCTCTTAAATTCTACCTTTGTTGCAGGGGCAACGAAATTCTCAGAGGCAGGGGGCGGAAGGACCAAAAAGGGCACCATTTTTTAAAACATTTATTTATTAAATAAATCGCCTGTATTTAAAGCAGTACCCGTCTGTCTGTTGTGTTTTTAATATTTTAATGACTTCCTCACAATTAATTGGAATATCTTGCTCGATGGAGAGCAGCAGTAGGTCAGAGAGTCTCTCTTCATTACAAATAAAAATACGTTGATACAATTAGAATGCATAACGCATCAAACAAAAATAGGGAAATTATGATAATATTACTAAATATTATTTACTTTACCAATCAAAACAGTGAGAATCAAGAAGGTAATTATGAGGAACTCATGTTTAGTTTTGTTGATGTTGTAAATTTTATGTATGCATTCATGAAAGTGTTAGCTATTATGAAATCAGTAACACTTTACAATAAGGTTTCATTAGTTAAATTTGTTAACATGAACTAATAATGAACTGCACTTCTACAGCATTTATTAATCTTAGTTAATATTAATTTCAGCATTTACTAAAACATTATTAAAATCAAAAGTTGTATTTGTTAACATTAGTTAATGCACTGACTGTGACATTACATTTACAAACAATTAACAGTTGTATTATTATTAACTAAGATGAACAAATACAGTAACAAATGTGTTGCACATTAGTTAATGTTAGTTAATGTTAGTGTGTAAGCAAATGAACCTTATTGTAAAGTGTTACTATGAAATCAAAGCTATAAATTCCTTATAATTTAGAGATGGACATGAACTTAAAATTTCCTTTCACTAGATGACTTTCCCCAAGCTAATACCACTTGCTATGGCCTTGGATAAAAAACGAATGACATTGTCAAACTCAGAATGCGGCTGATATCGAGTTATACTTTTATTACAGATAAGCATAACTCGCATGCTGCCGCAACTTTTACAGTAGCATGGTAGGATAAATACCCTTTTTACTTCTGCCGACTGCATTCAGGTTTCAAAATTCATAAACATTTTGTTCATTTGTGGAAATTATCTTGATGGACAAAACTTGTAAGTATCATAAACTTTTGCTGATCACAGAGCTTTTTTTTGCAATAATCCAAAAGCCTATGGAAAAATCATACTGGTTTTCATCTCTTGGCTTTTGGTCTTTGTTTCCTAGGTGCTCCACTAAATAACAGAGCTTAATACTGTATGCAGGGGCATGATGGGGTATTGGCGATCGACCCACTGGAAGAAGTTTAGGTGCTCCCAATGGCCAGTTAATCTACTCCACAGCCAATCATGGGGCCCCTCCTACAGCTCGGGCCCTGGGGCTTCAGCCCCGCCTTACCTTATTGTTAATGCAGCCCTGCCTATAACATGGGGTGACTTTTTATGTCATATTTATATGGCCCTGTAGATGCTTTCCTTGGATTTTTGCTGATTTATTTTTTAATATTAAAGCAACACTAAGGACATTTTTTTTACCTTAAAATAATGTTTCCAAAATCGTATCAGTGGTTCATCAAGTCGTAACAGGGTCAAAGACACTTCTGGATTCGCTTTGCAGCCCTATATCTGCTATAACCAAACCATGCAAGTTTGCCAAACCGGGTCATGTTTCTGTAGTTCGAATGAGACATAAGAAACTACAAATTTGACTTGCTTTACGTTAAGCGTTACAATAGTCATTATTTCGCTTTTCTTCGTTTTTGATGTCGCAATACATCATACTTTCGTGAAATCATGCAACATACTCTACCTTGTCTGTGGACATCGTTCAATCCAAAGCCGGTGCTAGATAAACAGCGAGGTGCGTGCGACAGTAGGCTGCGGGAGGCGAAATTATTTACGACTGCGGTAATGGACAATTCCGCTTCCAACCTGTAGGGCGACCGAAGAGGAAAAGTTCCTTAGTGTTGATTTAAGTCTGTCTCCTTTCACCTTGACAAGAGGAAAAAGCATAGTTTGTCCGAAAATTTGCACTTTCAAGTTATTACGAACAACAACAAAAACAAAACAAAAAATCAAAACACAGATTTAAATTATTTTTTTGATGATATGTTCTGCAGAAGAAAGTCATGCAGGTTTGGAACACGAGGTTGAGTAAATGCCAATATTTTCTCCTTGATATGACATTTTATTGCAATGTCTTGGTTCTGCAGTGTTTTGCAAACAAAGAATTTGTGTAATTGATGAGATATTTTGCTCACATTACCATTAATGACGCATGGATCCATTTTGGTCTTATGAGTGCTGCTGTTTAAACAAATAATTTTCAAGCTCAGTGTAGAATCCCAGGCAGAATTTGGCCAAGATGGGATCGTGGCATAAGTTTTAGTGGAAAAAAGCTCCGTGCTCAACCACATCGAGTTGTTAGCGGTTGCTGAAAGAGCCCTATCAGCATTGTGCCCTTGAGCAAGGCACTTAACCCCAGGCTTCTCCAGAGTGACTCTCCCTACAATCACTGTAATACAAGTCACTTCCAATAAAAATAGCTAATAATAAAACTCCAATCCCAGACACCCAAGTAGGAGCTGCATTGTCCAGTGCAAGCGCCATCGACTGTGGTTTCTCAGCAGTAGCACATATTCTCAGTGCGGTTTTAAGCACTGATCTAATAGTCCACTAATAAGAGCACATTCCTCATCCAGAGCATCTCATTAATAGTCTGTTGACATCAGAAAATAAATATAAATGCAAATATTGACTTCTTGTATAGATTACAGGAAGACTGTGGGAGGAAAAGCTTACATTATCACGGAGTTTGTGTCTTTATGTGCGAGAGCGAGAGAGATGTCACCTCTCTCTGTGTTTGTAATGAGCTTCACGTGATGTACTGTATATTGCAGATCTAAAACAAAGCTGAAATCCCATCAACCTGTCTGAAAGTGTCAGCCCTGTAATTTAGTTGTAATTATGTATGATGTGACTGAACATAGGTTTTCATGTGTTTTGGAACATGGAAGCGAATGTGTGCAAATCACACATTTGTGTGCGTTTACACATGTGTTTGTTTATATGTGGCGTATTTGTGCGAGTGAGTGCTCATGCATGTGTGTGCGCGCATGTATGTGAGCCTGCTGAGACCGCAGCAAGAGCACACCTGCCGGCTAGGGGAACAATTAGAGGCACAGCGAGAAGATGGCAGGATTACTCTGAGACTGTTGCTTCACGCCTGCATAGTGCCACTAGAAAATTGTGTGTGTGTGTGTGTGTGTGTGTGTGTGTGTGTGTGTGTGTGTGTGTGTGTGTGTGAGAGAGAGAGAGACAGTTTCCTACAATATCTTTGCTGTCTGCATGTGTGATTTCCTCTTTTTTACAAGAGCAGCTCAGTTCCTCTCATTCGGTGTCGCTCAGGGGAGTTGAGATTATCGAGATTTTGAAATTTGTGATATTGGATAGCTACCCTTTTGAAACACAGCAGCATTTATTTTTTGTTTATTACTGATAAACAATCAGATAAACAACACTGAACTATACAGGAATAGATGTATACTATGTATAGTTTGGGGTCGGTACGTTTAAAAAAAAAAGTTTATTTATTATTTTAAATGTGCATTTATTTGATAAAAAATTACAGTAAAAATTATTGATTGTGATATGAATTTTCAGCATTATTACTCCAATCTTCAATCACATGATCCTCCAGAAATCATTCTAATTTGCTGATTTGCTGCTCAAGAAAGATTTCTTATTATCAATGTTCAAAACAGTTGTGCTGCTTAATATTTTTTTAGGAACTGTGATCTTTTTTCATAATTTTCCTCTATAAAAATATAACGACTGTTCAATATAATGTTTATGCACCAAATGCGGAACAAAACAGTCCTACTCGTTTGAACCACGCCACAATTGTATCCTGTTTAGGTTGTTACAAATATTATAGATGGGATGATTTATGCTCATGTGACAGGATTAGTTAAGTGATTGACAGTTGTGGTGTCCTATCAGGGGATAGTATGGTCTATTTAATGCGGGTTGGCTGTATCCTGAGATGCGTCACGTCTTTGCTCCGCCCCCTCGTGCGTCATCCACTAGCGCCTCAGGTATGTGCTGGTAGCAAGTGTTTTAAATTGTGTGTTTAAAACATAGACTGTAAAAAAAGATGGACGACGCCCCTTCGCTCTCTTCCATGAATGAGAACTGAAGCCGCCAGAGTCCCGATATGGCGCTGACATATTGGGACTTGAGTCTGCGCAGTAGCGATCTCGGGACCAGACCTGCGCAGTAGTGAGCAGGAAGTAAAGCCGCGAGATCAACGCTCCGCCCTCACTCTCGCGGAACTCACTCAGGAAGAGTGGATTCTGCACACTTTTTTAAAAATTGATTGCAGTACGACAAGAGGCTTGTTAAAATAAAGTAAATACAATATCCTCAGTCTCATGAAGATCCCGAAAAAAATGTCCGTTGGTGCTTCAGTGACTACTTCACTCGAGAACCTGTCAATCACAGCTGTCAATCATGACGTTACACCACCGCATCACGTAACTAACTAAAAACCAACTTATTTTTGAAACAGACACTTGAACTTACATCAGCGTGATTAAAACGACAGCAAATGAAAGAAACCACCTTTGGAAAAAAAAGATATTTGAAGTGTAATTTAATTGTTTAGTTGGTCTCACGTCCCGTTGAATGGACTAGGTGCACGTGGCCGCCATTTTGTATTTCGGATCAGGGAGTATGCGCTTAGACACTTCCGGTTTCGCTTTACGCCCAGTGTAGTGAGCCGGAGAAAGCCGAAATTGATCTTTTATAGTTGTTTATAGAATCAATTATCACTTAAAATACTACTAAGATCCATATTACTATCACACGAGCCAATGGCAATTAAATACACGGATGCATAGTCAGATTAATGAATGAAATAACTGTTCACGAACAGAAGATTGTATTTGACTCATATATATGCATACGCAATGACAGTTATGCCTACTGTAAATATAGAGTTACAACTACGATTAGAGTTGTTTGCATAAAATGCACCGTGAACATTCACACGTTTGTCCTGTGATAGGCTACAATCACTGTCTATGGCTACAATTCGCTCCGTGCACGGCGACCGTTCGAACTTGAGTGTGTGGGCCAGTACTTCCAGTGAAAACTAACGGTGATCTGACAGCGAGAGCGAGAGACAACAGCGACCGAGTTCCATTACCACAGAGATATTTTTTTCACAATGAGTATTCAAGAAATGACTTGCCGTTCAGACAGTGACAGCACTTCATCGTTGTGTGCCGTTTTGTACCATTACGTCACGTTACAACAGAGAAGTCAGCTTTCATGCATTCCCCGTTGACGCTGCGGTAAGTGGATACAGAAGATCCGGAGGGATAACTTCAACCCGACCAAATTTTTAAATGCATATTCACGAGTTCACACTTACAAATAAGTCAGATAGAATAAATGCGTATTTGGCGTGCTGTCCGAGGAGAGGGCTCCGGGCTCGGTATTTGGCCCGAACCCAGAGTACTCCCCCCGTATTCCTGGCTGTGAAAGAACAAGCCAAGAGTGAGGAGTCGGGGTGGTGGAGGGATGCTGAAAACTGTCAAGGAAGTTAGGTGAGTTGACAGAGTGAATATATATATATGCTTCCTCTCATGCTGATAGGGTAGACATGGTAATTGTTTGATGAGTTGATTGATTGATTGCTTGCTTGATTATTTGAACGTGCTCCTCCCGAACTTTGTTAATAAAACATCATTAATTTTCAGTGTATTTCACCTGTGCGTTTATATGCTTTCTATTAGGCGCATTTATTTTGTGCAAGTGAGATGAGTAAAGATCTATTTCATAAATAATAATAATAATAATAATAATAATAATATGTCTGGTGTTTATAAGCAACACATACAGTGTAAAAAACTTACCTATATTAAATTGTTTATGGTAGGCTACCTACAGTAAAAAAAAAATGTAAATGTAAAATATGTGATGATAATATTGATGAGCTAAAATAAGTAAAAATGCATGCAGAATTGAGAAAATAGTATTTATGGATATAAATTGTAGCCTGTCACAGGGCAAACGTGTGAATGTTCACGGTGCATTTTATGCAAACAACTCTAATCATAGTTGTAACTCTATATTTACAGTAGGCATAACTGTCATTGCGTATGCGTATGAGTCAAATACAATCTTCTGTTCGTGAACAGTTATTTCATTCATTAATCTGACTATGCATCCGTTAATTTAATTGCTATTGGCTCGTGTGATAGTAATATGGATCTTAGTAGTATTTTAAGTGATAATAGGCTCTATGCACGATCGCTTCCGCGTTTTGTCTCAGCCCGCCCAGTTACATCCGGTGTTGCGTCAGAAGCCGTTTTTTGCATTCGCAGACATCCCAACCTGCAAAAAGTCATTTCAGGGAGCCCCCCCCCCCAAAAAAAAAAAAAAAAAAAAAAAAAATATATATATATATATATATATATATATATATATATATATATATATATATATATATATTTTTTTTTTTTTTTTTTTTTGTTGGCTCCCTGAAATGACTTTTTGCAGGTTGGGATGTATATATATATATGTAAAAGCATAATTGATATTTACTATAGGCCCATGCAATTACTTGTTAATTATGTTAAAATATGTTCCTTTGACTATTTAAGCTGCATGTACTATTTATGTAAACTGCTTTTATTGGAACTTTAAACTGGAGTTTGTTGTTTTCAAATAGCCTTGGCAACTAGCCGGCCTGAATAATATGAAATTAAACTTGTTGAACTCACCTCAACATGTCTTTTACAATCCTTTAACCCACCATGGGCAATGCTGAAGTCACTGTTACAAACTGACAGCGTGCAAGACTGTCATTATGCTTTACTCTTATAAGACAGGGGTACACTTTAGTGTAGTCTGGCGTAAAATGTATCTTATACTTTCGTTTTTTGTGGCACTCTTCCTCTGCCATGGCGCTCCTGTTTCTAGATACACTGAACTGATTAATTCGGTTCGGAACGGGAGAAGAGATAAAAGCCCGTCCACAGTGACAATTGATTGGTTGATTTACCGAAACAGGCCAATCAGGATGCTCTCGAGCTTACATGCGCTTCATGGGCACATACGCGCAAGGTCTCTCGCTCTCGCTCCCTCTCTGCCGTGCGCGGTTTGTAACTCGCATGCGCGCTCTTGCTCGCTCGCTCTAAATTCCGGGAGATTTGAAGTCATTTGCGGGCATCAGGGAACCGCTATCAATATGCGGGAGACTCCCGGAACTTCCGGGAGACTTGGGATGTCTGCATTCGGTGGAGATAATGGCAAATTACACTCTCTGTTTACAAGAACTTCCAGCGGTTAACGTGAATGATGTAAACAATATTGTGAGGCAGTTAACTGTCACACATATGAGTAAGAAAGAGAAGTTCTTTAAATTAAAAATTTCGAGCTACATCGACAACTTTGAGGGTGAGTATTCTCTCATATCACGCGAAATCCGACTAGCGAATCAGTTTCTAAAATCGTTGTCTCCGTTTCTGAGAAAATGAATTTTATTAAAGTGAATTGTCCTATAGAATGCGCTATGCGGAAGTAAAGACGCCGGCTGAGATCCTACCGGAAATATGTCAGCAGCGTTCGTGCATAGAGCCTATTGATTCTATAAACAACTTTAAAAGATAATTTTCGGCTTTCTCCGGCTCACTACAATGGGCGTAATGCGAAAGCGGAAGTGTCTAAGCGCACACTCGCTGATCCGAAATACAAAATGGCGGCCACGTGCACCTAGTCAATAACATGGGGAGGCGGGTCTTATGACCTATACTAGGACCAGCCACCGGGGGGCGATCGAGACGTTTTGGCTTCACTTTTCAGGGCTTGTGCGGCACGCTTGGTTTAGAACGTTACTGATGTGTTCTCTTCAAATTGTAGCGTTTCATTTAAGCACTTTTCCGACGGTGCATTTCATCAGCTCAGAACAGGTGTCTGCGCACCCTTCAGTTAATCGGTGGTTATGATGATCGCGTAAACAGTAGCCTGTGGGGATTATATGTGGGGTGATGTCATCTTTTGGTAAGTGTCATGTAAGATGTCTGGAAGATTGTAGTGGAAAGAGAGGCACTAACATCTCGCTGCTTCTCTTTAAGGCGTTCGTGAGACGCGGGTCCTCCGCGTCCTCGGGACCATTTTGCTGGTTCCCTGTACAATCTCCTACTCGTTCTTCCGTGTTTCTATGAACTTGAGTCCACCCGGATAACGGTGCTTGCGCTGCCCTCCGTGCCGCGCTGATCGCGCCGGCGGGAATTCATAAGGGCACAGGATTTGTATCGTCTACTTCCTTTCCCTCTTTTTAGTGTGATAGAAAAGTTGTGATCAATAATAATTGCCTGTTATTTGTACGAGAACCAGTGTGTGTGCACGCGCGAGTGCGTGTATGTGTGTGTGCTGCACCAGCTCTATTCTTTTGTTATTCATTTCTTTAGTTCAACTTCGTGTATTTTGTTTAGATTTATTTTATATCTAAGTGCGTGTCATTATTTATCTTGATTATTGTACCGGTATGTGTAATTTGGCTGTGATATTTTCTTTGGTTATTTTGGGGTTTTACTAAACTCAATTATTTTGTCTACTCATTTTGTTTCTTCCAGGAACTGAGGTGGCCAGGCGGAAGGACCTTCTCTTGCAGTGTTGTAGTGGTGGTGTTGCAGTGGGTGACACTTTTGAAGTGCCTGCATGTGTGATCCAAGTGCACGGTGACGTGTGTGTGTGTGAGTAGGATTGCGCTTTTGGAAAAGCCATTAAGTGGTCCTTCCGCTGGTCGACTCAGCCTGGGGTGTGTTTCCCGAAAGCATCGTTGGCCAACAATGGTCGCAAGTTCCGTCGTTACCAATAGAGTTCAATGGACATTGCGATGAACTTGCGACCATAGTTGGCCAACGATGCTTTCGGGAAATGCACCCCTGGTTGTTTTGTTTTACTTTTTGTTTGACTGAACTACCCTCGTGGGTAGAGGACTATGTTGGTGTGTGCCATTCATATTGCCCCCTGCGAGCACCTGTTTTTGTCCTTTAATATTTGTGCATCGAGCGCTGAGCGCCCTTGTTTTAAGAAAATATACTGTTTTTAACTATTTTTGTATGTCAATAAAAGACCTTTTTGTAATTTAGTGTACTCTTGTCTCTGACCTCCCTGGCACACACGAACCTGTGACCTAGTATTTGTTACTGGGTTATTTAGATATTCCCTGATTAATTCAGGGTGGCGTAGTCGACAATTATCACCATAAACTAGATTATTTATTGAGAGCCCTTACCGCCTCTTGCCACACTCAGAGACAAAACATGTAATATTATTAATATTGTAGCCTGCACTGCAAACTGTGCTGAAGATGCGTGCCATAAAAGCCAGGCAGCACAAACCTGTTTCATGATTTGAAGCAATGTCACTTGTTAGAACATGCCATTAACTTAGAAATTCATTTTTCTATTAAGATATTTATTTTGTTAGGGAAAAAAGACTGGGATTTTTTTGTTGTTGTTGTTCTAGCTCAGATTTTTTAAATGTTCACCTGTTTGGCTAGTTTTTGTCATGTTCTGACAGTAAAACCACAATTAACTGTCTGGTTTCTACAATTTTCACTCAGGAGCAAAAATCTGCTTTTATGATTATTTTTTTTTTTTTTTTTTTTTTTTTTGTGATCGCCTGCCTGACGTCCCGGGGCTATTGTGTTTTCCATTCGGGCTACCAAAATGCATAACCGGCCTGCCCGACGGGCTATTGGAAATAGTGTTCGCTTCAGTCTTGTTATAATCAGATTCAGTGCGTTCTTCATCTTCAATCCGCAGCGACGCCGAGCAGAGCGCACGTCAGAAACAGAGAGGACAGGGTGTGTGTGTGCGTGTTCGTCTGAGTCTTATTGGTCTGTCACTCATTGGTCTGTGGTGCTCGTCATTGTCAGAATATTTGAGATGACCAATCAAATCAAAGTAGGCGGGCTTTATGTTCACAAGAAGCTGCTGCGCGCAAATTTGAGCAGAGCGACTCGACGCTTCAGTTTACGATCAAGTGCGAGATAAGATGTAAGTAGCTAAACTAAACATTTCATATTTGACAGCTTTTTTAGGTCATAAATGTGAAACGAACGACAAAAATAATCAGGCAAATGAATATACTTTTGTCGAATTGACAAATTCAGTTGACCCTTTTGTTTACTTTCTTCACTGACAGACAAAAATGAAAAGCCTATATCAGTCAAAGCTCAGCTTTAGGATGGGAAGAGACAGAGCAAGAGAAAAACAAAGAGAATAGGAGTTTGATGCTGATGAGAAGAGAAAAATAATCAGCTGCCCACTATGGTTTTAAAGCTATTGTTATCCAATTTTTTTGGCCATCAAAACATCTTAAAATGCACATATGTAGATCAAAGAAATCTAAATTTTCTCAGGGGTGCCCCCGAACCCCCATAACTAGCATATCTCACATTCAGGACCTCAGTGATGGAAAAAACCCTGCCATCTGCATGTTAATGAAACAAGTTAATAGTGAGTATTAGACCCTAAACTAAAGTTACTTTTTTTATTTTTAGCGCAATTTTCCACCAGACAAAATTGCGCTTGTTAACTCATGATTTCTGTTCTGTGCGTCTGTGCGCACCAATCTTGCACTTTTATCTACTCCTCAACCAGACCACTTAGAGACTTCGGGTTTTCAGCATTATGTTAAGGAAGGTCTAATTTCTGGAACGCACAAAAAAAAATCCAGGAAAAGATTTACTATCTCTTAGTGTTGTGATCCCATAAGGTGAGAAAATTGCGCTAAAACACTCACTGAGTTTTTATGACTTGTTTTTTATCATACCCTCATTGGGGGCTAAGCCACAGAAACAGACTGATTCATGTTCCATACTGGTCAGTTCAGTTAGAACCAGATGCATATTTGTTGATATTTGTGTTTTGAAAAAGTTTTTGATTCATTGTTTTGACCCCTAACCAATATTCTACATTAAAAATTGTAGTCTTTTTATATGGGCTAGTAAAATTCATTTCGGGCTACCAAAATCTGAAGAGTGCCTGCCCGAAGGGCTCCCAGCGATTTTGAAATTTTGCGAGCCCTGGATTATAAGAGCAGACTGGTTGTTATAAGAGGAAGGAAGAGGTGCTTCTTGTTCTTGTTAAGAATGGTTAACTCTAATGGTTACCTCTTTGCATCAAAATGGCCTCACACGCAAGGAAATTGCTGCAAAGAATATTGCACCTGAGAGAACCATTTACCAGACCATCAAGTATTCAAGGATTGAGGTTCAAATGCAGTGAAGAAGGCTTCAGGGTGTCTCAGAGTGTCCAGCAAACGCCAGGACCATCTCCTCTTGAGTCAGCAGCTATGGAATAGCGTCACCACCAGTGCAGAGCTGCTCAGTATTGGCAGCAGGTGGGTGAGGGTGCATCTGCTCAGGCCAAGACTTTTGGACAACTACCTAATGTCAAGAAGGGCAGCAAAGAAGCTATTTCTCTCCAAGAAAAAAACATCAAGGACAGGCTGAAACTCTGCAGGAAGTACAAGGATTGGACAGCAGAAGACTGGTGAAAAGTTATTTTCTCTGATGAAGATTCTATTTTAACAAGACAATTAGTTGCACGTCGTTTAGATATTAACAACAAAAACAACAACAAAAAACTATGTAAAATCGTATTAATGAGAACCACTGGCTCTATTTCATCAGGAAAAGACTGGGAATAGACTAGCAGTCTGAGTGATGATGGCAAGACTTCAGCCTTTAATCCCAGGCACAGGGCATGGCGGCCCATTAGCATGGCTAGGCTCCTCTCATCATCTGTTATTGAGCTAAATGTGTTTGGAACTGATACCACTATTGGCTAAGTGAAGCAGAATAACCATGAATAATCTGGCAGTCCAATCAAAGCAACCCAGAATTAAGGCACTCATTAAACCAATGATTTGTGACCTTTGAGTTAAGCATACAGATCTTCCAATGGAACATTAATACTCGTCACATCACGTTGTGTCATTCAATGTAATGTAGCCCTGTTATGTGCTGTTTTTAAACTGGACACCCATCAATGACAAATCAAGCACAGTAACACAAGATGTTTGAAAATAATCTCTTTGAAGGTTGTTGCCTACCAAACACCATGGCATCAGTACGTCACAGATGAACTGCCGCTGCCACGTATCCGTCAAACCTCAGATCCAGTAATGCGTCTTTTAGGATAGAGTTCCTAATTGACGTGATGAAGCGGTCTTGGAGATCTGTTTCCCTCGAGTGTTGTTCCAGACGCGCTTTGACTGTCGTGCTATCTCTTTCATAGGCATATGCGGTTAAACACGGATGTAGAGACCTTCTGGATATATCCGAGGGCAGAATATTATGATGATCACGGGAATTTGAGTGGGGAGAGAATATCATAAAAGAGAAAGAAAACAACCACCAAAAAGCTGCTTACAAAGTGGTCAGGTCGGCAAAGTCAGCCACCGCAGCGGCTTTTATCCGGTAAGATAATAGGCTCATGGACCTTTTCAAAGACATTGTTTCACATAATGACAAGGTTGGGATGATCTGCGAAAGCTTTAAAACCCCTTCATTTCTGAAACTTGACAGCTTCTCAAAAAAACAATGGACGCTTAAAAATCAATGCCAGAGCTTGGAAGGTGTTGTATATCCTAAGATGGTGATGGGATTATACAATGCGCATTTTATTCAAGAGCATGTAGTTCATCTTCCTGTTAGATCAACATGCATTTTTTCTTATGTCCTAAATACTTCACGTCTGCTTTAGTCTGCCCCATATATTTATTTTTGTAGCATTTTTCTACATACTGAAGTAAAAGTCTCTCATAAGTTAAAGTATCTCCAGTACACTGATACATGTGTGGTTTCCACTAACAGTCAAATATGTACAGTATGCTAATGTTTGCTTCAGATCTTTCCTGTGATGATGTAATATTGACCCAGCTAGGGGGCAACAACCATGACACTCTTTTGACACTATTGGCTTTTGTTAAATTATTCACAAAATATGTCAAGCTATCAAACTAGTATGACAGATTTTTGTGAATAATTTAACTAAAGCTTTGATAGTTTCACAGTGCACAGTTCATTTCTCACACGCACAAAACATGTTGACTATTTTTATCACAGAAACATTTGTAAAACCATTACATAAGCTGTTTCTTATTTAAACAAATTGACATTTGTTTTTTCCCCCATTTCAGTCGGATAGGATGCAGACTTTTGTAGTTCACTATGATTTTAACATCTATATAGGAGTATTTGTTTTTTGTTTTTAACATGGTTTGAAAGTTTTAAAACCCCCTTCATTTCTTAAACTTGACAATCAATCAGACAATCAATCAATCAATCAATCAATCAATCAATCAGAATGGACACTTAACCAATGCCAGAGCTTGGAAGGTGTTGGATATCCCAAAATGGTGATGGGATGTTTTCAAAGCACATTCTATTCAAGAGCATGTTGTTCATTGTTCTTCTTATACAGATCAATGCCAAATGCCTCATCTCTGATGTACTAAATCCTTCACGTCTGCTTTAACACCCCATATATTTGTTGAACTCTGGTTTTTGCCTCCTAATTAGGAGTGAATGGCAGTTTTTAATTGGCGGAGTTGCTCATTTGATGTCCTATATTTATCACTGTAACAACAATCACCTCCATGCATGGTTAATTATTGACATGACTGCATAGTACGGTAACTTGGCAACAGCAACCTCACATGCTAACTGTTGATTGGATTAATGCAGTTTTGGTAGAAGTTTGAATCTATAGTGTGCTGACAGGTTTTCCTCTAAGGTTTATGTTTGTGTGAAGATGCATGTTAGCGTACAAGTCTCATTTTATGCATGCTAGATTGTATGCTGCCTCTATATGGCATGTGGAGGAGGTCTATCTCAAGCATGTGGAGGAGGTCCCCTTCCCAGCATCCTCTAGTGAAAAACAAATTGAAAATTTTTCAAACCTTATCCAGTATATCACAAACGACTGTAAAACTCAAGTAAATGTATTAGTCAAGAGGTTTGAAAAACCTTATTTAAAACCTTTAAACCTCTAATGAAATAAAGAAATAAACCATCTAATTAATATTCTGTATTCAAGCATCAGATCAGTGGAAGTTCAATGCCTTTCACAGTACAATATAGTGTTTTATTACCTTTCAGTTTTAGTTCACAGTTTTATTTTTATAGCATTTTCTGACATACTGAAGTTAGAATGTTTCTAAGTTAACGTTATGGCCCGATATCTTCAAGTGAATTAGAAGAACAAACTGATGTGACATCTAGAACAAAATCGGGCCAAAACAAAGTTTGTTTGGAGTTTGTTTCGGGAGTTCAAAACAGCTTGTCAAAGCAAAGTTTCTGGAAAAACTCTCTCCGGCTGGTAAACACCTTCGAGCTACCATTGGTCCATGGCGATTATGTAAAACAGTAGGTATAGATGTGTTCAGTGGTTCCGCCTTCTTTGACGTGGAAATCTTTTCCGGTTTATTTCTTCTGTTTATTCTGTCAAGGTCTGATGTCTGCCAGTAAAAACATGAACACACTGGAGAGCCACGTTATAGTAGAAACTATAGTTGTATTTCTAATTGAAAGACACTGACACTGTTTTTTCATGTTTAATACTGTAAAGCTGCTGGTTATAAACAATCTATTGTATGAAATGCTTAATATAAATAAACGTGACATGACTTTACTGGAGTGCTGAATTGCAGACATGCAAACATATCCACGTCGCTATGCTCAGATGCTTTAACTACTGTTTTATCACCGCTGTCATTTTTGTTGTATGTTTATTTTGTTATTGAGAGGACAGCATACAGCACATATTTACATATTAATTTAAATGGGATTTAAGTAGGGATGTTTGCTAACAGTATACCACTGGTCACATATTTCAAACTTCTTTTTATCCCTAAGCGAAGAAAAAAAAAACTTTGTGGTGAGGCCATCCTTAAAAATATTTTGGTTTGCAGTAACAGCAAAAAAAAAAAAAAAAAGGGTCAGTAAAAAAAAATAAAAAAAGTGCCATTTTGGTCATGGCCTAAAAGCTAAAAGCTGTCACAAAGAACCGGCAAAAGTAATGATTATGAATGTCAAATATAGCAAGGAGACATTTCAATTGTTTATTAACCCTCTGAGGTCTGAGGTGTTTTCTGGGCCCTGGAGGTGTTCTGACATGCTCTGACATTTCTGGTTATTTCTGTTACTTGTGACATTTTCATGGCTAAAGTCAAATTACACTGTATTCAGCACAAACTCTGCTACAATAATATATCAAAAGCATGTGTGTAAACGTTTGTATTTTTGAGATAATGACATTTATGCGTGGTTTGTGAAAATACAAAAAAAAAATCTCACTGAAATAAGGTCATGAAACCAATACTGATTATTTCTTCACAAGACTTTTGAAAATTGTATGACGTAGCCTAGAATATTTGCTCCAAAACTATGTGAAAATCACCCTGACTGCTCATTCAGAGAAGACAATATATTGATTTAAAATTTTTACGGCGTGTTTTGTGTGAGACAGCTCTATGCGGGAGTTCATTAATATGCAAGCTTTTCTCACCTGAGAAAGACAAAGACACTCCCCTAACGGCCCTATTAGGAGCTATCAGGCCCCTATCATTCTGAGCAACCTTGCACAATACTGTAAATTAGGAGATTTAAAAAAAATGGCTTTTAGATTGTTTGGATTTATTTACACAACATAATCCAAATAGACACAACAAATGGCAAAAAAGCACTTATTGAAAGACAGAGACCTTTGTGCCATTCCTAAAAACATTGTACATACCTTTCATTTCCAAGGTGTTTGATTTTCACTTTACCATGTTCATGTTCCAGAGACTCGTGTGAATGTTGAAGTCCGCAGGACTCAGTGGCATCTGGGCGCTGAAAAAAAAGTGAACATACTGATATCAAGAGAAAGGCCTGCACGATTTTGGAAATAAATATTAGATTTTTCTGGTTAAAGTTGCTTTTTAAAATTCACAAAAATACACACACACACACACACACACACACACACACACACACACACACACACACACACACACACACACACACACACACACACATGTTTCCAACAATATATAATATAATGAACAACACCAGGTTTGTTGTGCCTTGTAGGCATAGGCTATGTGCAGTGCTGGGTAAAATAATAATAACTATAGATAGCAGTATAAATCTTCCAAAATATTTCAGTAACAACCAAGCTAGAGAAAAATATATTGATTATCATGTTACTTCAAATGTTTCCATTCGTTATGATGATATGAAATGAGATAATAGTAAAAACATGAAGCGTTTGGTGTGTTTTGCTTTTCAAATTTTCAAATGATACATTCAAAGGCGATCGCGCTGCAAAATCTGATACATTCAAACGCGATCGCGCTTAAATATAAAACATTATGGTTACCATACATATCTACGTTTGACCAGATATCCACAAACACAGTAACAGTAAACACGGGTCTAAATATTATAATATTCACCATATATCTAGCAACAGTTCAACTGCAATGTGACATTTATGCAACAATAACAAACTAATATGTAAGAATTTCTTACCATAAATCTTTCTTGTCTTCAAATCGCATTCTTCTTCTTCTGAGGTAGCCTAAATCCAATGTAAGCTCAGGCGCGCCTTTCAAACTCGACGAAAAGTGAAGTGAAGTGTTTTGGTGTTTTGTTGTTGAGGTAACGAGCACGTTCGCGTTCCATGTGGAGATTTGCATGTGAATATCTTTTGTGCGAGTGGGCGTGGCCAAATTAACTGTAATGAGCAAGCGATTGAGAAGCTGGACATCTTGTTGGTTTTATACAAATTACTTAAACAGAAAATATTTGTTTTCGTTTTGAACCCGATCATTTAAAAGTACACACTTAAATGTTTATAAAGGTGTATGGCTCATAAATGTGTGACAAGTATTCGCTGAGTTTTGTTTCAGTTTATAGACGTGCTCAAGAAAAAAAAGTTCACAGCGACGGAGAGGCAGAACGCACACCCTGTTTATTTTCTTTATTTTACAAAAGCACAATGTTTTGATTTGATTGTAAGTGGACACATTCAAAAGTAGAAATATCATTCTTTTTTTATATTTCTTTTTTCTGTATGACCATAAATGACGGAGAAATTTAAGTTTATAGTGCTACAATGTGGAGAAAATCCAGCAAAACGCGCCCGCGCGTTTGCCGACCTCAGAGGGTTAATAAACAAGTGTTTTCTGTGTCAGTGTCAGCTGCAAAGATGAAGTTGACGATGCTGACTCGCGATCTTCGCAGTAGTGAACGCGCCAGAGAGAAATGCACATTTCATACGGATTACATAAGCAGAGAGCAGTCTGTTTTCTTTCGATTTCTCAGGTCTGTGAGGCAAGTAGCTTATACGCGGAGTTTCGGTTAATTTATGAGAAGAGCTCCAGTTCGCGCCGGCGCCTCCGTGTTCTCATTATATTGCCTGCTATACTTCTTATTTATTAAATCCAGGCAATTGGTTGACGAAACATTGATTAAAATTAAGATACAGTTAATACAAAAACGAAATTCACTTTAAAGAAAGGCTTTCTACAAAAACAAACTTAATTAAGTGGTCAAAATCATGTCTGCCCACTCCATTTATCTCCCGATATATTGCGCATCTTATGATCTTACTCCTGCTTTTCACTTTTCATATAATCAACATAGATGAAATTAAAAAAAATATATATTTTTTTTAAACATAAATATGAAAATAAATTGTTTTCATTAATGACTAGGCTACAACACAAAGGTCTATTAGACTACAGTACAGAGAAATTTAATGTCAGAGCGGGATTTGAGCGAACGCCGTCTTACCGGTGAGCATGTGGGGGGAGAGGTACGATTTTCGAACAATCATCGAATATTATTTTGCTTGATATGCCAATCCTTTATATATGGTGTTTTAAATGCCTGTTTGAGGTCTCTGTGAAAGTTTTAAAGCAGTCTTTTAGTGCCGCTTTCAGAGCGCTCGCGTCCGTAACGGAGAACTGTCACGTCCGTAACATTATTTTTTCCTCATAAATGCGAACACGAAAAATAAAATAAAATGAATATTTAATGTTCTGTGGAGAGCCAATGATTTCGCTTTCATATCACATATTGTTACGGCCCTAATAATCATTTATTTAAAATGAATTTTATTTAAAAGAAAGAACGTAGCCTACGTTTGTATGTAGGCCTAGGCAATTTATATTCACAATACTTACTAAAATATAATTAATATTATTTTATTGCATTTGAATAGTAAAAAAAATATCGGTTGGTCGGTCTTAACGCAAGTTTACAACCGGCAAGTTGGTCGGACTAAAAGGAAAATAAATAAATAATTGGGTCAGTCCTAAATTGACAGGGTCGGTCGGGTTACGGCAAACAAGAATATTTTTAAGGATGGCCTGAGTATATCAGGGCCTTTATAGTCTCTCCAGTGATGAATACGGATATGATAGATTCTGTACACTGTTACATGTGTTGTTTCCACTAATAGATGTACAGTATGCATGCTGTTTGCTTCAGATGTTCCCTGTGATGACGTAATATCGACCCAGCAAAGGGGCAACAACCATGACACTTAGGATATTATTGGCTATGTCAGAGTATCAATACATACTGAGTATGACACATTTTTGTGAATAATTTAACAAAAGCTTTGATAGTTTCACAGTGCACAGTTCATTTCACAAAAAAAGCTCAACAAATGTTGACTTTTTATTACAGAAACATTTGTAAAGCAATTACAATAACTATGAGTAAAGTAGGGATGTTAACCAATGACCGTTTGACCGATGGTTGACCGCATCAACGTTAACCGATCAAAGTTGTCGGTAGTCGGTTAAAAAAAAAAAAAAAGGCTATTATAGACAGTGGACTAAACGCTACTACAGTTAGCCATCTCATTCCAAGATCTTTTTGTGTGAAGTGAACAAATCCCTCACACTCAATTTTTCATAACTCACCTGTTTGTACTTAATAAACCAATAAAAACATTTGCCGTGAGGTCACAGCATTTGGGTTCGCGCGCTCACATGGTTTGCGAAAAGTAAAGGCTACAGGCTAAAACACTCAAGGTTAAAGCGGCGTCTCTTCGGAGCTGTCATTTTCTTAAATGAGCAGCGGCAATGTTTCAAATGAGCTTCTAACGCTGGACAAACTTCTTTATTTTCAACGTGATCACCTTGTATCCAGACCATTTCGAAACTAAGGAGCCATTTGTCCTCCGATTACATACAAGCTCCTCGGCGCCGCGTTTGCGGGACTCATGTTTCGCGCTGTAGTATGGGGCGCCGTTTGTAAAGCGGCTCACGCTGAAAATAACAGCAACATTTTGTCACATTTAGCTTCAAACAATGTTTAAAAAACTGGTATGAATTTTTGACGGTCACTTTTTACCACATTTACAACAATATTTGTCAACTTAGAGATATTTTAAATAGTTAAATCTAAATATTAAATGTTACACCTAAATGTTAAATGTTAAATCTAAATGCTAAATCTAAATCTAAATGCTAAATCTAAATCTAAATGTTAAATCTAAATCTAAATGTTAAATATAAATCTAAATCTAAATGTTAAATCTAAATATTAAATCTAAATCTAAATGTTAAATCTAAATGTTAAATGTTAAATCTAAATCTAAATGTTAAATCTAAATATTAAATCTAAATCTAAATGTTAAATCTAAATGTTAAATCTAAATCTAAATGTTAAATCTAAATGTTAAATCTAAATCTAAATGTTGAATCTAAATCTAAATGTTAAATCTAAATGTTAAATCTAAATCTAAATCTAAATGTTGAATCTAAATCTAAATGTTAAATCTAAATCTAAATGTTGAATCTAAATGTTTGGGGTGAAACTAAATATTTAACTAATATGCAAATTCAAAATGCCGGTAACAGGAAGTGCCAAAATAAAAGCTCGAGGTGGTCAGTGTGTGTTTATAGCATGGTTTATAGTGTCAAATAACGAATAAAAACCATCTCATCCGAGGAAATGGACTCTTGGACATAGATTATCGTGATAATAACTACCTAAAATAATAAACACGTTTGGAGAAACTGTATTTGAAGAGTAGGCTAGTGTCACTTTTATGAAAAGTGCGGGACTTATGACCTGTAGCCATAATAGCCAGCCACTAGGGGGCTCACTTTGACTGAATGTCATGTCATCGCTCTGTCATCACGAGACTCTACAGTTTCTCCAAACGTGTTTATTATTTTAGGAAGTTATTATCGTTATATTATAGTTATTATTATGAGATGGTTTTTATTCGTTATTTGACACTATAAACCATGCTATAAACACAGACTGACCACCTCGAGCTTTTATTTTGCCACTTCCGGCATTTTGAATTTGCATATTAGTTAAATATTTAGTTTCACCCAAAACATTTAGATTCAACATTTAGATTTAGATTCAACATTTAGATTTAGATTTAACATTTAGATTTAACATTTAGATTTAGATTTAACATTTAGATTTAGATTTAACATTTAGATTTAACATTTAGATTTAGATTTAATATTTAGATTTAACATTTAGATTTAGATTTAACATTTAGATTTAACATTTAGATTTAGATTTAATATTTAGATTTAACATTTAGATTTAGATTTAACATTTAGATTTAACATTTAGATTTAGATTTAATATTTAGATTTAACATTTAGATTTAGATTTAACATTTAACATTTAGATTTAACATTTAGATTTAGATTTAACATTTAGATTTAGATTTAGCATTTAGATTTAATATTTAACATTTAGGTGTAACATTTAATATTTAGATTTAACTATTTAAAATATCTCTAAGTTGACAAATATTGTTGTAAATGTGGTAAAAAGTGACCGTCAAAAACTCATACCAGTTTTTTAAACATTGTTTGAAGCTAAATGTGACAAAATGTTGCTGTTATTTTCAGCGTGAGCCGCTTTACAAACGGCGCCCCATACTGTAGGGGATTTAAAAAAAGTAACGTGAGTGTGTGTCTGAGCTGGAGGCAGAGCGGCAGAGAGATGCGACGTGACAGAGTTGCGAAATTGCAGGCACGGCTCGAAATGGCTGTTATTTCAAATAGCGTAATGAGGCTCGGTGGTCGGTCAAGTAATTTTTTAGTTTTCGCCATCCCTAGAGTAAAGCTAGTTACATTGAAACTTTTTTTTTCCATTTTAACTCGAGAGGATGTAAACTTTTATTGTTGACTATGAATTTGAAATCGAAAGTTTTTTTGTTTTTTTTTAGAGGAGTGGAACATGCTTAATTTTTAACGTGTTATCTTGTTTTTACTGATACATTCCTTATCAAAGTATCAGTTATTTTTAAATAAGTTCCCTAACAAATCACTATTTCTGACTTATTTTTGCTTTGTTAAATGTATTTTTGCATGCTAAGATTTTGATTTAAAAAATAGTTAACGTGTCTGTGTATGTGACTAGCATGAAATTATTGATTATTCTCATGCATAGTTACCCTTCACACACGTACAGCACACTGGAATCCTCTTTGATGCAGCTCTCATAAATACTTCTGCTCTAGTTGTACCCTTTCAGCTTTGAAGTGTTTGCTTTGAAATCATTTTTTTCTAAACATCACACTCTCATCTTCCTACTTACTCAACTGCCTCTCAATTTCAGCTAATTATAGCAAACAAGTGTTTTCTAATGTGCATACCACTAAAAACTATCTAGAAACTACACTTTACTTGTTACCCAGATGCTTCAGCTCTACTCAGCCGGTATAGTGAAGGCTTGTGGAAACTAAAGCGTTGCTGTGATGGATAACAGCGTTGAGGTCACAGTCCATGACAAATATTTTATGCCATTTAATGATTTCAGATGTATAAAATACAGGGCTGGAAAATAACAGCAATAAACTAGATGTATTCAAAATGCATCTCTGTGCATGCTGACCAACTCAGCCATTCTTTGGAAATACACAAGACAAGAGGATGACATAGAGGCGGCAATTATTTTGCGTGCGGAGAAGGTTCATAACTCAATAAGAACATAGCTGTGAATGATTTATTCTGCTGTTCATGGGACTATAGACATAAATCAGCCAACTCACCTGTCCTCGTCGCTTATTTATGGCCTCTGTTATTTATAGCCTGTGCTGTGGGGTAATCAATATACTTTATTTTAATTACATTTTACTTCTCAACACTGTGTCCAGCAGCACATTTTTATGTTGAAAACATTCATTACCGTGTGAAGCGGAGTGATTCGCAAGTCAGTCCTTGCTCTAATAGAGAGATTTTCAAAGAAGTACAAGAAGGACATATGGGTCAATGGCATTTAAAAATATCTACTGTACAATAAAGCAAAGGAAAAATCTTTTATGAATCTAGTCTAAATCATGTGCCAAGTTCTTAGAAATGTAATCTTTTTATGTTAGTTTCAAATCAGTTTGAAAAACCTTTCAAGTTTCTATAGAGACTCAAAAATGTAATGTGAGTGACGATCTGTTACAATCCAGTAGAAAGACGTTATGACGTTTATTTAATCAAAAACTGTAATATTAAGATTATTAATGAAGATTAAAAAGAACTGTTTTCGATTTTAATATATTTTAAATTTTAGTTTATTCTTGTATTTGCAAAGCTGAATTTCTAATATAATAATAAGTATCTATAATTTCTAATATGCTGATTTGGTATCACATGACATTTTACGACCTGAACTGATCTTGCAATGAGGTTTAATCATTATATGTATGAATTGCATGTATTTTTTGAGGATAATATGATACCAAAATGAGCATTGTGTCATTAAAGGTGGTGTAAGCGATATTTGAAAAATGCTGTTTGGAAGTTAGTCAGACCGACACACGAACAAACAACAACAAACGTGTGTAGCCAATCAGCATTAGGGTGCGTATGACGGTGGAGGAGAGAGAGCGATCAAGAGGGAGATTTGAACTGAAGAAAGACTGCAGAAATAGAGATGAGACATGATACAAAAGAGAAAAGCTCAGAAGAAATCACTGGAAAATGAAGGGTTATGACTGGGCAAGAGCTTTAGGAGCCGCTTTAATATTAGAAAAGCTTTCCAGCCCTGGAGAGAGTTCAGTGGGAAGTCCTGAAAACAGACACGGAGGTTGCTTTGATTGGGGTCCACATGTGAGTAACACTGAGTTTGAGTGTCATTGTTTTGTCTGGAGATGCTGTGCTGTTGGCAACTAACAACAAACTCTTGTTGGTAATTACTATTGTGTACTGTACGTAATTTCTTTTATGTGCTTCCTTGTCATCCGTTCCATCATCTATGCTTTATTTTTCGTGAAGCATTATTTTGCGCACTGCTATGATAAACAGACATCCACTCTTGGATTGCGTGCATAACGGAGGCCAGGTAGTGAGAGTCGCGCTGACGACTGCTAGACAATGCGATGTTCAGCATCATTGTTAGTGCATTCGCCTTACATGCTCGTGATCGGGGTTCGAGATCGACTCGGAGCAGGGCTTTTAGGATTGGAGATTGAGTTTTGGAGGCTGAGCAATGAAGAGAAGGGTGTGTTTGTTTGGGTTGATTCAAAATAACAACAATGTCCAACAGTGTTTTTGAAGTATTGCTTACCCCACCTTTAATCCATTTACTGGGTTGAATGTGTTGTAGGTCTTATTTTGATGGGCATGGATTTGGTCCAGGAGCATTTAAATTTCAACCAGCTGTCATTTTAGCAATTAGTCTTAAAAACATACAGTATAGGCCTCAGACGAACATTCATACTTGTTTCCATGTGTAAAGAAAAGGCGTATTTGTGCCATTTTTTGGCACTCTTTATGCCTTCATGTTCTGACACATGGGAATCTTGTGATTTCATCCAGAAAACAAGATCAGCAAAGGGTAATCTGATCTCTTGCAGTAACACAGATTTGTTTCTCTGTTGTCACCTTCATCTGCAACTCTGGGAACCTCCGTGTGCGGCTCTCATCCAGACCGATAGCAATCTAATCTCCTCTGTAACCATTGCTGCTCCTAAGGGATGTCTCCCGCCGTTTGAAGTCCTAAAAAACGCCCCGTGAAGCAAATTCTGGATGAACAGCATTTACATTGGGTAGTTGTGTTTGCTAGGACTCCTGATATTTGCCCAGAAGAGATAATTCCAAACAGCAGGCAATGTCTTGTTTATTGTTTGGATGGAAGAGGAGGGGGCGTCTAATTCCAAAGCCAGGAGAATTAACATGGAACTGTCCACCACAGCAGTCTAATCCAGGACTTTACACCCAGGAAGATGAAGAGTGGCCTGCCAGAATGAGCCAGAGCCAAACACGCCATGGCAGGATTTCAACACCGGTACTTTTATTCTTTTTGATGTGACTGCCATCTGCTTTTCCCCACCCTCACATTATTTCCCTTCTAAATATGTGTGGAGCTGCTTTCCAGGAAGAGTGGCAGAAATTGTTGCGATATGTTCCTTGTTGCTTTTCGGAAATCTTTTATACTCTGTTGACTCCAAGGTTGCTGTGGTTTATCCGCCATGGGGAATGCATTTGTTCCAAATAATAACCAAGCATTATTTCAAGATTTCTAGGATAAATGGACACAGCAACATTTCAAGGTGCAGTTCACAGTGTCACATTTTTTTTTCTCCAGACTTTGTCTGGCTAAGGGAAGTTGCTTATGTACAGGACTTGTTTCACAGACAATCAACTTATGACATATACTGTATAAGACAAAATATTTTTGAAAAGTCTCTTATGGCTTGTTTCTACCGGGGCGGTATGGTATAGTACAGTACGATTCGAGACGGTAAACCCTAATCTGGCTTGCGTTTCCACCACTGACAGTACCCTTACTTGATAGGCGTGGTGTAGCGATCAACGCCATTCTCGCGCAAAGAAGAAAGCGACACCATAAACAACAATGGAGGACATACACCTGACCTTGTTCTTGCTTCTCAGCCTGTGGCTGTTTGTCACAAGAAGAAGATGAGCTTAGTTTGAGCAAAGGCTGCAGGCTACAAGGAAAAACACAGCTGAAAGAGCATGCACAAGTGACGATTTTCTGTCAACCAATCAACGTTCTGTAGTGAGTCTAGCTCCACCCTTTAGTACCGGACTACTGTGCTAGTTAACCCAACATAAGGGTCCCAAAAAAGTGGTACGGTACGGTTTGGATATAGGGTACCATTCACAACTTCTGACAATGAAAACGGCAAAAATTGCATACTGTACTGAACTGTTCTGTACCATATACCGCTCGGTGGAAACAAGGCATTCGCCATAGCTGCATTTATTTGATCAAAGATACAATAAAAACAATTTTAAAAAACGACTTTCAGCATCGTCACGTGATTCTTCAAAAATCGAATATGCTGATTTTGTGAAACATTTGTTATCAATGTTGAAAACATTAGTGCTGCTATATATTTTGTGTGGAAACGGTCATTTTTTTCAGGATCTTTGAATTGAAAGTTCAAAGAACAGTATTTATTTTAAATATATTTTTAAATTTTTAAATTTTATTTTATATATATATACTGAGCATGTATAAGATATTGCAGCATGTATTTTTGCTTTCTGGTTATAGATTTACATATTAGTATTTATTACCCATGTTAAATGTATAGTTAAACAACAATAGCATGTCTCATTTCATATTAAGGGTAAATCTAAAGGGTATGGACTTTTCATAAATTTCAGGTTCTCTGTAGTAATGGATCCATGTTTTTCATTTTCTTGTGAGATATTGCACACTGGCCCAGCACCGCCATTGGCAGAGAGGCCCTGTCAAATACTCCCATAATGCTATATCACCAAAAGAAAAAGTCATTCCTTATACTAGGAGGCTCTTTGGGGCGAGAGTGGAGGGGCTATCTTTCACTATACCTACATTATTATTATTGACCTGTCTGGATTGGCATAGATGAGTTTGTTTGGACTAGAATATTGATGAAATGCCAGCGTTTTCTTATTTTTCTATTTTTATTTTATAATTTAATTGAAGAAATGAAATGAAATGCTGACACACACACATTACGTCACACATAGACCTAACGACTTTTATATCGTTCAAACTGTATATTCTATCCCAAACCCTACCCCTAAACCCACCCATCTCATAAAACCTTCTACATTTTATCATTTTCAAAAACATAATTCAATATGATTTCTAATCTCTTTTCCTCACGGGGACCAAAAAATGTCCCCACAAGGTCAAAGATATCTGGTATTGCCATCCATGTAAGGTTTGCCAGAACGGGACCTCAACTATTTAATTTTATTCACTGGTTTTTATTTTTCAATTTCTTTTATTCTGTGTTGCCAGTGAAGGTCATGAAGATCCTGACATTTATGTATGTGTGTGTGTGTGTGTGTGTGTGTGTGTGTGTATATATAAAAATACATATACAAATCCTGGCATAGGTTGGAAGTAGAAAGTGAGGATAGTAAGAACTAGCGTGGATGGCATAATTCTGCTGACTACATCTTATTCATCAAAAGATGAATGAGAAAACCAAAGAGGAGAATATTTCCAATTTAGAAGGATTTTCTTATGCTGTTAAAAACAAAAGTATTTTTTATTAAAACAGTGTATTTTTAATAGGCACCCTTTTGATAAATTTTGTTGGGTATATTCTGGTAATTGACATTATCAACTGATTTCAGTCTGAACTGCTTCAGCTGTAGAGGACAGTCTGCACTTCTCCATTTGAACAGGTGAGGCAGTATTGAATCAATAAAATTTTCATCAGCTCTCTCTGTACTTAGCAGCTGCTCAAAATGCAAACAAGCATCTGAATCAGAATGGATTGTATATATTTGTTGAGGATTTACAGTACAGGGCTTTCCTCAAAGATAAGTGTTTACTTTTGCCACTTCTCAGATGTTAAGTCTATGTATATGGCCTTAGCTTTCTTGTCTTCTTCTACTATTTTTTATTAGATCTTATACAACTAGTTTTCTTCAGGTTTCCAGTTGTTATTTTTCACCTATCCATACAGCATTCCAAAACATAGACCTGATAATTCAGGGCCTGTGGTGCATTTCAACAGTGAGTCATATAAAAGCACAATTTTTTTTGTTAATGTTTTTTATTTATTTAATTTTTTTACTTAAGCTCCCACAGAGTTACGATGGAGAGAGTGATTTTTAATAGGACTCCATGCTTTGAAGAGCTTGTGCGAATGTCCTCTGTAATGTTGAAAAAACATGTAATTTCAAAATGCTGTTTGAACCCATCCAGCTTTTCCACACAATGCAATATCTGTCAAAGTGTTGTGAGACAGAAATTAGTGAATAACAACCCTTTAAATACCAGCAAAATGAATTGACTGTGTTTTTTTTTGTTTTTTTACTGCCATTTGCACTGACAAGTTAAAAAGGATTTTAGAGCACGGTATCTAGCATGCAATTATTACACGGAGCATGTCAAGAGATTTCCATAGGGATTCTTACTTAACCGAGTCAAGTGTGAGAAGAGCTCAGAGCTAAAAAAGGGCATTGTAGCTGCAAACACTTCAGAGTAAAACGACGCCCTTCAGTGAAAAACTGCAATGAAGCAACACAGGGATTCTCTTGTGTATGTTTACTGTGCTATTCCTTCATCCGTGACATTTTGACTTGTGCATTAATTTTTTTAGACTGGCTTGGATTCTGTCCTTTTGTTATGGTTGCAGGTACAGTCAAGGAACACATCAGTGTCCTCCCGATAAGAGTACAGTGACCCCATTGACCTTCGTAGGCGTCCAGTGAGCTGCTCATCACTCACAGCAGGACCTCTGGCACTGGTTATTACACTCACACGCTCTTTGCACATTCTCTTGGATCGTTCACATGGAAAAGCCAAGTGGATTTCTGTTCCTTTTGCCTTTGCTGTGTTTAAGTCTACTTGCTGTCCCTGTCTGCCCTTTCTCCAAGCAATCATTAGGATAACACCACATTCACTATCATTCACTGACAGACTTTTGTATTCTCCAGTTTATAAATGTGAACAATAAACTTTTGGCGATGGAATTCATCTTAACAGAGTGCTATTTTTACCTAGAGGCAAAGAGTATCGCCACATCGTTGGTTTCAATAGGGCCACGTCCTTTTACTGCTGCCTCGAGAGGACTGATGATGTCGACTTATTTGATGCTGATATTTTTCTTGGGCTAACCGCTCTGCCCTCAGCTTCTTTGAGAGCAGCTATTTAATTTTGATGCTCTCTTTCTAGGCTCCGTTCAAATGTACCGTGTGATCTTTGAGAGTGCCGACTATGAGATCCTTTCTGCTGAAGCCACATTCATGCCACTGCATTCTACTTCCTCTGTCATAATTTCAGGCCGTCGTCCACAAATCAAGAACCTTCCTTCTGTTTAATTGCATGAAGGTCATTGTCAATGATGTGACAACATATTAGAGACCGCATCTGATGCCATCTCATAGCAGTCTTTTTCTCTGCACTTGGTTTCCAGGCAATTACCAAGCGTGCTATTTATTAATTTCATGGTTCACAGAGCATCAGACACTATAAATAGGTGGGGATGGTTTTGAAATTCCTCACAATCTTAGTGGCTGCTATTGATTTTTTTTTTTTTTTTTTTTTTTGCAAAGATCAAGCCTCAAATTAAGCAGTCCTGTATGAATTGCCTAAGAGTGTCAGTCTGGAGTGTGTAGGTGTTTGTTCATATGCAGTGCCCTAAAGTCCCTCTGTGGTGAAAATCAAGTTTTTAATGTTGTTTATATGTCTATGTTGTGTTTTTAATGTGCTTTAAGACAAACCATGTGCAAATTCATAAGTCAACACCATTGCAGAGTATTTTCTCTTTAAAACTGGTGAACCAAAGTCTCAAAAACACCTTTCGAAATCGCCGGTGTTTCTTACGTCACAAACTACCTTGTAACCAATCATGTCAACGTGGTGGCGGGCTTTAGCATATCATTTACCTCGAACTAGCTGAGGAGTCTCGAGAGATGCCAGGCTATCCCTGTATATTTTTCTGTTGATTTGAAAAATTGGGTTATTTTAGCAATATAGCGGGTGTGTGATTTATATTACGATGTTATGATGAACTACATACCTTTCTCCTCTGACGTTCCTATTTGTTCACTCAAAGCATTTCTGTATACTGAGGTGTGAACAGGAACATTGTTTATGTAACATTAGCAACACATTATTAGCTGTTTGATAACATAGTCAAGCAAAAGGCTAATCATACTAATTACCGTTATGTGTCCGACGTTGTAAAGAGCGATACCATTGTGCAGCGTTTACCTCAGTAAGTTGGCCGAGTGAATCTCTGAGCTGGCGTGAATGGCAGGGCAGATTAGCATATTCAAAGATCCACGTATAGTAAATGATCTAAGCTAACATGGCTGATTACATCACAATTACATCTTGTTACATTGTGACATCACAATGTATAGAAAACACTAATATGAGAAACTGTTTGATTTATGGGGAATATAAAAAAAAGGAGTGGGTGGATTTTTACCATAATAGAGTGGTTGTGTTCACATACTGCCTACATGTAGTATATTTATGTTCAAACAGCATGTAAAAGTGAATTTTGCAATGTAGGTCCCCTTTAACACTTCTCAGTGCTTATTACCATCAAGTTCAAGGCATTGACACTTGCTTACAGATCTATCACAGGCTCAGCTCCCTCCTACTTTCACTCACTCCTACGAGTCTACATCCCTACCAGACGCCTACAATCGGTCAACGAGCGACGTCTCGTGGTTCCATCACAGAAAGCCACAAAATCACTTTCCAGAACATTCTCATTCACAGTTCCATGCTGGTGGAACGCTCTCCCCACCCTCATCCGGAATGCAGAATCCCTGACAACATTCAAAAGACAGCTGAAAACCTATCTATTCCGTGAGCACTTAACCTCATAAAAAAAAAAAAAAAAAAATTCCTTTCCCTTTGAAACATCACTTATCAGGCTTATGCTACTCTGAATAATGCCTGAACTTCGTATTTTGAGCACTTCTTGCGTTGTTGTTGTTTTTGCCTCTTCATGATGACTCGCTTAATTTAGTCCTAATTTGTAAGTCGCTTTGGATAAAAGCGTCTGCTAAATGACTAAATGTAAATGTAAATGTTATTTGTACTATCACTATTTAAAGTAAATGTCACTGTGTCACCCATCACTGTTTATTCATTTATTTATAATCATGTTTAAATACTCACTCACTCACACACACATTTTAAGTGCATCTTCCGTGTCTATTTTTTTTTTTTTTTTTGTGGCCATTGTGTTTTTGGGACATATTTTTTTTTAACTGAATTACATTTAAATAATTTTTTTCTGAGAGAAGATAGAGAGGTCTTTTGCTTTAAAGTCTTCAAAACACATGGCTCCGCACCTGGACCAGCAGGTGTTGCAGCCTTGTGTGCTATTATTGCTCTTTTATCTCTTGGAGAAATGTCATTGTAAGTCAAGTTTTCCACATGATTGCCTACACTCGCACAGAGCTTTTGTTTTTCTTATTCGTTTTTTTGTTTTTCTGATGACATTCCAAAACCTAGACGGAGACGCCGCTTATTCGTGCCAAAATGAGAGGGTGTTGCTTGAAACTATTTGCATAGTAATTAATTACACCTTGTCAAAAAATGAGTCAGCCATGTTTGAAAACAATCCAAATGAATTAGACTAATAAAGACAAAACCTTCAGCCAAGAATGAAGTTCTGGGCCTCATTCTGTGGCTGCAGACAATCTGCTACTGCTACTTTAAATTCCAATTACAACTGACAATTTTATGGAGGTTACTGCATTATTTAGAAAAAAGTGAAATTTAATTATTTTGAGATGATAGAAATTAAGATGCCAAAATTATTCTTTTTCTTTTAATAGTTTTATTGTTTTCTGCAAGGATCTTTGAGAATGTGTTTTTGGTCGCCAGTTTTCTCTACAGCAAAACCCACCGTTTATTTAATTTATTAATTTACCTACCACTTCTCCATGCATTTTGTTCATATGGATCACCGATATTTCTTGTATCAGGACACCAGAGGATGAATAACCCTAGAGTCAGCCATCTATTTAAGTCAAGCCATTTTAGGGTCCAAATATATTAGGCCTCTGTGCATCGCGGTATATTTGTTATTAGAGATGGTATACTTGTTACTGTGGATACTGCTATAGTTGAATAGTTGGCTGCGTTTATGGTCCGTGGACCCAATGAACTTTATGAGACCAGCTAGTCTTCTCTGGCCCCTGAAATATCATGCTTGTTTATCTCCGGAGAGAATTTATTTTGCTGATTGATTGCTTTGCAGTTCTGTGAGGGCTGAAAGGATTAGATTTTCTTATTTATTTGCTTCTTTTTTTTTTTTTTTCGTTGTGTAGATGGGGGCCATGTGGAGCTTCTCTGTATAGAAAAACATCTTCTCCAGCTGAGGTCTCCTTTGAAATAAGATTAGGAGAATAGAAGAGAATGACATAGTATAAATTACGAGTCCTTTCCCTTAACCCAGGTTAATCGGTTTGATTATGATTTTATAAATCAACATAATAGCATTTCAAGTTATGGTCCACTATGGTCCACTATGGTCTACCACTTAAATTATAGTGAATGAGGTCTGAAGCTTTTTTTAAGGTTCACAAAGGATGCAACAACATAATAAAAGTGATCCATTTGAATTGTGAACTATATTCCAAGCCATAAGAACAGGCCATCATTTAAGTTGTTTTTAACTCATAATTTTAACTCAAGCAGGCCGTGAACCACAGCAAAAGGATCACTCAGTCACTATCACTGGATCAGTCCCTTTCATGTCGAACCAATCATTTAAACCTATTCTGTGAACTGAATTGACTGGTTCATTTAAAAGATCTGACTCAAAAGAATGTGTTCATGAATCTGATTTCCCGCTTCTATTGTAAACTCTCAGGAACAATTCAGGAGAGCTATAGGATGGATATCACATTTTTCAGTGAATTACTTTTTGCCCCTCTGTTTCTCACACAAAACTATATTGTATGACTTCAGAAGACTTGTGCAAAGGTTGTATAAAACACTTATGGTATTGTATAGAACTTTTATAGTGCTTTTGCATTTTCAAAGCTCGAAACCTTTAGTCTTTATTAATTGAAAGTACATGGAAGAGAGCAACCAGCACATTCTTCGAAATTTCTGCCATAAAAAAAAAAAAAAAAAAAAAAAAAAAAACATGCAGGTTGAAATGACTCTTAATTTTGGGCGAACTAAGTTTAAACCCTCTCTATATTAGCGGTCCCAACTTTTCCTTACTCTTTTTCACATTTTAGTTCCTTAATCTCTTCAACTAAAGCTGCACACTCAGATCTGTGGTGAGATGATATGCTGTGCTTGGAGAGAAAACAGTGCACAGTGCAGAGAAAACACTGCAGCTCATCTGTTTTGGATGATCTATTTCTACTAATCATAAAAGTTTATGACTTGAGACTCAGTTGATTTGATATGACCTAAAGTTTATTAAAGCTGACATTGACTGCTCGTCTTTGTGTGTTGGTGTGTGTGAGCATAGGGATTACGCTTCCAATGGGGGACGTCACAGTCTTTGCACAGCCCTTTCTGACTGTGTCACGTAATGAATGAAGGACTTACTGTAACTAATAAAGAATAAAGCAGACTAGATTCAGCGGTTATCATGAAAATAAAAATCCTCCTTTTCCCCAGGTAATCCTCTCAGGTCTATGGAGCTGAGCTTGGAGATTGCTTGAGTGTCGCACTAAAATAGTGCTGCTATCCTAATATGCTTCTAGAAACCTGTGATGCTATTGCACAGGGATACCGGAATGCCCACTTCACACCTCTCTGTGTTTTTTTTTTTTATGAATGTGATGTGCAATCAAGCTGACGGACGCCCTAGTGGTGTGACAGCTAATGGAGAGCCCTTTAAATCAAGAGAAAGAGGCTTTCGCTCACCACAGAGAGTGTCCTTACATCAGCTTCACCTGGGGATTACATTTGGGTCACATGATTGCCGCTCCTATGCCTTGGATTTATTCTTTATTTTTGACAGGAAACATGAATACAAGGGATTTATTCAGAGAGAAAAAATAGCTCTCTGCATAGCAAACATGTTTGCTTTGGTTTGTCTATAACACTGTGGCATGTGGTAGACTACTAAATTTGTGATGTTTACACGAGGTTACATGAAAATGTAACTGACTAGGGTAGTAATTAGTAGTAATTACTACTAACTAGTAATTTCCTACTACTTAATTCTGAAAAAACAGAGATTCTAATTATTGGACAAAAAACATCCTCACGTAATAACCTAGAATACTGTCTAACACTCGATGGCTGCTCTGTTAAGTCTTCATCGTTGGTTAGGAACCTGGGTGTGCTCTTTGATACCAATCTTTCATTTGAAAGTCACGTGTCTAGTATCTGTAAAACCGCATTTTTCCATCTTAAAAATATATCTAAATTACGTCATATGCTCTCATTGACAAATGCGGAACAATTAGTTCATGCGTTCATGACATCAAGGCTAGATTACTGTAATGCTCTAATGGGTGGTTGCACTGCATGCTTAATAAACAAACTACAGCTGGTCCAAAACGCAGCAGTTCGAGTTCTTACCAGAACCAGGAAGTATGACCATATTAGCCCTGTTCTGTCAACACTGCATTGGCTCCCTATTAAACATCGCATAAATTTTAAAATATTGCTGATTACTTACAAAGCACTAAATGGTTTAGCTCTGCAGTACTTGAGCGAGCTCTTAACGCATTATAGTCCTTCACGTCTATTGCAATCTCAAAATTCCGGACAGTTGCCCATACAGAAAAACAAAACAAAATTGAAATATATTTTAAAGTGTCAAAAATATATGTGGCATATATTCCAAATACATTGAAATATATTTGCATTGTTGTTCACTTATATTTATCATTTTGAAATATATTCTGAAAATATATTTCAAATATATTTCTTTTGTGTATGGGTGATAATACCTAGAATATCAAAATCGACTGCTGGCGGTAGATCCTTCTCCTGTTTAGCACCAAAACTTTGGAACAGTCTTCCTAACATTGTCCGGGAAGCAGACACAATCTCAGTTCAAAGCTAGACTAAAAACACATCTCTTTGACCTAGCATACACATAACACATTATAGACTTATATAATTCCATATTAGGCTGCATAGATTAGGCCAGCCGGAACTGGGAACAATTCCCATAAATCCTGATGTACTCGTTACATTATAAGAAGAATGGCGTCTACGCTAATATTATTCTCTCTGTTTATACCGAGATTTACCGCAGTCCGTCGGATCCAGGCCGTATCCAGATCTGAAGAAGGACCAGCGCCTGGATGCGACGACAACGCAGTCCTGAAGTGTCATCTCGTCTCTCCTCTTCCGCCGGATCCAGGCCATATCCAGATATGATGAAGGACCAGCGTCTGGACGCGACGACAACGCAGGCCTGAAGTGTCAACTAGTCTCTCCTCTTCCGCCGGATCCAGGCCGTATCCAGATCCAATGAAGGACCTGCACCTGGACGCGATGACAACTCAGTACTGAAGTGTCAACCAGTCTCTCCGTTTACTGAAGTGAGGTGGACCCCGGCTGTATCCAGATTAGATGGTGGATCTGCACCTGGACCTAACCATGACACATCCTGAAGTGCCAGACTCATCAGCCCTGTGAAGGCCTCATCGACACGACCAATCTGACTTCTGACCTGTAACGCTGCCTGGATCATAATCATACACTGTTCACTCGTTGGCCAGATGAGAACTGGCTCCCGACTGAGCCTGGGTTCTCCCAAGGTTTTTTTCTCCATTCTGTCACCTGATGGAGTTTTGGTTCCTTGTCACTGTTGCCTTGGCTTTTGGCTTGCTTAGTTGGGGACATTTAATATTCAACAATATTATTGATCTGCCTTATTAAGGGTGGACGATGATGCAATTTTCTAGAAACAAACTTTGTTGTATTATTTTCATGTTATCAATGTGATGCTGCTTTAAGTGCAATCTAACATGGCTAGGTCCATGGTCCTGCAAGCATTTCATCCTCCACCACATGTATCGGCAGAAGAGGAGAGGTTCCTTGCTCTGCCAGTCAGAGTTCAGAGTATTACCTTGAGAGGTCCTCTTCTTGGAGGAGGTCGGACCTACTGTAGTGTGTTTTGGGTCACCTAATAAGGAGCTCCCGGCTAAACAAACCATAAGTAGGCTACCCCACACACTTTTATCATATTTTTTAGTCTGCACCTCCCTTGTACAGCTGGCGCACATGTGTTCTAGTCCTAGCTGAGTGCCTGAGATCAGTTTCACTCTAGGGCAGGCCTTTTTCTGTGCGTGGCCTAGTGGGCATTCATTCCCCAAAGAGTTGTTTTACAACGACGCAGTGTTGAGTTCCCTAACGAAAAGGAACACCTCTGGTTAAGACTGTAACCCTTGTTCCCTGAGGAGGGAAGAGACACTGCGTCGTATTGCCACACCCCTCGATGCCTAGGAGCGGCTTGCTTCATCACGAGGCTAATGTGTGTGTGCCAGCGTCACATTTATGCATCCGGTTATGCCGTCACATGTTACGTCATGATGCAACACCAATCAGGATTGGATTAGTTTCATTCATACTTCAGAGGCGCACGCTAAGGGAGCGTCCCCAAAGAGTCGTTTTACAACGACGCAGTGTCTCGTATCCTCCTCAGGGAACAAGGGTTACAGTCGTAACCCGAGACGTTTTTACTACTAATTGAAAATAAAACTAAAATATTTTCAACAATTTTAAATTCTATAAGTGAATTTTGGCATCACAACATTATTGTGTACTGTATGAATGGATTTCCATTGAGTCTTTTTAATAGTGCTTTAAAAAAAAAAAAAATACAGAGTCAAATTAAGCGAGTGTTGGATGATGACAAAGGTAATATATTTATTATTTTATATAATATGCTTTAGTTATGATCCATGATTTGCTGCTTTGTAGTCAATTGCAGGTGATATTGGTAGGTGGGAAATTCTCATTCAAGACCGCGTTTCATTGGACAAAAATCTGACTAGTGCCGGATTCCATCGTTTTACCCATTTGGATGTAAGCCAATAAAATGAAATGCCTCCTTTTTTATGTATTTGGACAGTGTACATTTTGTAAAATAAGTGGATGAAAAGCTATGCCTATATGGAGTAGTTATATTTTGTTACATAATTTTTGTTTTGTTTGTAGTCTTTCAGTTTTTTTTTTGTTTTTGTTTTTTTGTGAGGTGGTGCATGCCTTCCTTGTCTGGACGTAAAACCCCTGACATGGCTTATGTAATTGTGGTTATATAAAAATTCAGTGACAGTGAAAATCCTAGTGTTTTGTACTAAATGTAAGCTGACAAGATCAGATCATGCCTTTGATCTTGTTCCCTTTGAAAAGTAAGTTATTTAACAGGGGTCACCTTGCATCATCTGCCATAAACCCAAAGGATGGCTATATATTTTAATGTAACAGGTTAACCCATTTTACACATCCTTTTATGTGTTACTGCAGATGCCCAGAGAAATTTTAGGATCTGATTCTTTCTTCCTGATGTTTGTAATTGAGGTTTTTGTAGGCAAACATCAAAAGCTGCAAGTCCTCAGTGCAAAATAAAGGAAAGAGTGAATGGCTTACTTTTCATTCCAAATAACCGCTTACCCCTTCCTTGACCTTTACCCAGAAAGAGCTCATGAGTTCGGTCTAGCCAAGATGGGATACTAAATACACACAAACAAACTTTATAGGCTTTGCATGTCTCTGTGTGCAAAGAGAACTCCGGTTCATGTCCTTGAGGGCAATAGTCCAGCTGTCTTATGAGGCTCCATTCACTCAGCTTTGCCATTATACGTGACTAACTGCATTTGCTTGGTAATTAGTCAGTGTGATTGAGAGGGAAAGAAGGGGCACTTTCCCCTGCGCAAAAATCTTAGCATCCCCTTTGGGTTGTTAACAAGGTAGGATGCTCAATTTCATCATTATTTCTTCCCATCACTGCTACATCCATTATTCTATAAGGTATATCACAGTTTTCTGTTTAGAGAGAGAGAGAGAGAGAGAGAGAGAGAGAGAGAGAGAGAGAGAGAGAGAGAGAGAGAGAGAGAGAGAGATCTGCTTCTTACATTTAGATGAAGATTTCAAATGTCTTTGGTGGGTCACTTTGATAATTGAATAATTGATGTAGATCCTAAAGAATTTGAGCACAACTGTTGTCAAGTCAAGACACTTATTTATATAGCGCTTTATACAGTACAGAATATTTAGTGCATGAAAGCATGTTCACAGTAATATACTGGCAAATAACGATCACCCAGGCCATGTCATAACATATGAGAAAATTCAAATTCTGCTGTAAAACAGCAATTTCAGCTTTTCTATTATTAGTTTTCTATTTCTATTAATAGTTTTCTATCAAAAAGCATGTCTGATTAATTTAAATCATGTAACTCAAAAAATGTAAAGACTACTTGTTAAAACTTAAACAAATACATTTTTAGGGCCCTAAGTTATTTAATCTTTTAAAATGTAATCAAAATAAAAAAATCAATCAATTCCTCTTTTAGCAAACAAAATGATGCACAACAGAGGTTCTACATTACAATAGTAATATAACTCTGTCAGTGTCACAGGAAGGTAAATCAAACTTTTATTTTGACGGGTTGTAGTTAAGAGCTTTCAGTTTCTTTATGAATCTGACGATAGTTTTTTTCTCAAATGAAATGCTGAAAAGTGACTCTCAAAGCAGCTCTGGAGATGTTAATGTCCTCTTTTTAGTGAGATGACAGACTACATATGTGTAGTTGATGAAACTGAGCCATTCATTCACACAGCGACATGCATACAGACTTCGTTTAAAGAAATCTTTTTGCGGGTTTAATAGTCAGACACTTGTCAGGATCACAATTTAAGTGTACAGCAATACTTTTGATTTAATCATTCAAAATTTAACAAATTCCTTGAAATTTTGTAATATAGAGTCTGAATGAATATATGACTGGATGCTGTGATTCTGTCTGTGTTTTCTGCATCGCGGAAATCTACTGTGGTGTCATCAATTCATGTCCAATTTTGTTCTCATCCGATAGTGTCAATGCAGTCAATTCCATAATATTACTGAATATTAAGTGTTTTTCAAACCCCAAGCAAGTCGGAAGCAACAGTGGCAAGAAACCCAAACTCCATCAGGTGACCAAAATGGAGAAAAAACCTTGGGAGAAACCAGGCTCAGTCTTGAATCCAGTTCTCCTCTGGCGACATGAACAAATGATATTATTAAGAAAAAATGAATCCAGCTCCTTCTGCTTGAAGATCGGGATACACATGAATGATCTTTTCTGCATTTGACATCAACAGCATATGTTGTAATTTAGAGATATTTTTAAGATGGAAAAAATGCAGTGCTACAAAGGCTAGAAATGTGGTTCCCCATCGTGACTCGCTATGCGTCGATGGCGCTTTTGGGAACGCCTCCTTCGTGTTTGTGTCTGAAGCTTCACTCGGATGTACGTCATTGCGAGTGCCCACTACTGGCGGAAACTGCAATGGGCTGAATTGGAACGTCCTAAGCCCTTGATAGCTTGGAATCAGCTATAGAGTTGATTTATTATTTACATTTGTTTTCCCTTTAAGAATTTGTTTAATGCAGCATCCAAATGTAGCCTATATATGGTGTTTGGGTTGTTTTAAATAAAAAACATCTAATTAATATAGGCCTATCATAGACTTGTCTGTTGTGGTGGTGATTAGACGAGATTTGTGGTGATGTCACAATCGTACTGCACTGTGGGACATATAGGTGCCTGAAGTGTACATTTGAAGTAGACTCGCTCCCTTGGTCAGAATCAAGGGAACAAGGGTCTGTCCATATAAACTTCCCTCGTCCACTTAACGAAGTGGAACGCACGTCAAAATGGCGGCAGGGATTTCCCCGAGGGGAAGTGCTTAGGGAAGTTCGCAAGTATGTGTCTAAAAGTGGACTGGAACGCTGCATCTGTCAACTAGTCCAATGGCAGGAGTGAGCGTCACAGGCGGGTGACATCATGACCAAGAAAGGATAAAAGCACATCCGGTGCAACCGGCGCTAGCTTCGAAATATGCCGAAGCAAGTCAATCACAGGGATGAAGGAAGTATGGCAGAGCGACGCATCGTCTCGTTTCCTTCTCGGGGAACTAAGGTTACAGTCGTAACCGAGATGTTTTCAAATGGCAGATTGCTATCAAATAGCATGCCTATGTTCCAAACAAATCCTTGAGGGCATCCATCAAGAGTCAGGCATTATTCTAGGTTATTATGTGTGGAGGTTTTTGGTCCAATAATTAAAACTTTTTATTTATTTATTTAGTATTAGGAATTTGTGTAATACATTTTTATATCAACTATGCATTCCATCAGTTTTTGAATTGGTATGCTTCGTCAGGCTGTTAGAAAATGTACATTTTATATCAAATGGTCTCTGTGATTCAGGTTCCCATTTGAAAGTATTCATCAACACTACTGGCAGATTTTATAAAAAAAAAAAAAAGTTTTCTTGTTTGAGAGTTTGATGTTGAACAAATAATTTAGATTAACATTTTAACTGAAGCCTTGTGTGGATCTATTGAATTTTTTTGTACATTTGGAGTGCTGTCAATACAGAGATACAATACAGCGCAAATACCTGTTTACATCCTGTTTTTCAGTTGAAGTCCAAAGTAGTCGATTGCCGAGTTCACGCGCATAGGTTTAGTTACCTATGATCACGCGTGTGAACTCGGCAATCGACTACTTTGGACTTCAACCGAAAAACAGGATGTAAACAGGTATTTGCGCTGGCTTAAATAACATAATTTTTATACATATCTTTTACATCTACTGCAGTCAGATCCACTCGTGTTCACTCAGAAGGAATCACTCACATTTTCTGTGCACTTGTAATGACACATCAAGGATGTTAAGAGCCTAAAAGCAGGTTTAGTACTTGCCCCATTGATGTCAACAGGGTGCAAATTTTAAAAATAGAGTTGTAGGCAACACCGATTTTTGTAGTTGTTCTCTGTATTGACAGCACTCCAAATGTACAATAAAATGAGCTCAATGTTAAAATTGACCGGAGTTCTCCTTTAATGTCCCCAATGTGCATGTTATCTAATACGAAGACATTTCTCTGAAAGTAAAGACATCCTGTGTCCATCCAGTGTCAGCACTCAGAAATCAAAGTAGTTCCCTTTCAAGGGAACTCGAAACGCTGTGGGAACGCCCCTGCGTGAGTGCGTCATGAGGTACGTATGGAATCAGTCCAATGGTGAGATGGAACATCTTCTGTGCCTTCAGCAAGTGCTCTGTGTGAATCTGTGGGGGTGGGGATTCACACCAACTATGTGTTGTCTGTCTGGGAGTCCAGCATGCTCAGTGAATTCTCGAGGGAGCTGACTGTGAGCATTGCGAGCGTTTACCACTAAGAACGTTGAGCTCCCGCCGATCGCTCTTCGAGGAGAGTGGTTCGGTTTGCGCTCCCCGCGGCTCGGGTCCCGCATCTGTCGAGGCAGAGCGGTGACTACAGTCATGGGGTTCGCAAATGGATCTGACAGAGGGGTCTCAGCCTTCACCTGTCAGATCCAATGCCTCAGTCCAGGGTTTGGAAGCACGCTCTACGATTTTCTTCCGCCCAGGCTGAGGCCCCGGTACTGCAACTATCCAGTTCCGAGGAACTGGATGTTGTTAGTATTGGAATAGGAGATACTGGCGACTCGTCACCTCAGTCTCCTGCATGTGAGGAGTTAATGGAGGTGCTCACTCGTGCTGTTCAGAAATTGAGTATCGAGTGGCCAGCAGATAAAAGAGAGACAGGGCAGAAAATCAAGCTGGATGAACGCTTTCTGCCTTCCCGATTGCACCGATTTTACACTGAGGTATCTACGTCCTGGAATAGACTGGTATCCTCCCGTATATTTAGTCCATTGACATCAACATATTCAAATATATGTGGGGCAAGTCAATATGGGTATGGGGCGATGCCTAAGGCTGAAGAGATGCTTGCGAGCTATTTCTCCTCCGAATCGGCATCATCCCTCAAAGCACCGGTATTACCCACCAAGCCACTCAGAAACACCTCGGCTTTGGTGGGTAAAGCTTATTTGGTGGCGGGTCAAGCTGCGGCTTGCCTGCACACAATGTCCATTCTGCAGGCATACCAGGCAGACCTATTAACCCCCTGAGGTCGGCTGTCGCGTCGGCGCGATAGGCTCGTTTTTTTCCTTATCAGTGCAACAGAGACGAAAAATACTCTGTTGATTTTGATCTTACATACTTGTGTTTTACATCACTCGATCCTGTTAACCCTCTGGAGTCTGGGGTGTTTTTTCAGTTGCTTATAAACATATTAATGGCAAAGGTGTAAATTCACTCTATAAATCACAAACAGGGCTACAATAATATGTGAGCCACGTGAATGTACATGTTTTCATTTTTGAGAGAATAATGTTTATGCATGGATATTGAAAAAACTAAAATTTCTGAAATAAGGCCACAAAACACATAGTAAATATGTGTCAATAAGACTTTTGACTAATGGATGTCGTCGCCTAGTATTTTTTCTTCAAAATTATGTGAAAATAGTCTTGCTTTATTGTTCACATAAAACCATACATTGATTTAAATTGATGTAAAACAGGTTTTGCTTGGAAAGCCAATATGCAAGGGGGGCGTGAACGAGGAGTGGTTTACACCTGAAATTACAATGTCCCACCCACTCTGCATAATGATGAGCCATTCACACAGGTGTGAAACTGGCTGAGCCACAATGCAAGGACAAAAGATATTTAGAAGAAGACTTATATTGACCATTTAAGATTTTGCTTACATCTATCTTGTACATATATTTTGCTATTTTATTAAAAAAGGTTACAATTACAACAATAATTACAATTTCAACAATATTTCAAGTGTACTCTTTCTTTGTAAAAAAAAAAGAAAAGATTATTGGCCTACATTTTATCTATGTATTCATTACTTTGAATAGCCAACATTGGAACAGCTAACATCTTAGTTGATGACTTTATTTTTGACAAAAATAGTAGGCTATTTTATATATAGAAATTACTAAACAAAAGCTTATTTGACGAGGCAGTATATTCTACAGTAAAAACTGTACCCAAATCTGCTAAACAAAATGTTGTCTTTCATATTTCGCCTGACTGTAACGTTGTTTTCATGAAATATTAGGGCATATAAATGTTAATTTGCAGTTTACGTTGCTTTAATTAAATAGCCTACATTTTATTTCAACATATTTCAGTCGATTTTTACTCATCTCAGTATAGCAATACAGTTTGCTAAAACATCATAATTCGTTGACGATAGGCTTTTGACTCGCGATCTTCGCAGTAGGCTAGTGAATGCACCGGAGAAATGCACATTTATTAGGCTACATAGTTTTTTTGTTTTGAATGGTTTTGTTTAGAACCAGCTTTCTGTAAATATATTTCACATTTTTTAGACATGTGAGGCGAGTAGGCTCATGATTCATAATGATCTCCAGTTCAAGCACCTTATGTTGTGATTGCTAGCCTATATTTACTTTAAATCCAGGAAATTTGTTAATGAAAAAATTATTAAAATTAAGATACAATTGATACAAAACGAAATTCGTTTTAAAGAAAGAATTTGTACTTTCTGTTTTGAGGTCTCTGTGAAAATTTGAAAGTCTTTTAGTGTTTTTTTTTTAGAGCGCTCACGTCCATAATGGAGAACTGTCACGTAATATTGTTTTTTGCCAGCTGTGGTAAACAGCGCGCATCTATGCCGTTCATTCATTCATAAACAGAAACCCGAGAAGGAAAAACTTACTAGTATTCCTCAGCTCGTATTTTTCGTATTCCTCATTATTCCTCACAGCGCTGCGAGACGGTGTAAGCAAGTAATGTTCTGAATAAACTTGTGTTTTGGTTTTCTCGAGCTGATACGGGGGGCGTTCACAGGATTACCTCAGCCATTTGCGTTTGAATAGCACGCGCTCTCCGTGGGCGGAGTCACATTACATTTGAATTAGCTCTAATGAGGTCGACTGGAATCGCTCTCTTTTAATACAGATTTCACAAGATGAGAATATTTGTTTTTTATATAAATTACTTCATTTAAAAGAAGAGAATTCAAGCTTCATGCCTGTGTGACTGTATGCCTGTTTGACTGAGTATTCGCTGAGTTACAGTTCATTTTCGGACGCGTTTCAGAATGGACTACACGGACAGAGAGAAGGCAGAACTCGCTTCGTGTTTATTTTTCTTTATTTGGCAAAAAGCACAACACTTTGTTTTTATTGTGAGTATACACAAAAATAATACACATTTAACAGAATCGATTGATGTATGAAACTTGTTTTGTAAAATCAAAGTCAAAAGAGTATTTGGGGTCTCAATTCAACTCATAAGGAAAAAAGCGAGCAGATCACGCCGGCGTGATCTCCGACCTCTGAGGGTTAAGTGTGTATTATTTTTGTGTATAGCCTACTCACAATAAAAACAAAGTGTTGTGCTTTTTGCCAAATAAAGAAAAATAAACATGATGCGAGTTCTGCTTTCTCTCTGTCAGTGTAGTCCATTCCGAAATGCGTCTGAAAATGAACTGTAACTCAGCGAATTCTCAGTCAAACAGGCATACAGACACACAGGCATGAAGCTTGAATTCTCTTCTTTTAAATGAAGTCATTTTTATATAAAAATATATATTCTCAGTTTATGTAATATGTATGAAAAGAGAGAGTTGTCAGTCGTTCTCATGTCAGCTGTTTAAGTTTTAATGTGACTCCGCCCACGGAGAGCACGCGCTATTCAAACGCAAATAAGTGATCCAGGCAAACCCGTGAACGCCCACATCAGCTGGATAACACACACAGCGAGTTTACTTTCAGACTCATGTACTTTACGATTCTGTGAGGAATAATACTATCTTGATAATAATCCTGGAAAATTTACCTCAGAAGTGCTGGAAGTTTCATTTCGAGGAGCAAAGGGATCCGGCTGAGGAATAGGTCAGTTCTATATCTGCTTTGTTCTAATCGCAAGTGTCTGTACACGCTGAATGAATGAACGCACAGATGCGTGCTGTTATGTAGCTACAGCTGGCAAAAAGACTGTTTAAATATGAATCACGTTTCTATGTATGAATGAATGAACGCACAGATGCGCGCTGTTATGTAGCTACAGCTGGCAAAAATACTGTTTAAAAATTAATCGCGTTTCTGTGTGTGAATGAATGAACAGCTTTTACCAAACTCTATTGCTATACTGAGATGAGTAAAAATCGGATAGATTATAAAGTTTGTACTGCAAAATACTGCCACATCAAATAAGCTTATAATGTTGCCAATTTCTGCTCATATGAGTTGAATTACGTATGATAAAATGTATACTTTAGTTTTTACAAAGAAAGATTACACTGGAAATATTGTTACAATTTTAATTGTTGTTGTAATTGTATAACCTTTTTAATAAAATAGCCAAAAAAAAAAAAAAAAAAAAAAAATATATATATATATATATATATATATATACAAGGATAGATGTAAACAAAATCTTAAAAGGTCAATATAAGCCTTCTCTTAAATTTTATTATGCTTTATTAGTGACACATTTGGGTAGAGAATATATTCCAAATCGGAAAATACAGTATGAGAACAATTAACTGCACAATTACTAGAAATGTTTACCTTGGATATTATACAATTTGCAAGCACAATTTGTGGAAAAAACAACAACAACTGTGAACCAATTATATATATATATTGTCCTTACATTCTTTCTTGTGGCTCAGTCACACACCTGAATGAAAGGCTCATTACATTGCCTCCTCAGGTGTGAATCACGCCCACCCGCATATTGCCTTTCCAAACAAAAAGTGTTGTACAAAATTTAAATCAATGTATTGTTTTATGTGAATGATTAGGAAGGATGATTTTCACATCATTTTGAAGAAAAAACTCTAGGCGACAAAATGCATTATTCAGAAGTCTTATTGACACATATTTAGTATTTGTTTTGTGGCCTTATTTCAGACATTTTTATTTTTTGTTTCTTTTCAATAACCATGCATAAACTTATTTTCTCAAAAATACAAACATGTACATACATGTTGCTCACATATTATGGTAGCCCTGTTTGTGCTAAATAGTGTTATTACACCTTTGCCATTAATATGTTTGTAAGCAACTGAAAAAAGCACAAATGTAAGAGCATGTCAGAACATCTCAAGGACCCCAAAAACACCTTAGACCCCAGAGGGTTAAAGGATACGAGTGAGAGTGAGGAGGTCAGCTCTGATGTAATTTGCGAATTACGTCAGGCAGCAGATTTATCTCTCGTGCCACCAAGGAGACGGCCAAATCAGTTCTAAGGCAGCCCTGGTGGCCACAGAGAGGCATTTATGGCTGAACCTCACTGGTATGAAAGAACGAGAAAAATCTTTCCTCCTGGATGCCACGCTTCCACTGCTGGCCTATTTGGTGACTCAGTAAATTCAGTCATCGATAGGGTTCAGGAAGAGAAAAAGCAGGCGGCGGCGTTCCAGAAGTACCTACCACTTCGAGTTCATGTCCCAGGGACTGCTGGGCATGAGCAGTCCTGGCTATCGACTACCTCCTCACACTAGGCGCAACAAAAACAGAGTGTCGCGTCTCACGCTCCCCCACAAAAAGACTGGGACGCGACGCGTTGCTCCCAGACAAAGTCTTCAAAGGGGAAAACTGATCTGAGGACAGTGATTATCGCTAAGAAGGCTTCGTCTAATAAGAAGATGCTGAGGGTGGTCCCCACAGAGAGAAAGCTGAGTTCACCGCATCACATGGTGCCCGTTCTTTCTCGGTGCCCTCAGGGGCCCGTTCTGCCATCCCTGCCTTTATGCCGGGGCGTAGACGGTCCCAGCAAGCATTTTCCCGAGGGCCGCTCGCTCCCTCCGAGGAGGGGTCTAGAGCAGTTGGACCAGTTGTTCCCTGCCGGTGCGCCGTTACAGGGCACTGTGTTGGCAGCTCAAAATATTCCAGAGGCCAGCCTCGAGAGGCTGGTACCCTTAGTAGATTTCCTGGCAGAGTGGAAAAGCCTTCCAAATGTATCTCAGTGGGTCCTGCAGGCGATCGAAAACAGTTATGCTATTCAGTTCAGGTCTCGCCCACCTCGATTCAGAGGGGTCCTGCCAACAGTGGTGGGCCCCAAACAGGCTCTGGTAATGGAACAGGAGGTAAAAGCTCTTCTGCAAAAGGAGGGTATAGAACGGGTTCCTCCTCCCAGCAGGGAGTCAGGTTATTACAGCCAGTACTTTGTCATTGTTCCAAAGAAGGATGGGGGGCGTCCAATTTTAGATCTGTGCCTGTTAAATCACACAGTAGGGAAGCTCAAATTCAAGATGCTCACTCTCAAGCAGATTGTGTCACAAATCAGATCCGAGGACTGGTTTGTCACGAAAGATCTAAAGGACGCTTACTTCCATGTTTCCATCCTTCCACAACACAGGAAGTTCCTGGGGTTCGCTTTCGGGGGCAAAGCGTATCAATATCGTGTTCTTCCGTTCGGCCTAGCTCTGTCTCCCCGTGCATTCACGAAATGTATGGATGCAGCTCTGGCTCCGCTGCGACTCCAGGGCATCCGCATTTTGAATTATATCGACAATTGGTTGATTCTAGCTCAATCGGAGCATCAGGCAGTTCAGCATTGAAATCACATCAAGAAGGTGGGGTTAAGGCTGAATGCCAAGATAAGTGTGCTATCTCCACTACAGAGGACCACTTTTCTGGGCTTGGTTTGGGATTTGACGACGATGCAGGCACGCCTGTCTCCTGATTGTATCGCTTCGATTCTCTCAGCTGTGAAACAAGCAAAGCTAGGCCAGTCAGGCCTCACGTCTATACGTATTTTCCCCGATTGCTCTGCTCCCAGGAGTTCTGGAAAGGGTTTGTCAGGACGGGGTCAGTCTATTGTTGGGAGCTCCGTTCTGGCCGTCCCGAGTATGGTTTGCGGATCTAGTGTCTCTCCTCGATGGCTCTTCTCTGGAGATTCCGATCAGGAGGGACCTACTCTCTCAGGCGAGTGGGTTGATCCTTCACCCCCGCCCAGAACTGTGGAAATGTGGGCTTGGCCTCTGAGGGCACTGGCTGCTTACCACGTCTCTTTCAGTGGAGTCTCTTTGGGAAGACACCCACTTACAACACGCTTTCTTTGTGGCACTTTAAGGCTGACGCCAGCAGTTCGCACGAGGGTGCCGACATGGGACCTGGCCGTCGAATTGGAAGGCCTCTCCCTAGCTCCGTTTGAGCCCATTAAAGAGGTTTCTGAGAAATTCATTACTCTCAAGACTATATTTCTTCTTACTATCTCGTCTCTCAAGAGAATTGAAGACATTCAAGCACTCTCGGTGTTCCCCTCGTACCTGGAATTCTCGCCTGGCATGGTAAAGTCTTTTCTCCATCCTAGACCGGGCTATGTTCCTATGGTCCCGACTAATATTGTTAGACCAATAGTACTGCAGGCTTTTTCTCCTCCTCCTTTTCAGACGTCAGACCAAGAGAAGCTAAATCTGCTCTGCCCTGTTAGGGCATTATGTTTACGTCCACATAGCTGCCCTGTGGTGGAAATCTGAACAACTGTTTAAAACGTTTGTTTTGGGTCACCCAGGAAGGGGTGTCCTGCATCTAAGCAGAGGATGAGCAAGTGGGTGGTTGAGGCTATCTCATTGGTTACGAGTCGGCTGGTCAGCCTTCACCTTTGGCTGTACGAGCTCACTCGACTAGGAGTATGGCTGCTTCTAAAGCTTTATTGTCAGGAGTTTCACTTCATGAAGTTTGTGATGCAGCAGGCTGGTCCTCACCGCATACATTTGTTAGATTCTACGATCTTGACCTCAGCTCCACTCCAGGGGCGCAGGTGCTTTCATCCGAATGCATAAGGCATTTGCTCTTATGGCAACGTGGGTATTAGCGTTCCTGCAGCGTTTCAACTCAGCTTGAGTTCCCTTGAAAGGGAACATCTTGGTTACGTATGTAACCCTAGTTCCCTGAAGAGGGAACAAGACGATGTTTCGCCCTGCCATACTCCTGACATGCCCGTGATCGACTTGCTTCAGCCTATCAGAAGCTAGCGCGGTTATGTCACCCACCTTTGACATTCCGTCTCGCCATTGGACTGATTCCGTGCCTCATTCCCACAGCATTTCGACGCAGCGTCTCTTTCCCTCTTCAGGGAAATAGGGTTACATACGTAACCAAGACGTTATCCTGAAGCCGTACCCGGCCATATGGGAAAGTATGAATGTAGCTTCCAATCTGATAACATGATGAACTAGATATGGTGTTCTAAGAGAAAGACAAATATTAGAAGATATTAAAAAAAGGGCGGGGGGGGGGGGGTATTAGTAGAGCTGTGGTTACGGCAGGGGAGCATAGAGAGTGACTTTAGTGGATTACGCTTTCAAAGAAATCATCTCTGCGTTGTGAAATGCCTATTAATATATCTGTGATCATGTAGTGAATATCACTGTGACGCTTATAGTATATTACTTTATGACAGCCTTTTTAATATTTTCTGCTGAGGAGCATAATTAAATATTTACCTGCTATATATGAACAATTCTATGCACAATTAAATGCATCCATTTTATAGAAAGCTACAATGATTAGCCAGTCAAACTGGTTTAAAATATGTCAGGACGGCACAAGTCTTTGTATTTCATAAAAAAAAAAAAAATTAGCCAAGGGCTTGTGTTTTTATCAGTCTGTATGAAAGATCACTTTATAATACTGTGGTGGAAAGGTGAATTATTTGAAATCCTATAAATGCTGGTAGGTCATGTCCTTCCTTTGATCCCTGTGATCAAATTGAATTTGCCCTTGTATAAAAAGAAAACGTTGCGCCTTGAATGTGCTATTCGTTTTACGCCCGCTGCCTTGTGATAGACACAGATGGATGCATTCACAACCACCTCCCTCAACCTTGTAAAAAATGGATAATAGAATACAGATAGTTTTAACATTTCACCTGACATCTCCTCTTCTCAGGAACTCTGAATAACGCTGAAACTACCAGATATAATTGGCAGAGTTAAAGATTTAAAACAATTGCTTTCAGAGATGTAAACGTCCTTCACGATTGTTTCACTGAACTGAATGATATAGATTCCAGAGCAATTGTGTGTGAAAGTGAATGTTTTATTGCATACATTTGACTTCAAACTTGTAATATATTACCATTTAAATTGTTCCTAAAATGCACATGGAGATAAGGTCCTTGGGTTTTAGTGATGCTTTGAATTTAGTTAGCAACCTTGTTACCCAGTTTTTAGCGATAGATTTCAATGCTCTCTTGAACTGAAAACGGTTTCCGCCATTTATTTATTCAAAGCAGCACAAGCTTGTTTATTCCAGACCAAAGAGTTTGCATTTATGGTCTAGAGATCCCATAAATTCAGTGCCCTTGCAAGGTGAATGAAGTCCCTCTGGAGTTCTTTGACCTGTTAAGGCCTTTATTTTGCCCCCTGCTGTTGTCGCCGGCGAAAGCAATTGCATTTTAAGATGTGCTTTACATTACAAAGGTGGAATAATGTCCATAGCCTGGAGTATGCTGCTACTGCAAACACAGCGGTTATTACGTGCACTGCTGAGAGAGTGGACCGTAGAGGCCTGTCCCATTTTGCTTTTAAACAGTCCACTGGATCTGTCCTAAAATCCAAATGGCTGATGCTGCTGACCAAAGTAGGGCATTGTCTGTTTCAGTGTATTTTAAAAAGAGAAATCACTTTTAACTGAACTAAATGTAAAAAATAAAATAAAAATAAAAAATCTAATTGTTGTGGCAATTACAGTGCAAATGTCTGTATCTGTAGTATTTTATTTTATTTTATTTAAAAATTGTTGGTCTCATTGTCTCCAAGGTCTCCGAGTGGAGTATATTGGTGAGTAGCTGGGAATGTGTTCTCCCTTAGATCTGAGCAGATTTTATCAGTGCTGGTGATAAATGTGAGCCTCTGTCACAGGTTGGTGGCGAGAAGCCTGTTTACTTGAAAGGATATTTCTGTCAGAGTAAAGGTCAAGTTCTCTCGCTTTTTCTGCAGGGTCCTGGAAGGAAATTGCTTTTGCGTTTAGAGGTGCAACAATGGAGACGAGAAGATGACACACACAGCATTCATAAAGACGTCTCCGGAGTCTTGGGCAGTATTTCAGGTCGCTCAATTTATGTGAAGATCTCAAATGTGTGATAAATTATGAAATTAACTTCATATCCTGTTAAAATCTAGTGATTTGTAGACATATGATTTGTAGACACTCTTGTATAATTCCAAGCTGGCATGTTATTTTTAAAATATTTTTTAAAGTAATTTTTTGACAGTTTATAGTGATCTCATCTGTCATTTGTATGTAATTAACATATATACATTTATAAAATATGATTATTTATACATCTTTCACAGAGAACATAAGCGAAATAATGTTTCCTAGAATCTTAGAAACTGGTTCATGGCCAGGGCTTTTCAAATCTAGCATATGCTGTAAGTATAAAAACTCTTTGTGTGTGTATAATGCAGACAGATTGACAGACTGAATGTAGTGTGAAGGGCCTGGGGAAAGGGCTAATTGGAATGAATGAAAGATTTGAATTAAGGAAAGTCAGAGGTGCCTCTTCCTCCCCTAATCGCTTTTCTCTCCAGGAAAGAGCCTGTTTCCCATTGAGGGTAAATTAAGCTGTTTAGCGGGTCGCCAAGTGTCACTGGCTCTTTGACCTCCCTTTTCTCACAAGCTGAGCTTCGTGTCTGGCACATCTGACTCCATGCTCTGATCTTCCAGACTAAAAGGAAAACCGCAGAAACAATATAATGTTACCGCCTCTCTTATGTGCCTATTTTGAGCATTTTATTGGAAGAACGCCACACCGCTAATTAATAATCATCTAAATTGTGATTCTTTGGGCATCATTGATCTGCTGGGAAGTGAATTTAGCACCAGAAAGAAACTTGATGAACTCATCTTGATGGCTAAATTGAAGTTCATTGTGGCTAACACCTTCAGGTTGCCAGGCACAGCATCTCATCTTTTTCTCAGACTGATTCTCTGAGGGCTTAGTGTGCTGAAACACTGGCACAGGGGGTGTGAGACATGCACTGTTGCTTATTGGCTTGACCTTGCAGTGAAAAAAAAATAAAATAAAAATAGACACATGAAACGAGAGAGAGAGGTAGAAAGAGTAAAGGGTAGAAAAAAAGAGGCCCATAAAAGAGAAGAGAGAATCTGTCCCAGAGAGCTGTTGTGTCACCCTTGGGACACAATAAAGAACTGCAGACACTCACTGTCACCCTGGAAACAAGCAGCAATGCTTGATCGAAAGGATACACTTTGTTGGAATGACATAGATATACAGTATTAAAAAGTTTAAAAAAGTAAAAAAAACAAAAAAACAACAAGAATCCATTATCCTATTAATTGTGTAAGTCTTTGGTGTAAGGTCATAGGCCACAGTCTTTTTTGATTCACTCTGATGACCTTGTTCATTGGCACACCGTGTATGACCATTGCTCTCAGATTTTCTCTTATTGGACTTAAGTCTTTGTTTGCTTAGTAATTGGCTAAATTTCAAGATCAGTTTTCAGTCAAGTTCAGCAGACTTCAGGAAGATGAGTGAATACACTGAGGGAATGACACTTTCTATGAGTAGGGACTGAATGTATGTTTTGTTTTTTTCAACATTGTGTCTGTGAGAAAAAGGCCAACCTTAAAATGTAATATAAGCTGCTTTTATTTATTTATTAAGTGTGCTTGCTGAAAGCGCACACTTATTGTTCTTCTTAAGTTTTCTTATTATTATTATTATTATTATTATTATTATTATTCCCGGGAGAAAAATTTTGGCCAGCTCCTGCGCCTAGGCCCTTTGAGACAGAGACACCGTTCCAACTTTAAAACGTTCGGTCAGTACCGGTGTAAGTTGCTCGCGAAGATGACATCACGAGTCCATGTCGTTCGTCCGCCATAGTGGATTGAACAGAAAGCGAAACTAAAGTTTCACAGGTCACAAATTTGGTCCGAACTTCACGAAACTAGACGTACATGATCCTTGGAGCAAGCCTTACAAAAGTTACTAGAAGGATTTTTTATTTTTGGAAGCGTTTGCCCGTCACAGCCAAACGAAATCGGCGGCGTAGTCGCCAAAACAGGAAGTAGTTCATATTTCAGGAACGCTGTCACGTATCGAAACCAAACTTTGTACATTAACTCGAGACTCCAAGGTGAGGATGTACAAGATCTGAATTGTTTAATTTATTTTTTTATTTCAGGCTAATTGACAAACCCATTTACCTATGTCTAGGTTTCAACTCAGACTTTTAATGTTAATGCATTTAGACAGTAGGTGGCACTGTTGTATTACATTTCACAGAGCTGCCAAGTCAGTGTATAGACTGCATTAGTTTTTACTAGGTTTGCCTTAATAAATGCAGGGCCTGAATTTCGTTTTTTAAACTGGGAGGGAATTCCACCGCTTACATGGGTCACATGGGGGGGGAGGGGGTCTAAAGATTATTAGCCTATGCATCATACATTCGGTCTTCTTCGCTAACCGAACAATTAATTGTCTGTGGCTGTGTTTGTGCGCGCGGGAAATATGCTGCGCATAACAACAGAAAACAAGGAGAAACGTGCAGTCACATGCTCAAACAATCAACAACGTCTCTCTAGATGTGTAAAAACAAGTGGAAAGCGCGAGCGCGCCGCTCTCTCCTTTCCACAAGCGCTTGCTGTCCCGTGGCGTCTGTCGTTGCTATGCAACCGTGAACTCCGATCGCCATGATGACAAGGAAGTATCATCAAAAGATTAATAGATTTCTAGCCCTTGCATTAGCTTTACTCGTGGCCGTAGCCAGCTATGATTTCACCGAGGTCCGGACCTCGGTAATTTTTTTGTATTCAAAAATAAAATTTCAAGCTCTCTGAATGATTAATTAGCCGTTTAAACCACGTCACATGTGTGTTTGCAATTCATGTTGCTGCGAGAAGGTAGAACAGTGAACGGGGCTTGAGAGCGTGCGTGAGGTGCTTAAAACAAAGTAGTTTTTGACGCGTTCGACTCGAGTTCGAATCCGCCTTTTGCCGAACTCGCTCTTCTCCCTTTTCCCAATACACATGAGATGTAAAATGTAGAGCTAACATAAAGGTCTCTAGCGTTATATTTTGCCAACGAACTAAAATCGAAACCGTGATATGGTTTTGTGCTTTATAAAACAGCACAAGACTTTAAGTATCCTATAGGCATTATGTTTGTGCTGCGTGATTTAAAGAAAAGTGCGCACTTTGCTCACGCGATCAAAGAGTTTATTTCTTGCAAGTGAAGAAGACATTAGGACAAAAGTATTGTAATTTTCCTTTACTGTAATGTAAAATATACTTTTGAAATATTCATTTTCATTTAATACAGTACGTTTATAGGCTATTTTATGTCATAGGAATAATTATATAAATCATTATTATATTATTATACTAATTGTTTGGCGTCCTAAAACACCAGTGATAATTTAATGTAGACTGAGACTCTATATCATAACTAAAAAATATGTTTGAGCCCTCTTTAATGTCCAGGTACAAGTCAATGCTTTTTCTTTGTGCACAGTTCATGGGTTGAAGCCATTTTTTTACAGTCTATGGTTGAAGCCCGTTGAAGCTCTTAATTTTGAGCTCTCAAAGTGCACCAGAGACTGATGCATTTAACTTTAAAATGTACAAAATTTTCTTGCGGGGGAGCATGTCCCCGAACCCCCCTAGAGGGACAGAGGTTTACCCAACATAGTTTTAAAAATCCTATGGGAAAGAACGATAATTTATTAACTTTACTCCAGCATAGTACAACAAAGTTCCTTTTAATGTCCTAAAATGTACTTGGACAAACTATACATTTGGCCTGCCTTAGGGGGGGCCTACAAGACATTGTGCCCAGGGGCCTCTGAATTCTTAATCCGGCCCTGCACCTCACCCCAGACCTCACTAATTTTCAAACCCTGGTTACGGCCTTGGCTTTACTACTATATATATTTATGGAGATGAAAAATAATAAGGCGCCCTGTACAGCTATGATCAGCCAGGGTTTCCGCGGGGCATTAAAAAGCATTTTGCTTATTCATGTAAATGCGCAATCCCCACATTCCCGCACCGAAATTCAAGCCCTGAAATGGCAACGGGATGTGTAACTCTAGCATATGGCACATATGTCATATAAAGTTAGGCAAGGCCAAACAGCGTTATCCATGTTTTGCGATTGCATCGCTAGAGTAAGCTAGTGAAACTGATAGCGTTCTTCATTTAATTACAATATGAGGACTGACGGTAGGCTATAAAAATCAGCGTTTCTGTGTAGGTGATGACAACCATCTTGACAGCAGCAATCAAAGCATCGCTAATTACGGTTGACCTTAATTTGAGATAGTAAATTTGTTCCTAATCAAAGGGAACACTCAACCACAGAACAGCTGGGTAAGTTTTGTATTGGCTTATTGGATACAGTAAATGAAGACTGTCATCACCTACTGTACACAGAAACGCTGATTTTTATAGCCTACCGTCAGTCCTCATATTGTAATTAAATGAAGAACGCTATCAGTTTCACTATTAGCTTACTCTAGCGATGCAATCGCAACAAAATGGATAACGCTGTTTGGCCTTGCCTAACTTTATATGCACAATCTTGAAAAAAGTACTATTGTTGAAATTCTCACATCAAGCAAACTTCAACGCACCCTTATCCACTACCTGCTAACGTTAGTGAACCGCACCAGAGCATTTATTTATTTTTTAATTTATTTTATTTTTTATTACAAATGTTTTGGTAACAGGGTGAAATACTTTATATTTTCATGTATAATATAGCCTAAACTTATCAAAAGATAAAGAGTGTGGTTCTTCCCTCAAGTTAATAATTAAACATTTCACATACTTTCTCAGTATCAATCACTGGCTCTGATTACATTAATCCTCATAATTGTGACAATCAAGGTTACACCTGTGAGCAGGTGTGTGCTCTTCTTCATTCAAAAGTGAGAAAACAAAAGCAGCACTATTTCTATTTCAAAGTGGTGCTTAGCCAGAGGACAAGCTTGTCCTGATGGTTAGACAGCATACCTCCACTTAACCCCGCTAGGGACCACCCGCCTTCCTGGAAATGGGCTTCCGGTGGGGGGAGGCCACACAGATTCCACTCACCCTGTGTGGGCTTCTGTCGTCCTCTCAGGGTGTTATTGCACATTTTTTCCCACTGTGATGCACACATTCCATTCTCCAGCTCATATGATGGCACTGATGCATTATGTACAGTACCTGCAGTCATCTTACACAATGCCTGTGTGATTTGAAACTTTTGAAACTATGCTTTAGCAAGTGTCTGATATACTTTTTTGACACTTTTGCATATCGAAAGGAAAGGAAATTACCCAAGCCAGCCTCATTATCACATTGCCCACATACGCGCCATTGCACACAAAAGTAACATGTGCGCTTACCGCTACACAAACATTTTCTCCCTTCCACTAACTCCCATATTGAATCTATATTTACAGATGAATGCCCAGCTATACCTGTTGAGTGCAGCCTTTTAAAGGCAAACCTCTATCATGAGGTTCTCTCCACATGGTCTCCAACAAAAAAGCCAAATATGTGTGGGTTTAGCCCCAGATAGTGAGCTTTAGCGGGAGAGGTTCTTTCTCAAGCTCATCCTGAAGATAAGGCCTTTAGCGCTCAAAGCTCAGGGACAAGATCACCCTGTCTGAAACAACTTGAAAGGCAATTCTCCATACCTTTGCTCTTCAGTTCTTTCACTTCCTCTTCTTATCAATTGAGCGACTTGAGTTAGCCCTCCCCTCTGTGAACTCCTCCTAGCTTAAATGCCTCTCCAAGATGTTTGTTTTCACTCAATGACATAATGATGAAATATGAGGCTCCATTTAAATCCCCAAAACCAGCCCAGTGGGCTCATGTTGTTAGTTGCCCTGTGTGATGAATTGTATTAGTGTGCAGTGGCAGGCCTTGCTAGTGCTTTAATTAGATAATGTTTTGACTGTTTCTTATTAAAATACCTTGTGTTTTGATAGCTCTAGTTTCAGATATGCCGTTTATTAGATTCTATTTTGTTACATTATGCCCTTGGGCTTCTCTTACAAATCTGTACCAGAGAAAGGTAATTGTTGATTTCACAGTTTTGGGAATAGCAATTGACCTATTTGGCTGATTTACATTTACTCTGACTAGAAGCACATTAAACTGTGTTAATATTCCTACATGTCTGGTTTACAACTTTTGAATTTTTCTGTATTTGAATGAACTGGAATCACATAAACTGTTTGCTCGCACAGGCTCCATGAAATGACTTTTTGACACGTTTCTTTTTGAGTGGGATTTTTTTATTATATTATTATTATTTATTTTTTTAAATAGCAAAATAGGCTTTTAAGTCAGAGCTGTAGACATTATTTGCTACATGCCAGTCAGTCACTGATGTTATTTGGGGGTGGGGCATTCTTATTGTAGAGAGCATCTGATTGGAGAAGAATTTGGTCTGTCTTGGAAGAGAAAAAAAATATATTTTAAGTATTTATTTTATACATTTCATATTTCATATACATTTTTTATTACGTATGTTTAATAATAATTAAACGTATGTAATAGAAAATTTATATGAAATATGAAATGTATAAAATAATAATTAAAAACACTAAACAGTATCACTAAAAAGTAATATAAGTTGTTTTAAGGGGCTTTCGCACTGGGCACGTTTGCTGCGTTCCGAGCTTGATGGTTGGTCTAGTTTAACAATTACTTGATTCAATCAAACTCTATTGCATTTGCGTTCATCTCATGTCATCACCAACATGCACGGCACATGATATAAAACATAACACGGGTGAATATAGGCCTATTTTTTTTATTAACTTGGTGCTATTATATGAGCAAAGTGAATGACACTTGCGTTTACTGTATGTACATGAAGGCTTGCAAACTGACTCTTTTGCGGAAAAAGCTAATTGTGAGCCATTCACATTCCACACTGAATACACTGCACACTCACTCTCGCTCATATTCAAGGTAAATCATCAAACTGTCACCCCCTATATGTGTTTTGTTGAACTAATGACTTCATCATCAGCTAAAGCATATGCACAGGTCCTGAACAAGTGCACACCTAATTCCGAGTTGCTTTCAAATTCACGCGAATCGAGTAACAGTTCCAGTGCATCCGAACTTAGACCACCTCCTACCAGTGCATTCATGACAGCACATGACAGCTTTAACATTATCAGTTTTTCATGCAATCTGCACCCTGTTTTGTACTAAATTTGCCAGTGTGAAAGCACCCATAAATTCTAGAAGTGAATTTGGGCATCACAACATTATAATGTACAGTATGAGAAGTTGATATTAATTTTGAAATTTGCTAAGGATAACATGTATCAGTGTTATTGCTTGTCTACATACACATAGCATGTGCATAGGTGTACCCATAATACCATAATGCAGGAAATTGTAGTGACAAACATAAGTGGCCCTTTCCCTGCGACATTGGCTTGTCTAATTGAAGGAGTGAGTGAATGAAAGAAAGTAATAGACAGAATGAGATTTTCAGTGGGATTAAGGCTCCTATATCCATAGCCATCCCCCAGAGTCGTTCTCTTCCCTGTGTGGCAGACTACCAGGGGAGTGACAGATAGGAATAGATCTGTATGAATCACACATAGTGCAGCCCTGTCAATGTCATCATTCCCCTGCGGACTTGAGCACTAACTAGGTTACCTTGGATCACTGATTCTGCGCTTTTATGTTTCTTTTCCCCACACATCTTACATTCTCCATCAGGATGTCTGGGGACTAATCAAAGCCGACAACCTCCCACCTCCCCACACCAAGCCCAACACCCGGCACAGCCAGCTCTGGCGCGCACACAGACGTGCAGGGACCGCAAAGTTCAGATTAGTTCTTAAGTTCCATTGTGATTATTCTTATCTGCTATCAAATTAAAGCCAAGCAACAATTCACAATGGGCTTCCACCTATGAATACAGAGGAGTTTAGACAGCGCGAGGGTCCTTGGGGGTGTTTGCACAAATAGGATATGAAAGCCCTCGTTATCAGCTTTCCAATGTTTGCAGAGATAAGAGGCCAGACGGCTGCAAGCCTACTGGAAGGAAAAAACATCTGCGAATGCTCCACGTACAACATCACATCACATATCAGTATGTGCTATTCATCAAGGCTCAATGACACGGGGGAAAAAAGCAGGGCTGACATTACTGCATGCTGAGGATGCCGTATACGTATACGCATTGGGTTAGAGGGTCATGGGATTGGCTGCAGACAGATGTTGATGTCCCCCAGCTGTCGGAATCTGCCGTCATATTACTTTTCCACTGTGATCTTTCTCCCTCCCTTCCCGTCTCGCCTCCCTCCCTGTCTCGCCTCCCTCTCGCTCTCTCTGACTCCTCCGTAATTGCCTTGTCGAGAATTTGTGGTTCTTCATAAACCGGCTGCTGTCGGATGGCCCTTCCCGTGGCCAGCCCTGGAAACAGATGTCCGAGTCACCGGCCTCCATTAGTCCGGCCTGCACACAGGGATAACTCATTCCTCCAGCCCGGCCTCCAGACATCAGGCTCACTCCTCGCATTCATCTACCCTCTGAGCCAGAGAACAAGTTTAAAAAGAGGGATGGAGAGACAGACAGGGAGACGCTGGGTGTCTAATGACAGGGCACATTGCCATGCTGTTTCTTTAGCTCATGCTCGTTCCTGTAAACTCTCCCGCCAGTGTGCCTGCTTGCAGTGTCACTCCACTTTAGACACTCATTAAGGTCGTGTCTGTCTCCGTCAAGGTGCGCAAGTCCATGGTGGTTACCTGCGGAAGTTGTCCTACCACAAACACAATTTTGTGTTTGTTCTTGGGCCAATTATTCATTACATGCTGACATTTCGGCAAAAAAAAAAAAAAATGTTCTTGTACTTTTCCACCCTGCGGGCCTTAAGGGGAAGTCTGCAACGATCAACCGATGCTGTGTTCGAGAAAAGGACTGAAGAAGGTAAATGTTAGAGGTAATGGGCCTCATTTCTGAAGGAATCTAATCCACCCACGTTTTCATCATAAATCTCCAGACATAATTATTTTCAAGGACTGTGCACTTCTGTTTAGCTTTATTAATCAATAAAAATACCATATTAATGCTGTAAGTGGTCTTTGGCTGTGTTCCGAACCTTGTTTATTTAGAAGATCGCTGTTGCATGCACTGCAGCTCCTAGAGACTTGGAGACACATGTCTTGAGTTCTATTGTGAGACAGTTGAGTTGGTCACTGTGTGTTCCTTTTTGAAAATTTCGCTTAATCGATGGCGAAGAGTGAGACCCATGGACATACAGTACAGCCATACCTAGAAGGAGTCTCTTGACCTCACCCCTCCCCAGGGCTGTGATTGGCTGAGGGGGTCTCAGCTTGTTAAAGGGGCAGATTGCAGCAGATTGGTGCAGTGCTGCTGAGGCTGGCATGCTGATGCCAGGAACACTGTGACTGGCAGCATGATCTAGCCCACAAGAGGACGTGACTCTCTGAGATGCTAATGAGAGCACAGCACCTGTTAGCCATAGACAGGCCCCACAGGGGGGCACAGGCAGAGTGAATGAGGGAGAGGAAACCATCCAAATTCACCAGGCTCACCATTTGGAAAGTTAACAGTTCTCTGTATCTCTGTATCTATCTATCTGAACCTTCAAACATCAAAGCATTTTATTTATCAAAACTTTCAGACAAGACCAACATTCAAAACTAAAATTTCAAATTAACTCTATTTTGCATTCACATTTGAAGCATTTGATGCATCCTGTTTGCTATGTCTTTTTAATTTAAACCAAATTAATTTCAAATTTGGGAAATTAAATTGTGGCACTAGCAACCCCAAGTTCATACATTTAGGTATGATTGACAGGGAATGCATGGCAAAAATATACCTTTAATGTAGTGGTAGCTGCATCTGCTAAATCCAAATGAATACATGTAATGTAAATGTGTTTGTTTTCCAGTTGTAGAAGAATGCACTGTAAATGTAAGGAATGTTACGCTGAAGCACATGAAGAATGCGTGCACATTTTTGATGAATGTAGTCTATTGTATGGCGTTGGATGCCACCACATATTTCCAAGTTATTGTTTGCAAGCAAAAAGTCATAAATAATAAAATCTTGCTTTTCCAGAGTTTCATATGGTCTTATTATGAATATGAATTAGGCAATGCTATATTTACTATGTCACTTGTTATTTGTCTCTCGATGGAGTGGTGTGAATCTCTACAGATAATCTCGGCTGTCCACTTGGTGTGAATTAAGCCCAGGAGCTCCCTTTTTGTATCCGCCATGTGCTTTTCCACAATCTAATCTTGACAGCCCGACTGATGTAGACGATAAGCTGGAAAACCAGGGTCTCAGCCATTCCTCCCTGGCCCCCTGCCCTGTTCAAACCAGCAGCAGAAATCATATAATCTGTAACCTGTGAGAAAAGGGCAGGACACTATGGGATCTTTTATTAGCTTGCTGACCTGTGTGTATGTGTGTGTGTTAGTGTGAATCACACTCACTCATGCCTTCAGATCTGACCTGTCATCTCACGCAGCCTTGTAGACAAGTTTCTGTACAACAACCTATTGTTCAACTTTGTTTCTTCGAGTAGCTTACTGATACAAGATGGTGAGTCTAAATCAGCGGTTTCAGTACAGCATTGCCTCTCTGCTCTTAAATCATGTTTCGTCTTTCTCTATCAGTCTCTAGTACATCATTGAACAAATGAGTCAATTAGCAGTACGGGTGGCTCACTTTCTCTCCGGGGATTTGAACGAAAGTGCTTTGAGGAAACTGGCAGACAGACAGGTGGTACTGTTGGAGATCATATCTTACTCTATTACCTGCCTTTGACATAGGCGCATGTGTACCTCTTACGGATACCAATGGAAGTCTTTGTAAAATATAGGCAGTCATTTTGACCATGTTACTGTATATACAGAAAGGATTGCAGCACTCTGAGCAGATTTAAAGCTTGCTTTGTTGGATATTATTGGCCAAATGAGCATCTGGGCATATCAGTGATTGTTTGAAAGATGCTGGGAGGATGTTGACAGTCTCCGCTGCAGAATTATCTATCACACCAGAGTGGCAGGTTGGTTCTTCCTCCCAGACAGTGATGTGGTGATGCAAATAAACAACTATTGCTTCATTTTCAGCATTCTCACCGGCACACACATGCAGTCCAAGCGCACACCTGATGTATATGGGTGTTTCATCAACTGGATACTTTTAGCCTCTCAAGATACTTTTTCACACTTTCACTACTTTAATTTATCTGTTAACAATGTGGACATGCATCTCAGCAGAATGGTATTTTCTTTTCTTTTTCTGAAAGTCCTGAAAATTCCCACCGTATAAGATATTTGGAATAAAACCTTGGTGTCCTTTTGTCTTGCAAAGCCTTATTTCATAGCTAGCATTTTGTATAAAATTACACTATATACACGTTTCACACTTTTTGTATAATTTGACAAAATTATAGCTTGGAAATGACTTACAATACAAATATTTTTCAGAAGTGATATTTACATTGTTTTTTTGTTTTCTTCACACATCACATCTCATTTAATCAAACTGTTTATATGCACTGTTGTCTCCTTGGTAAACAAATACACTGAAAATACACATAAAACTTTGTTAGAGGCAAAAAATGAGATGTAGATTGTGCCTGTGGGACAGTTGAATTAATTAAATAAATAAATGAATTTAATGCAATTAATATTTACATAATTTATTTTACTCTTTGTTTATATTATTTTATGACATATTTTCATAGTCTGGGTCTGGGACAAATTTATTCAAATTTATACATATACAGGGCTGCCAATAAAGGGGTACAACTGGACTTTTTGGCGCCCATTTTCAACTGAGGGGGACACAAGCCCCAATAATTGTTAAATGTATACAGGTGTATACATAAAATTTTCAAATTGCTAATTGAAAAGTAGCACATTTAAATTATGAAAGCATGCTAAAACATCGTAGAGACAGTTTTAATGTGATATTCATTTCACAAAAAGAAGTTTAAAACTTTTATTTTGCATAAAAAAAAAAAAAACACCCATGGGATGGTAAAAATACCTGAAGTCAAAGAAACTCCCATAAATGTGCAGACATCTGTATATATACATTTGGATCACCTTCTGTTGATTATTTCCAGAGTAATGAATTCAGTTAGCATGTAACAGGCATTCCCATGATATTGGCTTGTAATGAATTAGCAGCTGTTGACAGTTGTCTGCAGGGATACAAGTAATAGAGAAATCCAAGTAATGGAGCATTTTTCATTATCCCCCTTCAGAAAGGGTTTTCATTCTTCCTCTGCCTAAGGTGAAGAATGCGCCGGTATGTCGTTCCCCGGAGTTGCATTGACAATAACAACCCACACAACTGTTTACGTCTTTCGTAACTTTATTACTATTGATTTTTGACATGTAGGGACCAAGGGATGAGATCTATAGAGTGATTTTTGCATTGTTCTGTAGACCGTACATCGCACGGCCAGAATTGATTTAATTACTCTGCGTATACTACAGGCGTTATCACGGTTAATGCATTTATTGCTGTTGTATATTATTCCTGGAAAATGTTAGTTGACAACATTGTTCCAATTTGTCGACATAACTTTGACCTTTACTAGCTACTCAATTTTTACCATGGATCCACACAAGTGCAATATATCCAGCTTTAATCACAAATTTAATTACGCTGCTGATTACAAATGCTAAAAAACTCTTAATCTCATAGACAATTCTGAGCCAAACTTGTCCCCTTTGGTCAATTTGTCAGAATGCCAGTAAAGGGAGGGCACCTTGGGTCTGACTGCTGGTCATTTCTCTGTGTCTGACAGGCCTCTCGCTAGACCAGGGAGAAACAAATGTGTTCCGCTCAGCAAGCACCTCTCCACAACCCTGTCATCGGCGCTCATTAGTCAAACGCTGCTTCTCAGCAAATGTGACACCGATCGCTCCCTTCATGTCCACAAGCAGCCGCTCCCAAAGGCGAGCTGTTTTTAGAGATCTTCCAGTAGACACGCAGGAAAAAAAAACCTTACAAAGTATCTGATTTCACCTCAGCCGCAGACGTTTCATCAAAAATTTAAGCGAACACAGATGAACAGTGAGTCTTGTTTGTATTCTCTGATGTTTAAGTGCACTGACTCTGCATCTCTGTATGTGAAGCGTACACGTGATCTCACATTAGCAGTCTGCACAGCAGCATGCCTATGGAAGTGCGAGGCTTATTGATGCTTTATCATTTTTACTGATTCTAATTACATTTCGGTTACAAGCTAACTATGATCTGGTAAATCATTTATAGATTTAGCAAAGTAAATTGCAATCATACTTAGAGGTTTTTATGCTTGAAGAAAACACAGCGTGTTTTGTAGGTTCTTATTTAGTGCAGCTGTGCTCCCCCCCCACCCCCCACATCAAACACATTATTATGCTGCTGGTTATAAGAATATTTTTCAACTATGCTTTTATGAACTTCCATGGTTAAGCTTCGTCTCATACAAGTTAAAAATATCAGTAGGCTTTACGTTGGCTAAATAATTAAAAGGCAATTGATGTGAAGTGCATTTGAACTACTGGGCACCCTATGTTGGTGGTTTGATTAGTTGTTTGGAGTGAGTGTGAAGTAGGGTAGCAGAGTATTTGGTAACTCTCAATGTTTCTATCCTGAGAGCTAAGCGCTTCTTAGCAGCTATCATTGTGTGTATTCTTGTGTGAGAGCTGAGAGTACTTGGCGCTCAGGGGCTCAGTTTTTGTATGGAGTGTATTTTGGTGAAGTTATGTAAAAATAGGGTTAAGCCTTCATGTTTATGAAACTAAAGACTGATGTCAAGACATTATAACACAACATTGACAACATCAAGCTACAAAACACAAGTTCAGGTATGTCAAAAACATATTAAAGGATTTCCATTTTCTTGGTACCATTTTAGAATTCTAAAGAGACATTGCTAGCCACTGATATGACCCTAAAAATAAGACGTTTAAAGGGATACTTCACCATTTAGCATTAAGCTTTGTATCAGTAGAAACACGGCAGTATTTTCGAATGACCATGCTTCCCTCCCTCATGTCCCCCTGAAACAAGAGATTTCTGTATTGTGTGTCTGGAAAAAAACCCTCAGATGACACAAAAATCATCATTTCGCGTCATCTGAGTCTTTTTTGGCCAGAGGCTAAAGACTATAGCCAGTAGTAGGAGCTAGTTCCGCATGTTTTCAACCCGCCCATATGGGATCTCACGATAAAACGGCGTCTTTTCAGTTTCGAGTCAACTAGTAGCCTAGTTGTATAATTTCTTCTCATACTGCCCTCTGTAACCGGTAGGCGTGGCTTGGGAGTGGCCTCATAGGGCAGCGAAGCAAGTGCATTCTGGGAGTTGTTGTCTTTCATCCACATGAGCCAAAAATACATTTTCTGGCTTTTCTTAGTCTAGAAGGGACCAACTTGAATGATTTCACATTTTCTACTACATAAATTACCCAAGTTAAATACACATTCATCTTTCCAGCGGTGAAATATCCCTTTAAGGAAAGCAAAGGATGTTGAATTTTGTGTTCACCAGACTGTAATAAATGGTGTTCATTGCCTTTTAAAAAAGCCAAACTGTTTCTTAATTCAGTTAATTTATTTTCAACAAATTTCTCACTAACCTTAAAATAGTAAGTATCATATACTTGAAATCTGTCATTATTATAATATTAACTATTTATTGTAAGAAGTAACTATGAATATTCCTAAATAGTTTTATATCGATTGTTCCCTATTTTTAAATTGTTAAATGTTCATTACAAATGTACTGTATTTCATGAAGAGCAAAGTGCTTGTGGTCTTAAACTGCTGACAATTGGCCAAAGGGTCCACAAAACCAGGCCTATTTGAACCCAAAAAATCCATCTCACTTGCTATTGTTGTTGGTTCAGCTTCTATACATCGGAGAAGAAAAGAGAATGACAAAGATTACAATCAGTTAACCACAACCTATGAGAAACATCAAAGAATCAGGGTCACCTTGAAGGGGCACAATAACTTAGAAACGCATCATAAGGTTGCAAACGGACACTTGCATTGACTTCGGTTGTTGAACAAGTTCAGATGCAGGAGATTCTTGAGATTCTTGATGATTTTGCCAGGAGGGCACTGATGCGTTCGTTTGGGTTCTTGGGGTGGTCCACTTTGATTCCAAAGAAGTTAACTTGAAGATGAAGTTGCCGGAAGGAGACAGGAAAATGTTGTCTCAAAGAGATTGAGCCAAGATCTGAACTAATCAGACACTCTTAAAGGTCCTGTCAGTTCACAACCATTTGGTGAGGTGACCAATCAAAGATGACCGGGAGAAAGGCTTTGTTTCATCTTATCTCCATTTGCATGTTCATGGTGGCATGTAGAATTTGTGCAGTCTTAACACAAAAGTATGGTAAAAATATTTATGATGCAATTTATCATAACATGTTGTACACCATTGTCTACAAAATCAAAAGAGGATTCTTTTGATACCAAGAAAGAGGGGATTTGAAGACATTAAAGCAGTGATACATCATCTTTGGAAATCCACATTTGAAGTTACTCTAACATAACTAAAGAATCATAACTAGGCTAATAAAACATAGGGACATGCATAAAACACAGGAGAAATACTATAAACATTTGGGAAAGTTTGTGGGTAAGAATGGAGTAAATGTCCTTGTGTATTGGAAGTTTATCTCTATAGTATTTGGCCAAATGGCTAGTGCCGTCTGGTCTCCTGTGCTGTCTTTGAGGGTGGCAGACACAGTCTCTTGCTGAGATCGTTCAGGAGAGCAGAGGTGATAACGGTCTTTGAAGAGAACTGGTTTGAGGGCCGATGACAACACTGGGGAGGGGGAAGGTTTTATGATGTCTAGAGCATTTTGATTAAGTCCATTCGTTACAAGGTAAACAAACTGCAATAATCATGTACGTCTATTGGATTTTTGTCTTCATTATTACATTTATATATTAATTAATTTACAGAGCGTAAGCAACATATCCAAACGCTGTTCTGCTAATAGCCCAAATCAGCGATGTAACGCCCAGCATCTCACTAATTATCAAGGCCAATCTTAATGCCAGGACAGCAGCTGCTGAGCTCAAATGCCCAGACCTGCTGCGAAACTCAGACACCTTTCATGCCAACTGGGAAATGAAGCCTGTGGACTCCATGCCACTAGAACACCATACTGAGCAAGTTTTGTCATATTTCTTACCAAGATTGCCCATTATTTTGAAAGATAAAAAGCAGCTCATTCATTTTGGCGAGAAGAGAATAAGACATAACAAGGAATGGCCATAGAGAAAGTGAGCATTTTAGTGTGTCGCCTCCCAAAGGAGAACCTGAGGAGGTTCTGTGGGTTCTGCTATTGATTTAGCTCGGTCTCAGGTCCTGTTTTCCACCTCACTGTAATGAGAAGACTGGGGATCAAGACTACAGAGGGAAAATAACTCTCACAAAAAAATAGCATCTATAAAGACAGCCAATTTACACAATTTCTCTGAAAAGAAAGATGGGCGGCTAAAGAAAGAAAGTTTTTAGTGGGCTAACTTTTGGACATCTTGCGTGGACTTGGACTTTTGCATGGCAAACAGAGAGACCTATGTGGGACTATGGTTGTATCTCTTTCTTTTAAGGCAGCCAAACAGGGTGGTTGTAAATAGCATCTGCCCATTAAAGCATGTTGTCTTCAGCGCAATGTGTGCTAGATGCTGTCCTATCAAATGGATTTGATAATATAGCTTTTTACAAGTTTGATTTCTTGCAAAACGATTTTATCACACGATACGGGAGCTTGTGATCTTGGCACGTCTGCTGAACTTCGTACTCAACTCACATGTGCTGTGACTTTTGGAGAATGCACACATTCGCACCAATGCACTGCACCAGTACCTAGGGTACACTTTTAATGCCAGGGAAACACATGGCCAAATGTACATTATCCAGCCCAAAACTCTAATAGAGCAAGCTAATTGGAGTTGGCTTTGTGCTCTACTGATTCCCATCATTAAAATGCGGATCTCCTTTCCGAGACAGACCTAGCCAATGTGGCATTGCACTGAGGAACAGTGGCCAAAGTTAGCATGACAGCCAGTGCTAATGATTCCTCTAGAGGACCCTTAGAGGAAGAGTTAACAATGTGTGTAAAGAGATAAAGTGAATCATTTGACTCCATTTCAAAGAAACCACAACAGCTCTAAGCATTATTAACAATGCTTTACATATACACACATATATTTATATCATGAATGATTATCTGAAATTTACCGCTCACGGCGGTCTTCATGATTGTGTCATAAGTTTTAGTCACAGTTTTAAATGAGTTTACTGTTTACCAATTCATATCTGATAGACATGAGTACAGCCTATTCCATGTCTGCTTATCTTACTCTCGCACACTTCATTGTTAAAGTGAGCGTTTTCAGATGTTTTTATTGCACCGTACAAAACCTTTCCCATCTTTTGTGGTGCTGAGTTCATTGTTACAAGGAAGCTCAGAGGACTTGTCATTTGATTGAATTTTGTTGACCTAAGCACACCATTCAGAACACTTATCAACAAATGACCAGATCGAGGTTGACATACATATTGTCGAATCTGATGAGTGGGAGTGGAGCGGCACAATGGAGCTTATATTGAATCTTCTTGCAAGCATGCTAGCGGAGGACCAGTAGGGAGCCAGGTGGAAAGCTTTATAAACAAACCTGCCTGAATGACACAATGTGTGCTATGCACCATATGTTAAAAGTCAGCGATCGGAACAGCTTGAAATATTCTAAAGGAAAATGAATCAAGAATAGCAACACGTACATATTGTGCCCTATGGGCATTTAGGGTGGACAGATGGTTGACAGAGACTTTGTCATACTGTCCTTGACTCTCTTACGTATTCAGTCATGGCAAAAGTTTGTGAATGCTTTCCTGATGCTATTTTTTAATCCAGTTATATGCATCACATAACATATTTTGACAGATCTTTTAATACATTGATTCTGCAAGTGTGATTTTTTTTAATGTATGTGCTGTGTGGTATTAAATAGTGTAACATGACACTTCACAGCAGATGTGCTGGATGTGTAGGTGAGTAGATAAGTTGACATTTAGTCTATTTTTTTATTTTTTTTTGTGCAACTTCTCAAAAGAATTTGGTGTTTGGGGGGGTCCCCACAGACATCAACCCAGAAGAAGCAGCAGTAGAGAGCCAGAAGAAGAGAGAGAAGGGTCGCTGGGAATTTGTCTCTAATAAATCCTGAGAAAGGCCCCACCTATCCGGGTTTGCTTGACCAATGAGAAGGGTGGGATTTCCAAGCGGGAAAATTCCTCTGTGGTTGATTTATGAATCTTTGTTTTAAGCGTGCTCATTTGCAATGGCAGCTGGATTGGTTTCTGATGAAGAAACTAAGAAAGATTCTTGTAATACTAATATGTTGCGTAGCTATCGGCATATCATGTACACAATCATTTTGATCTTCAAAGTACCAATTTATAGAGACCAAACGTGGTATAGGTGAGGTTACATTGACCGTTGGTTCTATCATAAAATACACAGTATCAAGAAAATAATAGAATTAAAAACACTACACAAGACAGTAAATCATTCACACAATTTTCTGGGATGCATGTTCATTTATAGATCAGATTAAGGCTGCAAAGTAAGTTTTAAAGTCTGTTTCTGTCTTCCCCATTGTCTCTGTCTCGACCACGTGACCACATTTTTTTAACAGCCATAACTTATCTGATCATGGTCATGGTAACTAAGACCTTCTTGCCCTTGTTGGGGGGATGGGACCACAGATCCCAGAGTGAGTTTTAAATATTATTTGTAAAACTATAACAAATACTTGTGTCTGATTTGACTCAGTCGTTACAATACTGTATCCAGTGTAAATAGCATCAGTGATTTATAATGGGTTCTATTTGTAGACAGGTGTCAGGCGTTAAAAATAAACCTCTGAAACGTAGTGTTTTTATAGTACAGTGACCTCTTATATGTCAAAGATTAAAATAAAATGTTATTTTTTTTTGAAAGATAGAAAGAATAAATGAATCTGCTAGAGATGTTCCAGGTCTGTAGTGACTGGAATGTTTTCTGTGGTATCTTTCCCTTTCTACTGTATTTGATCTCAGGATAGTCTGTAGTGAAGGGTTCGGCACTCTGTGCATTGTGATGTCATCAGCCAATCAGCATTGTCATGTCATTTTTCTGCAGACTAGTCACATGATATTTACAGTTCAAAAATTGTGTGTCAGAGTACCTCCTCCTCACCTGCTCTTTGCACATTACTTGTTATGCTTCACACAGCGAGGAGTAATTTCATTTAGCAAGGTCGCTTTCCTATTCACGGATCTGTGGATAAAGTGTTCATGTCTCCCACTGTGATTTGTAATGTTTTTTTCACTGTATATTTAGTGTTGAGCTGACTTGTTTTATCACATTATCAGGTATATGCAAATAGTGGTGTTTTTATGAGGTATCTGCTTTCTTTACTTAAAAAAGTGTGTTATGTTAGCCACTTCTAAATGGGCAACCATTGGGGAGTTTATTACAGGATAAGCACATTTTTCCAGAGTAATAAAGTATGTAGATGAGGTAATAATAAATACAGTGTCAAGTACAGTTTATGAAGAGAATTTATTTATAGAAAAAAGATACAAGTGGGAAATTAAGTATTTTCTTTAATTTGTTGAGACTAGATGTTTGCATATTTCTGGTCATGATTGTCTATTTTATGGAGTTGTCAGTGTGTGAAACCCAGGGATCTCGTCAGGATTCACACATGGGTCTGATTGGGTGATTCACATGATTCTCTGATCATATCCCATTTACCAAATGTCCTAGGAGTCTGACAGTACATCAAATGGAGAGGCATTAAGATGCTTAAGGGAACTAAAGACCATTTAATATCCCACTACATACATAGAAAATATTTGAAAAAGGAGAAGAAAATGCTCTGGATGGGATGATTAAAAGATACCTTTTCCATTCACAGACCTCAGAATTTCCATTATGTATTCCCATGATCATTAAATAGTGCAAAGAGATCTCTCCGGCTGAGATACATTCTCCAGTCCTCCAGAGGAACACGAGCACACACACACACACACACACACACACACACACACACACACACACACACACACACACACACACACACACACACACACACAGAATCTAGATTCTCTGTTTCCTCTCGCTGATGATGGTGCCTTGGGTGACACAGTTTTCATATTTCATCAAGGGCCACAGACACATATGCAAATTTGTCTCCCTTAGAACACACACTGGCTCTGGGAGGGTGTCACTTATTGATGCCAGTGCTTATTTAAAGAGACCATCTCTCATCCTGCACTTTCTATTAGATTTCACTCAAACCTGCACTATTTAGACTAGGCTTTTGCCTCCACTCAGACAGAAACGTCTGAATTTGTCCCCTGCCTGTATCATTTATTGTTCTCTCATTCTCTGTAAGGCCTCTGAAAGCAATTTGGACAGAGCTCTTGGTTTGGGAATACAGCAGCAACTCGTCACCAAAACCTGAACAATGATGACGTATTTTAATGTATAATCATCAGATGCAATTATTATTCAGTGTCCAACTGATAAATTACCCTGTGGCTACTTATCCCAGGACTTCCTGTATTGTCCACATGCCTTTTTTCTACTGCTGTCATATCAGAAACGAGCAAATAACGTTCCATTTGATGACATTTTTTTTTTCTTTTTGCATGTATTTCTAGAGCCCTAAATTCCCTCGTTAATTTCCATCTTGATAGACTTTGATGACAGTCTTTTTGAAGACTCGATCAAAGCGGGCTGCTTTTCATGGCAGTGATGTTTGCTTTCATTGAGGAGACGAGAGGCAGCACTCACTTTTCTTCAAACCATAACTCCTTTTCCACTTTAGGGGAATGGGACTGACATGACCAATGTTCATCAGTGAGTCACCTTTGAATCAGGAGGCACTTCATATTTCAAACGTTCCTACAGCATCCTTCACATGAGACTGCAAATGTTTCAATTGTGGTTAAATTCAAGACATGAAAAGCTTGTTTGATCAATAATGGATACATATTGATGACTTTTCACTGTATTTGAACTACACTGCATGTGTCTTGTGTGTGTGAACGAGTGAAATAACTGCAAGTTGAAGAGCCTGCAAGAGATTTGGACCAATGTTGACTTCCTTTTAATGGCTATTAAAATGTGGACTCGTAGATTTTGACCTGCTCCAGCACAGTTCCTGAACCCTCCTTAAAGAGATAGTTCACCCAAAAATGAAAATGCTATCATCATTTACTCACCCTCATGTTGTTCCAAACCTGTATGATTTCCTTTCCTCTGCTGAACACAAAAGAAGATATTTTAAAGAAGGTTGGTAATTAAACAGATGCTGGTCCCCATTAACTTCCATAGTATTTTTTTTTTCCTACTATGGAAGTCAATGGGGTCCATCAGTCGTTTGGTTACCGACTTTCTTCAAAATATCTTCTTTTGTGTTCAGCAGAAGAAAAAAAGTCACACAGGTTTGGAACAACATGAGGGTGAGCAAATGATGACAGCATTTTCATTTTTGGGTGAACTATCTCTTTAAACAGTCACAAGGAGCATTCACGATGGGCATTCTGTGTCTCTATATGTTACAGTACTAATTTCCCTCTTTTTTGTGCTATCCATTGTTTTAACGGTTGCTGCCCCAAATTAAATTTAAAGTAACGTAAAGGTAAATTTAATTAAATTGTTCAGGCACCAGACAAATCAAATCTGGTCAAGTAATTATAAAAGAAAAAAAAAGTAATTCCAGGTAATTAGCTCATAAACCACCGAGACACAAAATGAATGCCGTCCTATACCCACAATAACACATAGAATATTGACTTAAATGACACATTCACAAATCGAAGGTTTTTAGGTCAAAAGGTGTTAAGAAAACATGAAAAAAAAAAAAAAAACGGTTCACTTTTCCAACAGCGTTTGTATTTTTTTCTCAAATGACAAAAACACCCTAATGAAAACACAAACTGTACCAAGGAGACTGCTGCTTAAGTTCACTTCACACTTTCATTTGATTTCACCAAAAAGAGTCCTTGATTCACAGTACGTCTCAACACACACAAAGTTCTTTTCTGTCTTTGACTGGGGAAGGTGTATGTGTGTGTAGGCCTGTCACGATAACAAATTTTGCTGGACGATAAATTGTCCAAGAAATTATCGCGATAAACGATAATATTGCCGTTCTGAGACCATTTTCATTTAATATAATTATAATGGCATAATAATGCAGGTCCACCTTTTCAACGATCTATAAACTTTTATTTCTAAAGAATATTAAACATTGAAAACGGAAAACATTTTAAATATCCAAAAAAATGAACAAAACAACCAAAAACAATGAAAGCAATGGACTCTTAGTGTCTGTTAACAAAATAAATGTCTGTTAATAAATAAAATGGATGTAAACAAAATTGCACTTCAAAAAATATTAAACATTAGGCTTTAGACATTAGGCTTAAATAGTGATACATTCCATAACAGGCAAAACTGACAGTTAGGACCTTTGTAAACAAAAAAAAAAAAAAAGCCTCAACAAGCCATATGGCACAATTTTGCACTGTTACTCCTGTTACTTTGTCCTCCTGTTACTTTGTCAAGTGATTGTGTACTGTCGGGAAGACGGAGACGCACTTTATTGCGTGTATGATACGCACTGAAAATACTTGGTTAGGATTAGGGGTGAGGAGTGCGTGCGTATTACACGCCATAAAGAGCGTATCATATGCACGCAAAAACTAGTTTTGGCGTATAAATGGCACGAGAAATAACATTCGTGGTATAGATACGCATTTTCATGCGATAGGGCTCGCTGTCGCAACTCACAACTAGCGTCTTCTCTCTCTCCCGGCAGTAGCCGCAAACACTCCCGCCGGCGCTTTCCCATACAAAGACCATGTGACTGACAAGCGCCGCGGCGCCGCCTCCCCACACAAAGACCATGCAACTGACAACAAGAGGGTTCATTCCTCCTATACGCTAAAGAACCGAGCGAGAGTGGTCATCCAGTCTCTTTGGTAGAGAGAGAGAGAGACGAGGAAAACAAACAAGCATGCAAATGGAATTATCGCGGCCGGAAAAATTATTGAGCTCATTTTTTTTATCGTGCGATTAATCGACTTATCGACTATCGCGACAGGCCTATGTGTGTGTTGACTGCGTGAAGCAGGCTGCGTTGCAGCCACACCACTGAAAATCCAAGGCCTTGAAAGAGTTTGGTGACTTAGCGTGAGGTTAAAAGATGATGGACATCAGTGCTAATACCAGTGGCAGGCGAAACAGGCTGCAGTTATGTTTCACCAGGCAGGCGAACTGTGCAGAGCTCAATTCCTCCGTCACTTTTTGCGGTCGCACCCGGTCAGCACACATAGAGAATCCAGCAACAAATAGCAGCGACTGGCCTTCAGGTACATGTGTCCCACATAGATAACCTGCACATTTTCTTCGCTCCCATGTACCATTTTCTCTTTACTTCCTCATTGTTGGTTTCTGCCCTTTTGGAAAAGTGAAAGAGATTTTTTTTCTGTATGGCCACATAGTAAAGCTTTTAATAGGCCTACCTTTTATAATGCTAAGACGTACTATTGCTGCCATTGATGCCAACATTACAGTACAAGGCACATAACCTTGCAATAATAATGAAAGTTAACAACTACGGTTATTGTTAGAACTTATAGCGGTTTTGTAATCCTGATTTTATTGAAAATGGAATTCGATGCAGCAGTATTTTGTTGTCTAGATAGCAAAAGTTAAAACAGAAGTGGTAAATCTCAGGAAAAAAGGTAAGTAGTGGTAAAAAAAACCACATACACATTGTATGATTTTTAAATAATTAATTTGCATTTTATTGCATGACATAAGTATTTGATACATCAGAAAAGCAGAACTTAATATTTGGAAGGAAACCTTTGTTTGCAATTACAGAGATTATACGTTTCCTGTAGTTCTTGACCAGGTTTGCACACACTGCAGCAGGGATTTTGGCCCACTCCTCCATACAGACCTTCTCCAGATCCTTCAGGTTTCGGGGCTGTCGCTGGGCAATACAGACTTTCAGCTCCATCCAAAGAATTTCTATTGGGTTCAGGTCTGGAGACTGGCTAGGCCACTCCAGGACCTTGAGATGCTTCTTACGGAGCCACTCCTTAGTTGCCCTGGCTGTGTGTTTCGGGTCGTTGTCATGCTGGAAGACCCAGCCACGACCCATCTTCAATGCTCTTACTGAGGGAAGGAGGTTGTTGGCCAAGATCTCGCGATACATGGCCCCATCCATCCTCCCCTCAATACGGTGCAGTCCTCATGTCCCCTTTGCAGAAAAGCATCCCCAAAGAATGATGTTTCCACCTCCATGCTTCACGGTTGGGATGGTGTTCTTGGGGTTGTACTCATCCTTCTTCTTCCTCCAAACATGGCGAGTGGAGTTTAGACCAAAAAGCTTTATTTTTGTCTCATCAGACCGCATGACCTTCTCCCATTCCTCCTCTGGATCATCCAGATGGTCATTGGCAAATTTCAGACGGGCCTGGACATGCGCTGGCTTGAGCAGGGGGACCTTGCGTGCACTGCAGAATTTTAATCCATGATGGCGTAGTGTGTTACTAATGGTTTTCTTTGAGACTGTGGTCCCAGCTCTCTTCAGGTCATTGACCAGGTCCTGCCGTGTAGTTCTGGGCTGATCCCTCACCTTCCTCATGATCATTGATGCCCCACGAGGTGAGATCTTGCATGGTGCCCCAGACCGAGGGAGATTGACCGTCATCTTGAACTTCTTCCATTTTCTAATAATTGCGCCAACAGTTGTTGCCTTCTCACCAAGCTGCTTGCCTATTGTTCTGAAGCCCATCCGAGCCTTGTGCAGGTCTACAATTTTATCCCTGATGTCCTTACACAGCTCTCTGGTCTTGGCCATTGTGGAGAGGTTGGAGTCTGTTTGATTGAGTGTGTGGACAGGTGTCTTTTATACAGGTAACGAGTTCAAACAGGTGCAGTTAATACAGATAATGAGTGGAGAACAGGAGGGTTTCTTCAAGAAAAACTAACAGGTCTGTGACAGCCGGAATTCTTACTGGTTGGTAGGTGATCAAATACTTATGTCATGCAATAAAATGCAAATTAATTATTTAAAAATCATACAATGTGATTTTCTGGATTTTTGTTATATATTCCGTCTCTCACAGTTGAAGTGTACCTATGATAAAAATTACAGACCTCTACATGCCTTGTAAGTAGGAAATTATTCTATTATTATTATTCCACGGTACGCCTCCCGGAAGCGGTGAGCCCGTGTCTTCACTGTTGGTTGATCCTCCCCCCTGTTATAGGCTGGAATCATCCCAGTGACATTCCATATGTTGTACTGCCCGGTTATCCGCCCAGTCCATATGTGTATCCCCCACATGTTACCTCCCTTCGGGCAGGATGTGGTTTCCGCAGCGTCCCTTCCTTCCTTGTCAGGGTAAGCTTTCCCAGTGGTCCTGTGGAACAGCAGTCGACTTCCCTGGCCTAAGCCTCGCCCTTCTCCGTCTTAGAGTTGCGGGGGGACTTGAGTGGGGCGGAGCGCGTGATGCATCTCACGCACGCCAATGCACCCATTGGCTCGTTCTAACATGCTCGAAGAAGACAGGCTCCCTAGCATGATCCCATTCAGTCGACGTCGACTACGTCCGCCGTTCCCTCCTTCAGGGAACGGTGGGTTGCATTTGCAACCAGGACGATATCCAGCAATCGATTTAAATAGTACTTTGGGTTCAATTTGTCGTTTAATTCCGCTAGCTGCCTGTCTCCTGAACACCCTGTAAAAAAAAAAACGCGGTCTCTGTAGACACCCCAGTCTCCACAAATGGCAAGAAAAACAAACTGGGCTAACCCGCACCACGAAACATAACAAACTGTTCCAGCCAATAACCGACAAGAAGGATTTGGGGTGTGGTTTGGGGGGTTAGTGCGCGGATGAGGAGGAAGGAGGGTCTAGCTAGCCTCCGTTTTGTTTGACAATACTTTAAACGTCAACAAGAAGTGACGTCACTAACATCACTTAGAGCACCTTTAAACTAACTAGCGTTATATGATTATTTTTTTTGATTATTCATTCTTTGTGAATTTGCTTGTTCACATGACAATTCGCAGCATTTACGACAGTGTATTACGTAGGCTACTCCTGCACATGAAAGGAAGAGAGAAGAACAAAATATATCAGTTCAATTGTAAGTAGGCCTATATCCTTTGTGTGATATGTATCATAATGATATTGTAATTGTTTTGTGATGTGCTTGCTGACATCGAGTTTGACACTCACGCTTTCACTGTGAGATGTATGCAGTTATATGGCCCCACAAATTCAAGATACACAGGCATATTTGTGCCAATGAGTTTTTGTCTTATAGGCTATTTATATCATATATCACATGAGCAAGAGTGCTGTTTTTCCAAAATATCAGCACGATTGCAAATGTGATAGGCCTATTTATTTATATAACAGTTAAATAAACAATAGTTACATTTTAGATTAAATATTGTCAATATTGTTTGTTTTTCCTTTATTTCGCCAACAAAAATTTCAAACTGAAATCCAAAATCGCATACTTCCCTACTACATATTAGGCGAAAAATATTAGCCTATGAGACAAAAGAAGTACTGGTATATGTTCAAATTCACAGTAGGCCCTACTCATAAAAGAGTAGGCAAAAAATACCCGGATGACCTACTTCTTCTGGCAAGATTCTGAAGTGTGAATACGATGGACACTTTACTATCCCATGAGGCCACGGGAGAGGATTTATGAATGGTAATGAAGCGACATAACTGACGCTGGTAATGACAACATGGTGAATGTAGTACGTCCAGATTACATTCATGCTACACACATTCATACTATATAGAAAATTATTTTTAGCGGTCATGGAGTAATTATTTATTCAAAATAAGTAGGCCTACCTACTCAAGAGAGTATTTAAAGTACATTTGAATTAAAAGTTAAAATTAGAAATCATTTTATATTTAAATGTTGAAAAAAAAAAAAAAAAACAATCTCATAGCATTATTTATGTAGGCTAATTGTAATGCACTGTAAATATATTAATGCCACTTCTGATGTCGCTTTTGTGTCTCCTCTGCACTGCAAAGATGGATTTTGTTGATAATGATTTAATTTTATTGGTAACAGCCCTATACTGTGTTAATAATCTTATTGAGTTTAATTTGAATGTTAGAATTTGACATAAAAGGTGATGCATCTAATATGTTTAGAGAAAAAAAAAGAAGAAGCTCTTATATTGGTAAAAATGCCCCTGGAAATCAATTTAAGGTGGCAAATATTAAATGTTAATTTCTGCTGCTGTGAACTGACCGCCGTATAGAATATGAATAATATGAATGTCTCTGTGAGTCAGCTGTCCACAACAGGCCTAAACCAGCCATGTTACCAGCCCAAAAACACACTCAGCAAAATATCATCTATATTGTTATCAACAATTATTATTTATTTTTTTTGTCAATATTGAACATTCCTAATGCACAGTATTATTTTTTTATATCTTCAGGTGTTAAAATGGTCTTAAAACCTTACACAGGGTTGCTGCAAATTTGTTAAGGTAAAGTTTATGTTTTACTAAAAATAACTGGTTCATAAATCGAGCTACACTCATTTTGATTTACTTTGGTTTTTCATTTACTAAAAAGGAAGTCGTATCTACAACAACTGCTTTATCTGGAATAAAAACAACAACAACAACAACATCTAAGAGAAATATAGAGGAGAAACTGGGAAGAGTGTGTGAAAGAAAGCATGTGGGGAACAGTAATTGACTCTGGCTGATGTACTTAAAGTTATCCTAATGGAGGCAGTGAAGCAGAAATGGCAGCAGGTTAGAGGGAGGTCAGCACACACAGGGCTGCAGGCAATGAGTTCGGGCCGCCTGTCCGACAGGACCACTCGGCTGTGACATGGGGAGATGGAAATGCAAAAGATAGCACGTGCTCAGCAGCATAACAACATCTTCAGAACCTCTCAGCACAGTTGTGATTAGACAGAGACACCAGTTTAGGCTTGTTTTACGGTAATAAACACCTGGTTAGTTTGATCGGTTAAGAAATATGCCTCTTAAATATGATCAGAGATGCCCTCTGAAAAGTACAGAACATCTACTACTGAGGCTGAGATAATTTCCTTGAATACATAATTCATCAATATGATGCTGAAATGTTTTGGGGTATTTTTTGATGAAAAAGAAAGCAAAATAATTTCTTCTAGCTTCCGATGGACCTTTGTTCACTGACCTCAGGCAAGAGCCCACACAAATTGTCTGTTTTAATCTATCTGATTAGCTGGTCTCTATGCATTTTTTTGGGAACTGGTGCAAAGATTTTGAACAGGTCTGACAAGTCAGTGGCTGCTACATGCCAGGCATCCACAATGAGCGCCGGAAGAACGAGTTGTTTGGAGGGTTTGACATTTGACAGTTTTACATGTTTGTGAGGTTCGTGGAGTCAAATCTTGAAAGCTAAGTTTTGTTTGAGGCACTTGTTCACCCCTTTTTTTCTGTGTTGTCTAAACAACCTTTTCTGAAGGCTGCTGCCCCATTATTTGGAAGATGTACAATCTCTAGCAGGTGTGTCCAATCCTTCTCCTGGAGAGCCATATTCCTGCAGAGTTTAGAGCTTGCCCTGATTAAACACACCCAAACCAGCTAATTAGGGTCTTCGTGGTTACTGGAAGCTTCCAGGCAGGTGTTGGAGCTAAACTCTACAGGTACAGTAGGTGGCCCTCCAGGAGCAGGATTGGTCGCTCTAGTTCTATGGTGTGTCCATCTGTTACTGTGCTCTAGGAGACAGAGGATGGAAAAAAAGCAACAACAACAAAAAGCCATCTCATTAAAAAAACAAAAACAAAACATTTTACCCTAAAACTTAAAAATTTGTTGACAGTCAAAAACATTTGCTGACAGTTAAAAAAAGAAATAATAATAATACATATTAAATCTAAATAAATAATGGACAGTGTGCAGGTGTTAAATGTTGGCTTACACATTACACTTTTTTTTTTTTTGTTCTGTAAAAAAAAAAAAAAGTTTATCACGGTTTCCACAAAAATATTAAGCAGCACAACTGTTTTCAAGATTTACATTAAGAAATGTATATTGAGCACCAAAATAGCATCAGAATGATTTCTGAAGGATCATGAGACACTGAAGACTGGAGTAATTCAGCTTTGCCATCACTGGAATAAGTTACTTTAAAAAAAAAATTATAATAATTAAAATAGAAAACAGTTATTTGACATTGTAATAATATTTCACAATATTAATTTTTAAATGCAGTCTTGTTGACCATAAGAGACTTATTTCAAAAACAATAAAAAACATTTTTTTTTCTCTGTTTAGATCATCTAAAAGTCAAAAGTCTAGCTTTTTTTTAGGGGACAGTTTCTAATATCCCTACCCTACGTATCTAATGAATTGCTCACAGACTTGACAGGCCCTGTGCTGGACTGTCTGGTTCTTTCACATCTCTCTCGCTCCCTCTCTCATCTCTTTAGAGGGGTTTTTACTCCAGCTGAGGAGGACTGTGCTTCAGTCTCACAAATCTGAAGAGTTTGTCCCTGACTGTGGCATTTACCTCTCTTCTGGCTATACACTGGAGTATTTGTCTTGTCAGCACATGACTATAATTTCCCAACTGAACGTTTCTTGTGTTCTCCTAATTGGTGCTTTTGACCTACCTGACCTACCTGGAATCATAGGATATTCAATAAACAGTAATGAAAAGGAAATTACTTTTTTTTAACCTGTTGATTGTGTATTTGGACACCCCAAGTGCATATTTTGGAATGAATGATCACAATATTGCGTTCATTTCTTTTCAGACAGTGTTGTGGAAATGGTTCTTGGATTCTTGTGCATTTACAGATGTAAATATTTCAGAGAATCCGGTGCTTGTCTACAAGCATGTAGCCCCACTTTTACTCAGCAGCGCTTGAGCCCAGTGCAGATAATGCGTTCTTGTCCTCCAGGGACCTACAGTGCTGATGTACCAAAGCTTCTCTAGATCATTTCACAGAGGAAGATGGAAACGGCAGGCTGTTTTTATTTATTAATGAGTCCTCGCATTAGACACTCTCGACTCTTGAGGCAGTTTTATTTTTGAACGTCATTCATCCGGTGTTATGCAATATGCCATGCACATCACCGTCAATGTCAGGATGTCAAACGAGATGACTGCTAATTAGACTACCAAACAGCTCCATGCTATCACAGTATGGTGTTTCTAACATTGAGCCCATTGATATTAAGCCAACAGGTCTTACAGGGACTTACAGGGACTACATTTTCAACAGGGACTACAGTTGAGTAAAGTTGACTACAGATGAGAAGGTCAGAAGGTTGTTTTTCCCTTGTAAGTTAATTTGAGGTTAATGATTGTGATGTAAGGAAAAATGTTTGCGTTTGATGCTGAAGATGATGTGGGAGATCTGTTTCTAATCTCTCAGACTGCAGTCGGATTGGCATCACATGACCACCGGCTCCCCATCGAGACAGATCATGCTCCGAGTTAGCGATTCCCACCCGGCTCCCCCCTCCACCTGGACCCAGATAACACTCAATAATTCATATCACTGCTTGCTGAACAGACTGCCGTCCTGCTGAGCGATAGGAGGTCGTCCAGCCCCCCTCACCAGGCCCCTGGTCGTGAGACTCCCACCCCAGCTGTGTGCCTCAGGGCCAGCCCTCCCGACCCTGAAAAACCCCTAATCATCTCCAGTTTCACATGGATGAAACCCATGTTGTAGAATGGAGACTTTCCTATTAGTAAAAAGATGTTCTTTGGAACTCATTGAACAACTTTCTTTTTGTCATGCCAGAATGTTAAAAATCTATATATTTTTTTCTATCTTGAAAAGGATGAATATTGATTGATTTGATTGATTGTGCGTGTGTGTATGCTCATTCTCAGCAAACAGCCGTGATCTTACACTTGCATTCATTTACTCAGCCTTTAAATTTGACATTTATGGATTATTACATATACAGGTGCTGGTCATAAAATTAGAATATCATCGTTGATTTATTTCAAGAATTCAACTTAACAGGTGAAACTAATATATTATATAGACTCATTACATGCAAAGTGAGATATTGCAAGCCTTTATTTGTTATAATTTTGATGATTATGGCTTACAGCTTATGAAACCCACGAAATCAAAATCCCAGAAAATTAGAATATTACATGAAATCACACAGTAATTACACAGTAATACCATGGTCATTTTGGCAGTGTGGGCAGGTGCAAATCCTGCTGGAAAATGAAGGAAGCATGAAGTGCTCTGGAAATGTCCTGGTAGACGGCTGCGTTGATTTAATAAAGCACAGTGGACCAAAGTCCTCTTTTCTGATGAGAGCAAATTTTGCATCTCATTTGGAAACCAAGGTCCCAGAGTCTGGAGGAAGAATGGAGAGGCACACAATCCAAGATGCTTGAAGTCCAGTGTGAAGTTTCCACAGTCTGTGTTGGTTTGGGGAGCCATGTCATCGGCTGGTGTTGGTCCACTGTGCTGTCCACTCAACGCAGCTGTCTACCAGGACATTTTCAGAGCACTTCATGCTTCCTTCAGCAGACAAGCTTTATGGAGATGCTGACTTCATTTTCCAGCAGGATTTGCACCTGCCCACACTGCCAAAAGAACCAAAACCTGGTTCAATGACCATGGTATTACTGTATAATTACTGTGTGATTTCATGTAATATTCTAATTTTCTGGGATTTTGATTTCGTGGGTTTCATAAGCTGTAAGCCATAATCATCCAAATTATAACAAATAAAGGGTTGAAATATCTCACTTCGCATGTAATGAGTCTATATAATATATTAGTTTCACCTGTTAAGTTGAATTCTTGAAATAAATCAACTTTTTGATGATATTCTAATTTTATGACCAGCACCTGTAATTATTATAATAATGTATTATAAAATACAGTTATTATATATAACGGTTTGCTTTAACATTATTGTTCTATAATAACAACCATAAGAAAAACACATTTGTCACATGGGGAAGTTGTCACAAGGAATAATATCTCAGTAACTACTGCATAAGTTTATGAGACAAAAGTAAAATTAATCTAATTCCTTTCTAATGTTTGGGAAAGCGATGATCAAATGAGCTTACTCAAGTTATTTGGCACATGGGGAAATTTAGATAATTTTATCCTTTTAGAAATTAATAGAAAAGACTGCAGTCATATATATATAAATATATGGGAAAGGAATGCAAATAATGTGGTGTTCCTCCACAATTTATGCTTAATGCTCAGGAAGCAGCCGTAAGCTTATGATTGCATTCATTGACTCAGACTGCAAATTATTTCAGATTCCACGGATTACATGTGCTGAAATTGAAAGAAAAGCTGAATTTCTGTGTCTTGCTACAGTAGCTAATGTCCCAAGTGGCTTGGCTTGCCAAAATATCACCCAGAACTGTGGGTTTAACAGCTTGCTTATGAGCTAAAATTGGCTATTTACAACCTCTTCAGTAGACACAGTGCTGAATTAACTGGCCATTCCTTCTTCGGACGCTGCAGTATTTTTAAGTTTATTTATTTATTTTATTTTATTTTAACCCAAGCTTAACTCACCCCCCCAACTGCACATTTTCCATGCAGCTTAGGTTTGTGTTAAAAAACGAAGTGAATGTCTGCACTCTTTGTTGTGTATCAGATGTGTGAAATGATCGACTAGTTTACATTCAGTTAGTGAAGCAATTATGTGCTAGAAATAAGAGCTGCAAGTGTCTCTTCACAAAATTGTCTGGGTGGTGGTGATGATACTGACTGCCAGATGGTACAATGTGGGACAACATATGTGACACAAAATGGAGGGAAAGTCATGCCTGTGCTCCAATCATCCCTCGTCTTGCACCATTTGATTGAATTCTCATTATGATACACTCGCATAATTGTGTTTGTATCTGATATTTTAATGGCTCATGTTGCATATAATTATGTAGTAATTATCTGTCTCTCTGCACCAAGCAGAGATGCAGAACTGTACTGCAGGTGTCACTTACATTTTGGGTTGATTCCAATCACTTCTCAACAGTCTGGTTTAAACTAAATATACACTAGGATGCTCAGACCACAGTCGTTTTGTTTTCCCCTTTAAACCAAGTCCCCTGGATATCAGGGGTTAGCTGTATAATGCCTGATCAAAATTTACTTCATGCTGTTGTAGCTTATCATCTACAAAGTTATAAGTTCAGATAATGTAATTACAGTAGATAACTGCAACATGACAGGAGAAACCAAAGTATGTTGTAACACAAGGAAATTGGCACTATCGCCATAACATTTTGAGTGAAATGTGCAATTACACAAATGTTAGTTTTACTTTTCTCTGTATTGTCTTATATTCAAACATATACCCTGACTTGGTTTTTAATATTTTAAAACGTAATTGATACACAATGATCCAAAAAGACCAAATCATGACGTGAATGTGGGCAGCCACGCATTCGTTTTCAGAAGTTTCTATTTCGGTCCGTCTCAAAAGTTTCCATTTTGGCAACCCCAGAGTTTTCAAACTAAAACAGTGGCGTTTCCAAAAGTCTCAGTTTTCGAGGTACGGAAACTTTACGGAAACCAGTAGTGTGGATTAGAGCCCTGCACGGGCCAAAAACTCCAGCCCTAACCCGGCCCTGGCCCGTGGTGTTCAAGCCCTACCCGGCCCCAGCCCGACAACGGCTGCAATTTTTTCAGCCTGAACCCGACCCGACCCGACCCGACCCGACCCGAGACCAACATCAATATCACTTTAAACTCTCTCTAATGCGCGCTCTTTGATGCGCGCTCTCTCTGATGCGCGCTGTCTCTGCTACACGCAAACACGCACGTCACATGCTACTAAAAGGTAAACTTTTATTATTGGCCTGAAACATCACCAATCATGCCCACAAATATTGAACAGACTGTCCATTCGAGAGAAGCATAAGCATGCAGTAGAGAATATAGCACTACGGGATCCAACCGCAAAAATAAGTAAATAAACGGCGTACCTTTCTTTGCTTTTAATTAACTGGAGAACAGTGTTCAAAAATGAAGAAGTCTTCGCCAACTGGCTAATGTTAAATAAAAAATAAATAAAAAAATCCAACTTCTCCCTGATCCTCTGCATGGTCAACTGTCACCTGTTAATGCACGTGAGTGACGCATGCGTATGCGTATTGCGTTTGTGTTGCTTAGGCGATGTATAATATTTATAATATTATAATAAATATAACAATATTTCATACACATTATGTGACGTGTGCTCTGCACGTACAGTATATTATTTATGGGCACAATGAAAGGAGAGAAGCTAAATAAGCCTGAGTCCAACCCGAGCCCGCCGGGTCCCAACAGGCTTGCAGACCTCTAGTGTGGATGCCAGGCGTAACCATAGTTATGCTTTTTAAACTGGGCCTTATTATCAATGTTGAAAATTGTTGTGCTGCTTAACATTTTTGTGATAGTTTTTTTTCAGGATTCTTCGATTAATAGCAAGTTCAAAATAACTGCATTTATTTAAAATAAAACTGGAATTTATTTAGCTTTCATAACTTGTGTTAAATTAATTATTTGTATTAGGTGATATAGCAATTCAAAAGCATTTATAGTCATATTTTTAAAAGTTAAGACTACATAGATTAACAATATATATTGTAGGATTACTAATTGGGTGCCATAAAAAGAATCCACCCCCATTACACCTCTCTTTTCATTAGTTTATGGTTTGAACAGGGTTAAGAGTTTAAATAGGGCTTGGATTTGCAATGACATATGCTACACTTGTTTTTTGATGACAGTGAATTTGTGACCAGATGTTTCAGTTGATAAGTGGCATTTGCCCTGTCCCAATGCCATGACCAGGGTCAGAGTCACCCTGTCCATTGCAGATTAAGGTGATTAAATGGCTCAGTGTTCATAATTTCCAAAACCCGTAGCATGAGCTGACTCTTTGAAGAAAAAGTAGGCAGGCCTATGTATGAAATTGCTTAATCTTCCTTTTAGTTCATAAGTGTCTTTTAAGGTGTGCATGTCATACATTTTTAAAAGCCTATGGCTGATGCATTACTGTGACAACAACATCAAAGGACTTTTTGCTTTCACGGCAACTTTGCACACTTCGTATTAGGTTGTTGCTCATGTTAATACTCAGAAATACATCGCTTTTACAAATAGGACTTCAAGTAAATGCAGACTTGTCTTGTTGCCTTCCCCTGACTTCCATTCTGTTCTAATTTAAATGTTTGCAGTAACAAAAAGACATACACTTCCTTTCCAGTCAGACATCTCATTTCTCGACCCAATTCATAAGGTATCACGATTACTATTGCACAAGCTGTATGACTTTCTTTTCTCTGTTTAACACAAAATAAGATATTGTGGATGTCTGTTGTCTGTTGTTTTGTCCATTCAGTGAAAGTCAGTGGAATCCAGTGTTGTTTTGTGTAGTGTTGACCATACTACCTTTCATTGTGTGGACCAAAACAGAAAACGTATTCAGAATATGTCTTTTGTGTTAGTGCCCCAATTATAATATACATTTTAATTTACAGAATATACCTTTTATGCAGTGTGTAATAGACTAGCTGTTTGTGAAGGTACAATGTCTGCCAAGTTTTAAAGATCATAGTGCACAATGAATAAAGTTATTGTCTTCTAAAGTAAAAAATAAGTCATCAGTACTTCCTGTTTCATACTTAACAATGTAACAAATTTGCTAAACGCCAGAATATGGTCTTCATTGGCTGCCCATGAACACTGTCTACTTTGACCCGCCCTCAAACACTGTAGTTTGTTGCTGAGGCCTGGAAGAGTTTGGTTTGTATTGTCGACATATCAAGAAACACTGTTCCCCTTCGTTACGAGAACTCCCGCTGCGTCTAATATAAACGCTACGGGGAATGCCTTCGGCATGCGTTATCTGAAGTCACTATACAACTATTCCAATCTGGATTGGTGTGCGTCATCGTGCGTCATGACGTTGCATGTGACGGTGACCCGGACGCTACAGTATATAACATAGACAGTAAAAGAAATGGACACAGCGATCCCATAGGAACTCAATTGAGACAAGTGAAGCCCGTTTTCAGCGATTTCTTAGCACTTCCTTTCCTGACGCGCAGACTCAAACCGAGCAAAGCGTTACACGGACCACGTGAGCAACCCGTCTGTCTTCTAGTAGCTGTGCCAAGAGAAATCTGAATCATTCCCTTCCGAATCTTGCAGAGACGGAGAGTGTGATTAGGAGCTGTCCATGAGCTTGGAGCAGGAGCAACTTTTGCTAGGTATTCTGATTAATTATATTGTCATTTTGCCTCCACGTCTCCCCGATTGCCCGCGAGCTTCTCCTCCCGTCCATACGGTAATCTCTCTAGTGTGCGACAGAGAGTCGCGTGATTATGACGCAATCGTTAGCATACTTTTACAAAAACTGCTTCTACGGGGCCATTACATAAGCTACAAGGTAATGGAGCATTTTATACATTGTCGTGTTTCTTTAGAAATAAAAAATGGACAAATGGAGTCTTCAAACGCCTCAGATGTAAAGTTATTCGCTGTCAAAGTGACGCCAAAATGAATGGAAGTCAATGGGATTGCTAACGCAAGTGAAGTTCCGCTCAAGATGGCGGCACCCGGCCGACTTCAACTTCCGGTCGACTTCCTTCCCGCTTGGTATATAAGGGTCACAGGAACAAGGAAATGACAGCTTCTGTTCTTCAGCAGCGTTCTATGTCAAACTGTACGTCTTATTTGGTGTTGTCTGTCAAATCTACTATGGCGAAGGCAGTGTGCGTCTCCTTGATTTAAGAAAAATTAAAGAAGCAAGGATGGCGCACACTTGCTTTGTGGTTGGGTTGTGAGTGGAGCTTGCACGGACAGTTCTCGAGGGCACTGTCTATTTTGTGCAAACTGAAAGGATTCTGTGACTGGGAATCCCGCGTCTGCCGAGGCAGCGCGTAGATTACAGGTCTGCAGGGTGTAGACTCCGAGTTTACTCTTCCGCTCCCGCCTAAGCCTGTTTAAAAAGAATAAAATAGGCTTGCGTTCCTAGTGCATCAGCTCGCGTCTGTCGAGGCAGCGCGTTGTCTGTTTGCATTGGGTTCGCACGTGGAGCAGTGTTTACAGGTCTCGCGCACGGTTCGGAAGCCCGCGTCACTGCGGCTTCTTCCGACCGTGTTAAAGACCCGGTGTTTGATTTATCTGATTCTGAGGAGTCAGATACTATCAACACTGAACCACGAATATTCACCACATTATGAGGAGTTGCTGGACAAAGACTGGGGCTGTAATGAAATTAAATGTTTGGTAATTTAATAAGAAGGAAGCGACTAAAAAGAGTGCTTCCTGCAAACCCAGTCAAAATCCTTGTGTCAGAGTCTTCCTTTTTCAAACGATCTCCATACTGAGGTATTGAGATTGTGGAATAATTGAAGAAGAAAATTAAAGGGGAATTTAATGATGCAGGGGGTAGAAGAATGTTTCTCCCAGATATCGTATTACCTCTGATGACTCAGACACGTCCCTCCAAAATTAAAGTGGAGCTAATATAAATATTATCTCGAATTTGGTAGGGAAGGCTTATATGGCGGCATGTAAAAAAAAAAAAAAAAAAATGCATACCTATATATGGTAGTCCAGGTCCCCCAGGGACAGTCACCAGCTCCTCATATTCTGGGAAGTCACCTCTTCCCCTCCCCTTCCCCCTGTACAGGGCTCGGGGTCAGAGGAGACGTTCTCATAAAAAAAAAAAAAAAAAGCCCCGAAATCAGGTCTGAGGACTGCCTTTCGGGCTAAGAAAAAATAAATAAATAAACTATGAGGTCCTGGCGTAAAAACGCGGACCCTTATGGGCACTTCATATTATTTTCGGTTAGTTCCTGCCGATCTATCGCTTCAGGTCACCGAATCTCAAAACCTGAGGTCAGTCTCGAGGGACTGATCTCCCTATTAGATTATTCATCGGTTACGTCCTGCCAGTAAACTGCTTCAGACCACCGATAAGCACATTATATCACCTGAGACTAACCCAGAGAAATTGATTTCTCTTGTAGATTGTTTAGACGCCTGGTCAGGCCTTCCGAATATATCTAAATAGACCCTGGGTATAGTTAAAGGATATAGAATCCAGTTTAAAGTGAGACCACCCGATTTTAACGGGGTATTTCACACACTGGTTTTCTCACATCTGCGCCAGGTGATGGAAAATGAAGTTGAATCTCTTTTAGCAAAAGCAATAGAAATTGCCCCTAATCAGGAGAGGGATTCAGGTTTTTACAGCCGTTACTTCATTGTTCCGAAAAAGGATGGTGGACTTCATCCTATTGTAGATCTTAGAGTATTGAATAAATCTTTGAGGAGATTTAGTTTCAATATGCTCACTATACCCAGTATCATTCAGCAAATCAGATCTGAAAGTCCCCATGAAATCAAAATTGACCCTATTTACTTTGTTAGCGCATATTACTAGTCTTGTGGTGAACAATTAATCCGTGCAAGAAAATATTTAAAAAAAATTTTTTTTACCATGGTAATCTTTAATCAAAATCTGAAAATGCCCCTCCCCTCTGCATTGGAGGACCTTCTCTGATGACGTAGGTTTGAGGAATTGGTTTGGGCAACGCGTAACCACTCCCCTCAAACCGTTAGTCTGCTATGAGCAGAGATGGAGAGGAGGAGCGCTAGAGTAAAACCCTGCCCTCTGTTCAATATTCCTTTTCACTGGGAAATACGTCATAACACTGGAGAAAAGTCGTTTGCAACTTCCGGTTCACGGGGACTTGAAGACTGGTTTGTGACAATAGATCTCATGGATGCTTATTTTCATAACTTCATCATCCATTATCATAGGAAGTTCCTTAGGTTCGCTTTTGGGGGGAAAAGCTTACCAATATAGGGTTCTTCCTTTCGGCCTAACTCTATCCCCTTGCACTTTCTGTATGGATGCTGCCCTTGCTCCACTGAGACTTCAGGGGAACCGCATCCTAAATTATTAGATGACTGGCTTATTCTGGCAGAACCAGAGACGCTAGCAATCCAACATCATTTGATGTTTGCGTCATCTTCAGTGCTTGGGGCTAAGGCTCAATGTCAAGAAAAGTTCTCTGTCTCCTCTTCAAAGAATAAAATTTCTTGGAGCTGAGTGGGACTCGCAATCTATGCAAGTTCACTTGACCCAGCCACGTATTTAAAGTATCGTGGCTGCAGTTAGAGCTATCAGGTTAGGCCAGGCCATCACTGTCAAACATTTTCAAGGAATTTTGGGCCTTATGGGGCCCTACAGTGGTGGCTCGGGACCAGGGGGTTTTCCCCAAGGTGCAACCCCTTCCGTATGATTAGAGTTACGACCAGGTACCTTCGTTCTCTAGTCATATGTAAAGACATACGGTTCCTGTCCCAAGGCCAGGTGCTTGGAGCTTCATGTCCCAGAAAAATTCTGACCACGGATGCTTCCCACATGGGCTGGGGTGCGGTCATGGAGGGCCGGTACACCGGCGGGGTCTGGAAGGACCATCACCTCTCATGGCACATCAGTTGCCTGGAGATGCTGGCAGTATTCTTTGCCCTCAGGCATTTCCCTCCAGACCTCAGAGGCCATCAGGTCCTTATTAGGTCTGATAATATATCGGTGGTTTTCTATATCAACCATCAGGGGGGCTTGAGGTCTCGTCCTCTGTGCAAATTGGCCCATCATATTCTATTTTTGTCTAAGGACAAATTTCTCTCTGTGAGGGCTATGTATATACCTGTGGTTGATAATGTGGGAGCAGACACCCTGTCGAGGCAGGGGCCCAGGCCAGGGGAATGGAGGCTCCACCCCAAGGTGGTGGAGCTTATATGGGAGAAGTTCGGCCAGGCGGAGGTAGATTTATTCGCTTCTCATGAGAATTCTCATTGCCCGCTCTGGTTCTCTCTCTCTCCCGTTGGGTCTGGATGCCATGGTACAGACGTGGCCGAGGCAACGTACGCCTTTTCCCCCGGTCGCTCTACTCCCTGGAGCTCTGGAGAGGGTCAGAGGATTTTGAGTATATCTTATTCTCGAAAAACCACACTGGCCTTCTCGAATAGGCCGATCTGGTGGCCGATCTGGTGGCCGAGGTCATCAGATCAGCTACCTCCAGAACTCCCCGGCTCAGGAAGTTTTAATTGAGTTAGCCGGACCCAGCCTTTTACTGCCCTATGGCTTCAGTACTGGGATTCTTCTATACTCTAATCGGGACCTCTCGTCCACGCTCAGAGCCGCTATGGCGCCTACGGCCTCCGTATGCTCTCAGGGTGGTCCACCCGGGTCGTCCCATGACCTCCATATTTCCCTGTAGCCTTCTAGGATGAATCCTGTTATCCTTGCAGGCTGACAGGTCTGTGGAAAGAAAAGCACCTGTCGGTTCTGCGGGATACGTGTATATATGTTAGATTAAAAGAAAATCTACATATTTTGGAAATCTGTTAGCTTTCTAGTATGAAATTTCCCCGGTCACCAATAAGGGTACCGGAGGCTATCTTATGATTTCCTCTGGCTCTTCATCCTTCGTTGCTATAAGTGTGACAGGAGAGCCTTCTAGGCTTTTAGGGTTATCCACTACTGGTGCCTTGGAGTCAGTGTCCTGCCTTTTTAGGCATATGTATATATTGGACCTCACTTCTGAGGCTGTTAACTCAGCCTTTTTCTTACACCAAAAAAGACAAGAATAAAATTCTTAGTATTGTGGGTTCTATAAATTCTCCCCTGTCCTTAGCAATGATCCTCACCTTCAGAGTGCTTTCTGCCTCTGTATGCTGCGTCAAAATCTGGATGAACCCTGTCTCTGCAGGCTATCATATTAAATTGCTTAGAGCCTTTATTCGGCTCCGCAGAGTATATCTATATAGGGTATTAAATGGGAGTTTGTTAGCTTTCTTTGAGATATTTCTCCCCGGTAACCAAGGTACCGGAGGCTATTCTAAAAATTCCTCAGGCTCTTCATCCTTCGTTGCATGTGCGGTGTAAGCAAGAGAGCCTCTTAGGCTTCCAGAGATGATCCACTAAAAAGGTGTTAGGAGTTAAGTGTTCTGCCTGTCATTAATCAGGCCTATCTACTTGGACCTTAATATCGAGGTTGTTGATGCAACCTTCCCTTTGTACACCAAACAAGAAAGAATAAAATTCTTAGAACAGTTGGATCTTTCACTCTCCCTTGCTTTAGTGCTCTTGAGTGTGCCAGATGTTTCACACCAGGGGCGCCTGTTCTCGGTGGGGGCTAGCTGGTACTCGTTCCCCGTAGCGTTTATATTAGACGCAGCGGGAGTTCCCCGTAACGAAGGGGAACGTCTCGGGTTACTGGATGTAACCCTGGTTCCCCGAGAGAGGGGAACGAGACGCTGCGTCCCCTCTCCCCACTTTCGGGGCGCCCTGAGAACAGCTGCTTTGAACCTTTTTCGAAGCTGTCATTTCCTTGTTCCTGTGACCCTTATATAGCGTCCGGGTCACCGTCACATGCAACGTCATGACGCACGATGACGCACACCAATCCAGATTGGAATAGTTGTATAGTGACTTCAGATAACGCATGCCGAAGGCATTCCCCGTAGCGTTTATATTAGACGCAGCGTCTCGTTCCCCTCTCTCGGGGAACCAGGGTTACATCCAGTAACCCGAGACGTTTTCAGTGCTGCAAATCCACTTTGTATGCACTTCAGGCTGGAATTGATACAGAAAACTGACGCCACATTTACTCTTCGTATCAATGTGTATCAAGCACTGACGAAGTTCCAGAGTTGAAATTCAGATATGGTATTATCTGAGGTAAGATTTTGTTTCTGACACGCACTGCAAGTGGTAGACCAACAGACTGAGCAGTCTGACCAGTCAGAGCAGAGTAGGCTCTCAGAAAGGAGGGGCTTAGAGCTAGAGACCGAATCTTCAAACGAACCGTTTTCAGACTCTTTGAGAAATTAGGTGATGTTGAATGAATATTATGAGAAATCTAAAGTGTTTTTACCTTGGATGCATGTAAACCTTTTGTGGGAGGCCTCCAAAACAAAATTAGAAGCCTTTAAAATACTGTAGCACAACAGGGGAACTCTGAAGTCATACATGTTTGAAACAAAATGAGGGTGAGTAAATTGTCAATGAACAAAAAAAATGCATTGAATATTGCACAACACAGACAACTCGTTTTGCAAATAAAATAAAAATCCCTGTTTACCTGGTTAATGAAATTGCAAATGAAATCCAAAACAAAAATTATGCAAGCAAATGGAATTGAATCATTTAAAATATTTCGAGTAGGGAATTTGACTTTACAGATGCTTAATTATCACTTGATTAATCCTGACTGAAGAGACTGAACCCCACTGCTCTCAGGTCTCAGTGTATTCCCCTCCAAATGAAGACACAGGAAGGCTCTGTACTGCTGTATGTGTGTGTGGGTTATGCACCTGTAGGTCTTGCTGTTTGGGTGAGCTTTATTTTTAATGACCTAATCTGTGTTGACAAGCAGTAACACTGCCTGCTGGGGCCAATGAAATCATTATATCCCTGTCAGATAAGACAGTAAACACAAGCACACTCACTGCAGAGGGAATGAGAATTGTGCAATCACTTGTGGGTGTTTTAAGCGCTCTTAGCGCTTCATAAACACAGATTTATAGCCTATACCCTGTCTGCAACATGATTTGGGTTTGGATTAAGAGATGAAGCATCTTGCATTTTGCAGATAATCCCAAAACTGATTATAAGACAGAGCATTTCTATTGTGAGCCTTTACCTCACTGTCTGCTGTCTGACCCTTGAGCCGCCCTCATATATGCTCAGCTGATCTGGCTTTGTAGTTTTAGCAGCGTGGCTCTTTTCCCAGCATCCTGACTTTGTGTTGGTGCCAGGCTGGAGAGGGGCATTCTTTCGCCCCGGGCTTCTCAGCGGGCACAGCTGCGTCCGTGACAATGCCCCCGGGGGCACATGGCAAAATGTGGCATCCTCCTAATTACAACAGCATGGTGAAGTCTAGCAATAGTAGCAGTTCTTCTCATTTTCATATGCCCTGCTGTCTCTAAATGCATCATTCACATGCTGACATTCAAAAGAAGGTGCCAAATTGGTGCCCCCCCTCCCCATCCCCCTCCCCATCCCCCTCCCCCTCCCCCTCAGTCTCCCTCATCCCATTACATTTTATACTCTAAGACTTGATCACTAGTTGACAGCATGGGTAGTAGTTTGGCTGATTCACTCATAATCAATTTTATAATCTTGAGTTCTGTATTTCAGAAATTACTCTTCCTCTGATTCATAACCCAGACTTTCATGTGTATCATTTAGTGTTTTTCCCCTGTCTTTTCCTATTTTTCTCTATCCTATTATTTTTTCCATTAGCATTCATACTACTCAAATCTACCCTGGTCGTAGATAATTTGCCTGTTCCTCCTACTGTGCGTGCATGCTGTAATGTATTGTGCATTAGCACGGGCCTGTAATCAGTCTGCACTTCCGCACAACATGCCTCTGGTATTCTCTGTAACACAGCATGTCCTTACTGGAGTTTCCAAAGCTGTCTTGCAGCTTTTTCCTATTTATGGAGCCAAGTTCACCTGTCTCTATGGTCTGAGTAAGGAGTTTTTTATGGTGCTATGTGGAATAAACACAGTTCACCCCTCAAAAATTCCATTCTATTATATTTTTCTCTCTCATGTCACACAAAAATCACTTGTATATTTCACAAATAATTACAAAGAAATGGCAAGTAAGATTCTGACCCTCTATCTGAAATGATCAGTTTTTAAGGGGAGGCTCCTTTAAGGCTTGTCAGTAAATAGCCACTGCAAGAGTAAGTGTTTTGAAAATATTATCCATATAAAACAGTCATTTACAGACAAAGCATTATGAAATAATTTATTTCTGGTTTATGATGGAGCTGCTTTCAGATCCAATACAGCTGACTGCTTCATTTTTAACAAAAGTTTCTTTGCGAACTCTCCATTACACTGTGCCTTGTTAAGAAAACAAAATGCTCTGAACAAACATAAAATCCTTAAACATTCTGGGATGCTAATAAAATAAACCATCCACTTGTTTCTGACACTGGGAGGCAAATTTGATTTCTCATGCCATGACCCCTTTAAACAATTATTTAATTACATTTATGCAATTACATTTTCCCACACGTAGGAATTGAATGGCATCAGAAGACTCAAGTCTTCTTCAATGATGTAAAAGACGACTGACATTTCGTTTTTACATTTCATTTATACAAAAACTTTTATCCAAAGTGAATTACTAATGAGGAATACAATTCATCTTCATACAAACAATTCATCTTAAGGAAGCAAACACAATAAATGCTAACAATACAAAGTTTTAAACATTGTCTAGGATTGTACAAGACAGAAGACGAAGAGCCAAAAACAGTGAAAGCAGAATAACTGTTTCTTTTAAGTGTCTTTTACTATACACTAGAAATGCTCACAACAACGGCAATAGAAAGCCAACAAGGTGTTTGTAATGACCTGAGAAAAGCAGCCTTCTATCTCACATTTTTCCTCTGATACATTTATGGGCATTTTTATTGAGCTCTTCCAGTCAGAGCTTTTCCAAATAAATCTGTTCCCTTTCGTTGTCACTCCGAGTTACGTCGGATGACGACGAATGGGGTTTCGCTTAGAAATCCTATCATCTTCGAGTATATTAAACGAGCCAATGGCAATGAAATGCCATGGGTCTGCGGAATTTGCATAGCGTAACTCCGCCCCACCCTGGGGGTATATAAGGAAGTCGCTGGCAACATGCAGATATGTTTTCGCTTCGGAGCCAAGTTGATGTACTTCACTCCACAGCCAATCCTGAGATTCATCTCTTCATTCTCTTCGAGACGAGCCTCTCTCCAAGTGTTGGTGTGACAGCGAGTTCCAGCGAGTGCACATTCCCTGCTTATCTGTGCAGTGATTTGCCAGTGTTTGTGTGTTCTCTCCCTGGTCGCTTCAACATTTGTGGAGAAATCTCCTTTCTAAAAGAGCTTGCACGCGGCACGTCTTTTTAAAGATGCCTCGCCCGTGCACTTCTGGTTGCGGTCTATTTGTTTCTGACTCTGATGGGCACAATCGCTGTCTTGTGTGTCTGGGCTTAGAGCACGCTAAGGCAGCGTTTGTGGATGAGTCATGTTCCCATTGCGGGAACATGCCCATCGCACGGTTACGGTCGAGACTCAATGACCTTCATGGTAGAGTCCCCTCATCCGCACCCCGATCTACGGGCTCCGCGAGAGCTAGTACTTCGGCTGGCGGCCAGGGTGACCTGAGGGTTACGGTGTGGGACAAAGCGCCGACTATTCCACGCTCCACACCGTCCTCTAGTGCCGTGCAACCCGCGAGTGGTCCAAATGAGCCCGCAGTACAGTCCTCTGACTTGCCGCGGATCTCATTTGGCGCTCCAGAGGAAGATTCGATGTCGATCGCTGCATCACAGGGTGGGCAAGAGTCCTTGGGAAGTGAGGATTTGGCTGTGCTGCCACCTTCGGGTGTGCCAGCATTGCCCGAGTCTGATCCCGAGATGACTGCCATGCGACGCAGTGGACGATTGGTTTTTGGGTGCCGCCGCTGATCCCCGTCAGTGCGCGTCCCCAATGCCTTTCTTCCCGGACGTGCATGAGGAGGTCACGAGGTCCTGGAAGGCACCATTGTCTTCTCGTGATCGCTCGGCAACCTCCTCCGCTCTGCCTCCTCTCGATCAGGCGGCTGCCAAAGGGTACACTGGGGTTCCCCAGGTTGAACGCTCTGTTGCGATGCAGCTGTGTCTTCAGAGTGCTTCTTCCCGCGGGGACCCAAAGCACCCCTCCAAAGCCTGTAGGTTCTCTTCCACGCTTGTGGCGAAGGCCTATAGAGCTGCGGGGCTGGCGGCCTCCTCACTGCATGCCATGGCGACACTCTAGGTCTACCAGGCCCAGATGTTGCGTGACATGCACGAGGGGAGGACTGACCCAGCGCTCTTTGATGAGCTGCGTGCCACCACCGACCTTGCTCTCCGAGCGACGAAGGTGACCGCACGCTCCCTGGGTCAGGTGATGTCCACTTGCGTGGTCCAGGAGAGACATCTGTGGCTCAACCTGGCCGATATGCGTGAGGCCGAGTGGACCCGGTTCCTTGACACTCCCATATCCCAGGCTGGCTTCTTCGGCGGTGCGGTTGAGGACACAGGTGCCTCAGTCTGCTCGCCGCCGAGGGCGCCCTTCTACATCTCCCGCCCCTCCCGCACGGCCCCAGCAGCAGCCTCCATCCGGGTCGCGTCGTGGAGGACGCCGTAGGAAGGCGCCACAGCCCTCTCCCGCCCCGTGCCCCGCTAAACGCCAGGCCAAGCGGCGCTCCTGAGACGGGCTGCTCAGAGATGGCGTTGAGTTCTTCCCAGGAGCCAGTAGCAGGGCCGCTCCTTCCCCCGGTGGAGGGCCGGGGGAGAATCCTTGGTTTTTCCCACCGCGCTGCTCGTCCCACGACGGGCAGCACCCTTTTGTGGTCAAAGAAAGAACTCACTCCCCCATCTCTGAGCACACAGAGTGTCCGGATGACAGTGCGCGCCGCTCACGAGCCTCGCCACTCTCGTCCCCCTCTGTCGCCAGCTCCCTGCCAGAGCACGCCCCAGTGGGACGCTGGTCCTCCCCTGGCCTCCTCTAGCAGGACGCGGCTAATGACCGTGCCCCCGCACCGGGCCGCTATGCCACCCATGCCTGGGCCGGTCATTCCGCCTCGCTGCACCACCGAGGGTACGTCTGTGGTCCGTATGACCCCGCTGGTACAGTTCCTGGAAGCCTGGTTAGAGCTTCCCAGGCTGTCCCGCTGGGTCGCGAGGACCATCAGGCTCGGCTACGCGATTCAGTTCGCGCGGTCTCCTCCCCACTTCAGGGGAGTCCGCTTCACTATGGTCGGTGGCAATGCCCCGGTTATGAGAGCGGAGGTCGCTACCTTACTGGCGAAGGGTGCGATCGAGACTGTCCCTCCAGCCGAAATGAGGTCCGGCTTTTACAGCCCTTACTTCATTGTACCGAAGAAATCCGGTGGGTTACGGCCAATCCTCGACTTGCGCGTCTTGAACCGCTCCCTTCACAGGATGCCGTTCAAGATGCTCACGGCCAAGCGCATTTTCGAGTGCATACGGCCGCAGGATTGGTTTGCATCGATCGACCTGAAGGACGCCTACTTTCATGTCTCCATTCTTCCTTGACACAGACCGTTTCTACGGTTTGCTTTCGAGGGGCAGGCATACCAGTACGCGGTTCTCCCTTTCGGGCTAGCCCTGTCTCCTCGCGTCTTTACGAAGGTCGTCAAGGCAGCCCTTGTTCCCCTCCGGGAACACGGGGTTCGCATCCTGAACTATCTCGACGACTGGCTAATCCTTGCTCACTCTCGAGACCAGGTTTGCGAACACAGGGACCTTGTGCTCCGGCACCTAGCTCGTCTGGGCCTTCGGGTCAACTGGGAGAAGAGCAAACTCTGCCCCGTGCAGAGGATCTCTTTTCTCGGTATGGAGATCGACTCGGTCGCCATGTGCGCGCAGCTTACGAGTGAGCGCGCGCAATCACTGCTGACTTGCCTTCGTCAGTTCGAGGGCAAGAGTGTGGTCCCACTGAGCCTATTTCAGAGGCTCCTGGGGCATATGGCATCCGCAGCGGCTGTCACGCCGCTCGGGTTGCTTCATAAGAGACCACTTCAGCTTTGGCTTCGCGATCGAGTCCCGAGGTGGGCATGGCACCACGGCACGCTCCGAGTTCCAGTAACTCCGACCTGCCGTCAGTACTTCACCCCGTGGTCGAACCTCAGTTTTCTTCGGGCCGGAGTGCCCTTGGAACGAGTGTCCAGGCATGTTGTTGTGTCAACAGATGCCTCCACCACGGGCTGGGGCGCCATGTGCAATGGACATGCGGCCGCGGGTTCCTGGACAGGACCCCAGCGCCTTTGGCATGTCAATTGCCTCGAGTTGTTGGCTGTACGTCTTGCCCTGCACCGCTTCCAGGCGTTGCTCAGGGGTCAACACGTACTGGTCCGATCGGACAATACCGCGACTGTAGCGTACATCAACCGTCAAGGTGGTCTGCGCTCCCGCCGTATGTCACAACTCGCCCGCCACCTCCTCATATGGAGTCAGAAGCATCTGAGGTCGCTTCGTGCCATTTATATCCCGGGAGACCTGAACCAGGCGGCCGACGAGCTGTCTCGGCTTCGGCCTCTCGCTGGAGATTGGCGACTCCATCCCCAGACGGTTCAGCTGATTTGGGATCAGTTCGGGGACGCACAGGTAGACCTGTTTGCCTCCCACGACTCGTCCCACTGTGACCTGTATTATTCCCTGACCGAGGGCACGCTCGGCACGGATGCACTGGCGCACAGCTGGCCGCGGGGCCTCCGCAAGTATGCGTTTCCCCCAGTGAGCCTTCTTGCGCAGACCTTGCGCAAGATCAGGGAGGACGAGGAGCAGGTAATTTTGGTTGCCCCGTATTGGCCCAACCGCACCTGGTTCTCAGAACTAGTACTCCTCGCGACAGCACCTCCCTGGCCTATTCCCCTGAGGAAGGACCTGCTTTCTCAGGGACGGGGCACCTTATGGCACCCTCGTCCCGATCTTTGGAACCTCCACGTGTGGCTCCTGGATGGGATGAGGCGGGTTTGAGTACCCTACCACCAGCGGTGGTGGCTACCATCACTTCCGCTAGAGCATTGTCCACGAGACATGCCTATGCGTTGAAGTGGAACCTCTTCGTCAACTGGTGTTCTTCTAAAAATCTAGAACCCACGAAATGCCCCATCAGTGTCGTGCTTTCCTTCCTGCAAGAAGGGTTGGAGCGTAGGCTGTCTCCCTCCACCCTGAAAGTGTATGTTGCCGCCATTGCTGCACATCACGACGCAGTTGATGGTAAATCCTTAGGAAAGCACGACCTGATCGTCAGGTTCCTGAGGGGAGCCAGGAGACTGAATCCTCCTCGTCCTCCCCTCGTACCCTCTTGGGACCTCTCAGTGGTTTTAACTGCCCTGCAGAGTGCTCCCTTTGAGCCTCTGCAATCAGTGGAGCTTAAGTTCCTGTCAATGAAGACAGCGCTCCTGGTTGCATTGGCCTCCATCAAGAGGGTAGGGGACCTGCAGGCATTTTCGGTTGACGAAGCGTGCCTGGAATTCGGACCGGCTAACTCTCACGTGATCTTGAGACCCCGGCCTGGATATGTGCCCAAGGTTCCCACCACACCCTTTCGAGACCAGGTGGTGAACCTGCAAGCCCTGCCTTTGGAGGAGGCAGACCCAGCCTTGGCACTGCTCTGTCCAGTACGCGCACTCCGTGCTTACGTAGACAGGACGCAGTGTTTCAGGACCTCAGACCAGCTCTTTGTCTGTCATGGTGGGAAGCTGAAGGGAAAGGCTCTCTCCAAGCAAAGGTTGTCTCACTGGATAGTGGACGCCATTGCTTTGGCATACCAGCAGCAAGGTCGACCATGCCCCCTTGGTGTGACGGCCCACTCCACCCGGAGTGTGGCATCCTCTTGGGCTCTAGCGCATGGCGCCTCGCTAACAGACATCTGCAGAGCTGCAGGCTGGGCGACACCTAACACATTCGCGAGATTCTATAATCTCCGAGTGGAGCCAGTTTCTTCTCATGTACTCGCTTCAACTAGCCGGTAAGAGATTCTGCTCAGGTGTCTTCGCTTGTTCGCCATTCCTCTCCACGGACGGGATACGTGCGATATTTTCCTCAGGTGAGCCTGATAAGCCCTGAGTCTCCGCCAGCACTGACGACGTCAACGCCAGAGTTATGCCACCGGCAGCTTTCGCGCTTGGCTAGGTGCCTCCATGTGCATGGTTCCCCCTCTGGGTGACCCCCACGTGTATTCCACTGTAAGACTCTTTGAGCATGTGTCTTTCCCTTGGCAAGCCACCTTGCCACCCCTGGGGTTGAAATATTCCACCTGCGGCTGGACACCCCAGTATTATTCCGTATGCAGCATATGTGTATTCCAAGTCCCCCCCTTCGGGTTGGGCATGATTGCATATTTCCACTGGATATGCTTCCCAGTGTACCTTGGTATTCCTGTGTTAAGTAGGACTCCTTCGTCCGTGCTAGTCTCACGACAGGGAGCTCAGACTTACGCAGGGCACTGGAAGACAGTCGAGAGGTGGCGTGATTACACTGGGAACCCCATTCGTCGTCATCCGACGTAACTCAGAGTGACAACGAAAGGGAACGTCTCGGTTACGGATGTAACCCTCGTTCCCTGAGTAGGGAACGGAGACGTTACGTCTCCCTGCCACTTCCGCTGTACCGCTGGAACGCCTGAGTTCAGTCTCGGCTCCTCAGCGAAGACATATCTGCATGTTGCCAGCGACTTCCTTATATACCCCCAGGGTGGGGCGGAGTTACGCTATGCAAATTCCGCAGACCCATGGCATTTCATTGCCATTGGCTCGTTTTATATACTCGAAGATGATAGGATTTCTAAGCGAAACCCCATTCGTCGTCATCCGACGTAACGTCTCTGTTCCCTACTCAGGGAACGAGGGTTACATCCGTAACCGAGACGTTTTCCCTTTTCATTTCTGTCTTTCTCTCTTTAATCATGAGATATCACAGATGAGATAATATTTTGGCTAGGTTTGTACTCTTTTAAATGTATATAATAGTATATGTATTTTAGAACTGCACGATTCTGGATAAATTGAGAATCACTTTTTTTTTTTTTTTTTTTTGATTCAAATAGAGATCACGATACTCCCACAATTCTGAACAGATAACAAAAAAAAATAATGTGTAATTTACTATAGGTTCTGACAAAATTATAATTCCTGCAGTCTATTTAAAATGTTTAAAAATCTAAATGAGTTATTTAAAAAAAAAAAAAAAAAAAAAAAGATTAATTGACTCTTATATTGTCGCCACCACAATTTTTGTTTGAAGTGTAAAGTTATTAAAAGGTGAATTACTCTACTTTGACTGCTAAACATCAGTGTTTATATCCAAACTATAAACTTTTTAATCCCAGTTCTTCTGTGATAATATGAATATATGTAACACATAAATAACGATACTGTGTGGTTGAAAAGACTGTTTGTTTCATACACTATACATGACAATTCTGGATCAGAGGCAACACCGACACAGATCTGAATGATTCGGTGTGATTTTGTCAAAGGTTGAAATGCGAATCGTTGTCATTTAGGAATGAGATTGCATAGGAGTTTGAATCGAGATTGCAACCTTTTAACGATTAATCATGCAGCTCTAATGTATTATTATATGTAGAATTATTATTTATTAATTATTTGCTGTGCACCTCAGAAATATTTTTGCTTTATTTTGAAATATATTTAGTTCTGTCAGGACCACTACCGTCAAATATGATTGACAATTTGCATACAGTTTGGATTGGCGGTATGGTTCCGTTCTGGGCGAGAACTCCCTGAGCATCCATGCAGCCTAGCATGGATAAGATCAGGGAGAGCAGCAATAACCCCCCTTGGGGTAAACAGAACAGAACCAACATAAAAATTGCAAATATATATAATTCAAGACTTAAAAGTACAACATTTGATAATTGTTCTGATTCAAGGGGAATCAAAATGTCAAATCCTGACTGGGCGAGAGGAGGAGCTGGGGATGGAGGAGGGTAATTAGCTCCTGAGAACGCGATAGCTGCTGATAACACTGAAGGAGCTTATACTGTATATGTATACGGTGATAGGCATCGTATTCCTATAGGTAGATGTGGATCAGCTGATGCGAGCTTGACTAACGTGACCTGCCAGAACTAACGCTACGCTTGATTTTGAGACTTTTCTAGATTTCTTTCATTTGGAAAGTGGACTACAGCAAGATCTACTATGGGTTACACCTGGAAGTTAATTTTTAACCAATGAGTAGAGTTGTTCTGCTGCGTCTGAAAACGTAGGCAGCTGACTTGTTGTTTCGCTGCCCTATCAGGCAATGACTTTGCAGGCAGTTTATGAGAACGAAGGTACCTAACAAAACTGAGGCAGCGTAATGGTTTGATTGTCAAATAGTTATTTCTCGAATAAATGACATCAAAAGTGGAAAACGTTGGTCAAAAACGTACATTTACACACAAACTGACCACCAACAGTTACTTTCAGATGCCATCTTTATTTTTAGCCCAACATCTCAGAATGGAAAGCACAGGATTGTGGGATATCAAAGGCAGCGAAGGATACATATATGCTGCCTTTAGAAATCTTTCAGATAAAGGTATCTCAGGAGACCAAAGGCAGCATTTTTAAGCTTTTGAACATAACCAATTACTGCACAAAGTGAGCAAACTGGCTGTTATCGATTATGCGAATAAGGTGTGATTAAACAGGTGAACCTTTTTCTCTCTGACTAGTAAAGCACACAGTCTTCATCTATTGTCTTGTCTTAATAGCCTCAGAGGCAGGCAGGGGCAGGTGACGGGTCTGCTTGGAAAATGAACCAGGCACTGCAAAACTCTGAGGCAACAAGATGTACTTTAAGCGAATGGGGGAGTGTACATCCATCAGAAGTCAGGCTTCTTCAGCCTCTCGCTTAAGGCTGCTGTCTGAAAATAAATGGAAAAGAAGCAAAGGGAAGGAAAGTTTCTTCTCCATTCTGATATAAACCAAAGGATGTGGGGGGGGGGGGGAGTAAATTACTCTGCTTGTTCAAACAAAGAATCTGAAATGGACTTTTCTAGGTGAGTAGATGCCTGCAAATGCTACATTATCAATGTTACATATGTTATTTTGCATCTAATAATCTTAAAGGGACAATAAGTAACTTTTTAGGTATTTTATTATCTAAAATCAATATTTTTATTCATAAATATGTCCTCAATGGTGTACAAATACCTCTGCCAATGATCTGACTTATCCTCGTAAACGAAGAATTTATTATCTTTACATACATAGGACGGGTAAGTCCACGGAGGCTTCCATGTAGTTCCGCCATCTTGAAAAACTATAATAGCAGAGAGGGACAAAAAGTACTAAGCCAACGCGTTTCCACAACGCGTTTTCGTTCAGAGCCCGCGTCACGTGACTGAAACCAGCAGAAACGGAGCAGAGCAGTGAGAGGCGCTTTTGTCACTGCCCCGGCAAGTTTAAAAGGCTGCACTTCACGGTTAAGTCACAGGATAACGAGTCCTCTTCGTCGAGAAAGTCCACAATAAGACCGTAAAAGGAATCGTGATCGGAGATTACAAAAACAAGGGTTATTAATTATTATAATGTCGGGATAGCTAATGCAGGAGAAAGCTTTCAAAAGAGACGCTGAAGTTGCCTGCTTTCTTCTCGACAGTTAAGTCAATGTCACGGTCTTAATTACAGGCTTTTTATTTTTATTTTTTTATTAGCCTATATAGACCAGCATTTCCCAGCGGGGTGACGCGGCACCCTGGGGTGCTTCTGGTGAGAGCAGGGGTGCTGTGTAAAAAAAATATTTTTTTACCGTCAATCTCGGATCGTCGGAAGTCTCTAATAACAACAAATAATGCGCACAAATTTATAATAAAAATGCAAATCATAAGTTTTCGGCGTTGAATTGCGGAGGTTGCGCTTGCGTGTGATTTTATTCCCGTGCCTTATTCCCAGTGCGTCCACATAAAGCTGCCTATTTTTCATTGATGCGCTTACAGTCAAATACACACGAAAACATTGTCACAACGTCCGTCTTGCCGCGTATTCACATAAACACATCGGTTATGTCCGTGCTTCTGTCAACGCAATGCGTGCGATTAATGTTTTTCAGTTTAACACGTTAAAAATATTTAACGCAATTAAAGCAGCATTTTTTTTCTGTCATCCTTTGGCTAGCATTACATTATATAATCACGTTCTTCTTAATGCAAATGCTTCTAACCATGCAAGCGAGAAAATACAAAAGAGAATGCGCTGTCCTGTGATGCTGACACGACGCGCGCCAGACTCGACTTCTCTTTCGCGCTTTCGCTTTGAGTATCCTCATCAGAGCAGTCTTAAATTAGTTAAGTCTTAAATGAACGTTAAGAGTTGTGAGAAAATGGGACGCGTGTGGGATCCACATGTGACAGTGCAGCAGTGACATCAGAATCAAATAACACTTCATTCATAAAAATATGCCATTAAACAATTTTTTAAATATACTGTCTTTATGATGTTTCTACATTAATTTGGAGATTTACTGTGAAATTATTAGGCTACATAAAATATAGTAAAAACAAGCTATCTTGTATGACAGTAGGCCTATAAGTTCTTCCCTGTGGTATTGAAAATTGATACATTTATTTATTTATTTATTTATTTATTGCTCAAGTCATACATAAATGTTTCATTCATTTATTCATTCATTCATTCATTCATGCATTCGTAACATGCATGAACGAAGAAAAAAAAAAGGAACCGGAAGAAGAAAATCTTATGATACCTGTCATTTATTTGTGCACATCAAAAAAAAAAAAAAAAAAAAAAAATCCCAGCACATTTCAAGGTATAGTATCAAAGTAGTATCGTGACAACACTAGTGTAGGGTGCCACACATTTTTTTTAAATTTCAAAGGGTGCCTTGACTGAAAAAAAGGTTGGGAAACACTGATATAGACAGTAGAACATAGTTAAAAGTTAAACAGGCTCTTTGATGAATAGCAGCTATTGAGTAAAGTAGAGAAGGCCCTATAACCAAGGTTGTAAGTTTTGTTTGTTCAAAACTGTAACATTTGTTTGTTCGTTGTGTCAAGTTGTAGTTTGTTTGAAATAACAAACCAGTTCACCCAAAGGAAAACTCGATGAAGTGCTATTAGAGGACATCCTGTCATAGCTTTTTGGTACATAATGGCTACCGTAGATGCAACACACATTTGAAAATGCGAGGCGCTAGAGAGCACTATTCATTTAATTGCAAAATACAATTTCACCACTAGATGGGAGAAAATCCCACTTAGTGTCCCTTTAAGAAATCAAACACACACATGTCAAAATGAACATATAAAAAGAAAACAAATAAATATATAATGTGCTAGGATATAATCCTATGAACCATTCAGGAAACATTTGTACCTAGCAAAACAGTTTAAAAAAGCCTTTAACAAACACAAAAATTAATTAGGGAGAAGTACATCTTTTGTAGTGTTTCATCAGTAGCAGCACCAGATGGAACGTAACATGTGGAAGCAGACACACAAGCCCTCTGTTTAGCCTTTGACAATGTCTGGAGAGGAAAACAGAATTTCATCCTGGTCTCCCTTTCCTGGTTTATAAGCTAAGAATGAGCAATGTCAGTAGTTGTGTTTGTGTTTGAATTACTGTAGACATTTACACTCACTACACACACTTTGTTCATGTCACATCACTGCTTCACGAGATTGCTTTGTTTACAAAGCTGTTTCTCACATCCTATTAGCAGTGTGTTTTCCCCTGGCTGCTGGCTTGTGTGGGCAGCCTTCAGTATCGGGACAGTGGATGCCATCTCCCTGTGGAATAGCAGGCATAGATGCAATCAGCCTGGGGGGAAAACAGAGCTCTCAGATTACCCCCGGATCCAGTGCTGAGAGCTCCACTGGGATAACTGCTTTTCTTTTGCTTATGACAGTGGCTAAGGGTCATCTCCTACAGCGAGATCAGAATATAGTTGAGGACTGAGTTTTTGTGGTTCTTCTGCCCCCACATGCTTTTTGAATAATGAGGACAAACATCTGGCTGTATGGGCATCTGTATAGGCATCTACATGCTGCTCTGTTCCTCCGGTGGTCCAACCTGGCCTGCATCAGTCAGGCATGAAAAGCCATGACTCAATTGGTCAATTACAAAAGAGGAGGACAGGCTTTAAAATGATACCTTAAACACGAGAAAAGAGGGGAAAGGGAGAGAGGTGAGAGTTGATGGGAGGAAATGAGCTAGAGAACATCAAAAATGAGAACAAATAAATTAAAAGAATGATGTAAAATCAAATGAGAAGACAGGCGGCACCATAGCAACCATTTCGCAAAATGCTAGCAATAACCTTACACAGCATAATACTTAATAACTTATAGAACATTTAGAAACGGCCAGCTGCTGTCTTGGAAGCACAGCTTGCATGAGTAATTTTCAAGGTGTTGCTAAACTGTATAGAGTGGTTGCCAGGTTGTTGCTAAGCTGTTCAGGGTGGTTGTTAGCACTTTGCTGTGTGGTTGCTAGGGTATTGTGGGTGGTTACTAGCCTTACTGGTAAAAATGGCAAAGAAAGGACTTGGATCTTTCCTTTAATTCAGTTACTCCAGTCTTCAGTCACATAGTATTCAAGTCAATTCAAGTTTATTTATATAACGCTTTTCACAATACAGATTGTATCAAAGCAGCACAGTATTAAATTAAAATAATACATCAATGTTTGTTTCTAGTGGAAAACGTCCACGTTTGGTAATGCTGATCAATAGTATTGTTGATTGATTAATTAAATTAGATATCCCCAAATATCCCCAACTGAGCAAGCCAAAGGCAACAGTGGCAAGGAACCGAAAAACTCCATCAGGTGACCTAATGGAGAAAAAAAAAACCTTGGGAGAACACAGGCTCAGTCGGGGGCCAGTTCTCCTCTGGCGTTTATAAACTAGAGGTCGGATTTAACTGTAAGTAAAAAGTAAGTAAAAGTATTATTTGAATGCCTGGCTGAAGAGATGTGTCTTTAATCTAGTTTTAAACTGGGAGAGCGAATCTGAGCAACGAACAGTATCAGGAAGGCTATTCCAGAGTTTTGGAGCTAAATGTGAAAATGCTCTCCCTCCTTTGGTGGATCTGGATATCCTAGGTATGACCAAAAGCCACGAATTTAGTGATCTTAAAGAGCGCGATGGATTATAGGGCGATAGAAGATCCTTTAAATAGACTGGAGCTAAGCCGTTTAGGGCTTTATAAGTCAGTAGCAATACCTTGTAATTAATACGGAACTTTATAGGTAACCAATGTAGTGATGATAAAATTGGTGTTATATGATCATATTTTCTTGATCCAGTAAGAACTCTAGCAGCGGCATTTTTGACTAACTGTAGCTTGTTTATTAAGGATGCAGGACAACTGGCTAATAAAGCATTACAGTAATCTAGTCCCGGGGTCATGAATGCATGAACTAACTTTTCTGCATCAGAAACAGATAGCATGTTATGTAGCTTAGCAATGTTTCTAAGGTGGAAAAAGGCTGTTCTTGTAACATATGAAATATGATTTTCAAAAGACAGGTTGCAGTCTAATATAACACCCAAGTCTTTTACTGTAGAGGATAAAGTAACAGGACATCCTACTATGTTAAAGTTGTATTGTGAGAGGTTTTGTGGGTGTTTTTTTGAACCGATGATTAGTACCTCTGTCTTGTCTGGATTTAATAAAAGAAAATTGTGCGTCATTCAATCTTTTATATCTTTAACACACTCTGTCAATTTGGATAATTTAGCGTTTTCATCTGGCCGTGATGAAATATAGATTTGAGTGTCATCAGCATAACAATGGAAACTAATTCCATGTTTCCTTATAATATTTCCAAGTGGCAGCATATATATTGAGAATAACAAAGGGCCTAACACAGATCCCTGCGGCACTCCATAGTTTACTGAAGTTATAATTGATTTTTCTCCATTTAAATAGACAAAATGGTAGCGGTCAGATAAGTATGATCTGAACCAGCTTAATGCTTGTCCTTGAACACCAGTATAATTTTGTAGTCGATCTAAGAGTATTGTGTGATCTATAGTATCGAACGCAGCACTAAGATCAAGTAAAACTAGTACTGAGATACAGCCTTGGTCAGAAGCTAATAGTAAATCATTTGTGATTTTAACGAGCGCAGTTTCAGTGCTATGATGCGGTCTGAATCCAGACTGAAACTTTTCATAGATGTCATTTTCTTGCAAGAAAGAGCCCAGTTGGGCGGATACAACTTTTTCTAGTATTTTAGACATAAAAGGAATATTTGAAATGGGTCTATAATTTGATAGATTATGTGGGTCTAATTGTGGTTTCTTAATGAGAGGTTTTATAACTGCCAGTTTAAATGTTCTTGGAACATGACCTAAAGATAAAGATGAGTTAATAATATTGAGGAGAGGCTCTTCCACTATAGGTAACACTTCTTTCAGTAGTTTAGTGGCTAATAAACATGTTGTTGTTTTAGATGAGGTGATAAGTTTATTTAACTCTTTTTGTTCTATAGTTGTAAAGCACTGTAATTGTTCTTGCGGGGTGATAATTGAGGCTGAATTATAAGGCACGATTGAGGATTGAACGTTTACAATTGTGGTTCTGATGTTTTCTATTTTTTTCAGTGAAGAACTTCATGAAATCATTACTACTAAACTGTAACGGAATATTTTGTTCAGGTGACATCTGTTTATTTGTTAGTCTAACAACGGTGTTAAATAAAAACCTAGGATTGTTTTGGTTGTTTTCTATTGTTTGCGGAGTAGGGCTGTCAATCTTCCTCTATAATACTATTCGAATTCCATTCCTTATTTTATTTAATATTCGAATAATATTCGAATATTAAATGCTCAAATTCATCCTATTATTAATATTTACGACATTACACAGTCTTATGGATCGCCAATGCGTGATGTTGATCGGTCTCATATCTTCACAGATAAACCGTCAGTTTGTCTGTTATTGCCTTTTGGCGGACAGCTGGTAGCAGTTGAGCCCCGTGATGAGGAGAGAGAGAGAGGCAGAACATATGTAATTCTTGCCTGTTTTAGCGGCGGTTCCTCGGACAGATCGCCTAGCTTGTCAGGTTGTAAGTTGTCATAAAAAAAAATAACGTATATTTTCCTCTCCGTTTTGGCCTTCCGTCAGCAATGAGACGCCGTTTTTATTAATGAAAACGCACTCCAAAGTGGATATATTTGAAGACGCCGTTTTCACGTTGTAGTGTGGACTGAGAATCAAATTGTTGATCTCCGTTACCGTGGAGACATTCCTCTCCGCGACTTTTGACAGTTGTTATGATGATACAGCGTGGATAACGTGCACAATTGTGTTATGATTCAAAAACTTTATTGTTTATCAGACGAAACAAAAGCATTTAATTTTCACATGTGTGTGCCAAGGCGGCGAGAAAGGCAAGATTGCATTTTCTTTTAAAAATATACATAAAAAAGCAATATTCGAATAGGAACTTCAGCATTCGAATAGTATTAATTTTTTTAATATTCGAATTATATTCGAATTTCGGAATTCGTTCCAACAGCCCTATTGCGGAGGTGTTTAGCCCTGGCCGCTTTTAGGGCCTTTTTATATCGTGACATACTGTCTTTCCATGCGATTCTAAAGACCTCTAAATTAGTTTGTTTCCATTTACGCTCTAAATTACAGGTTTCTCTCTTTAGAACATGCGTAGTATTGTTGTACCATTTACCTTTACATTTCTCTCTGACCTTTTTTAATCTAATGGGTGCAACAATATCCAATTTTCCAGAGAGAATGGTGCTCATAGTGCTAGTTAATTCCTCTAGTTCATCTGTTTGGGTTCACTGAGCAGCTGAGACAGATCAGATAAGCAATTTGAAAAATTATCTATGGTGGATGGAAGGATTGTTCTGCCTGGTCGATAACGCGGCGCAGCATGATATATTACAGGAGTACGTAATATGCAAGTTACCATGTAATGGTCAGTGACATCATCACTTTGTGGAATGATATCTATATCGGTTGGATCGGTTCCTTGTGATATAATTAAATCGAGTGTATGATTAAAACAATGAGTTGGTCCGATAACGTTTTGCTTGACCCCAAAGGAGTCTAATAAATCTGTAAACGCAGCCCCTAACGCATCATTTGGATTATCTACGTGTATGTTAAAATCTCCAACAATTAATGCTTTATCGAAATTGACTAATAGGTCTGAGAGAAAATCTGCAAACTCTTTTAGGAAATCAGCATAAGGCCCATGCGGTCTATATACGGTAGCCAAGGCTAGAGATAATAGGGATGTTTTTCTTACATCTGAGAGCGTAACATTTAGTACAAGTACTTCAAACGAAATAAACTTATAACCCGTTTTCTGAGTAACATTGAGAATATCTCTATAGATTGTTGCAACACCGCCGCCACGATCAATCAGACGGGGCTCATGTTTATAGGAGTATCCTGATGGAGTAGACTCATTTAGACCGAAATAATCATTTGGTTTATGCCAGGTTTCAGTAAGGTAATCGAGTAATCGATTGTCGAGTTCACGCGCGTGATCATAGGTAACTAAACCTATGCGTGTGAACTCGACAATCGATTACATCCTGTTTTTACATCCTGTTTTCAGTCGAAGTTTATAGTAATCGATTGTCGAGTTCACGCGCCTAGTCACTACGTAACTAAACCTATGCGTGTGAACTCGACAATTGATTACTATGGACTTCGACCGAAAACAGGATGTAAATACAGGTATGTGCGCTGGCTGAAATAACATCATTTTTATTCATATCTTTCACATCTACTGCAGTCAGATTCAGGGCCGGATTAACAATTTCCTGTGCCCTGGGCAACAAGACTCAAGGCCCCCCCGTAGTTAGGGGGGTTCGGGGGCATGCTCCCCCGAGAAAATTTGGATTTCTCTGATCTACATATGTGCAATTTAGGACTTTTGAAGGCCAAACAATTATAAGAAATAGGCTAGCTTTAAAACCTTGTCATTAAATTATTGGTCTGCTCTCTCCTCATCTTCATATTTCTTATTCTCTCAGTATTCTTATACTGGCCTATTTCTACCTCTCCTAAAGCTGAACTTTGACTGATAGTCTTTTCATTTTCGTCTGTGTCAATGACGAAAATAAACATAGGCTCAACTGATATTTATACGTTTTATGAATCATTTTCTTAGACGTTAATTTACTCAAGGCTACCAGGAAAGCTGTATAGCTGTAAAGTCAGTATTGACATTAGGAACCTTGCAAGCTTTGGAATTTGAAAACGTCTGTTTTTAAATGTTAAAAGTCATTTTAAATAATACAAATTATAGACTACGTTTAACGCAGTTGGTGGAATTGGCAGACGTTCCCTTAAGCATCGTGCGCTGTGGAAACGCGTCAAAGCATTCTCAGGTATAATTATGCAGCATTAATGCACAAATGATTTTGAACGAATATTTCATCATGTCGATATACAATGGTCACATAATGTTAAAACTAATCTTGCTATTGATATCTTTGTTAGACTACCGACCCTATAGAACAAATGTCCGGCTAATATCGAAACTGAAACGAACTTTACCGCGCTCAACCAGCGGGAGTAATCTGGCGTTCAGCGGGGAGGCAGGAAAGTCGCGTGAACCCGCGTAGATGCACTTTATGCAGTGAAGAAGATCGTAAAGAGTTTGATAACTTTATTAAATTTCTGTGTATTTCCTACCTGTCAGGGCCCCCTAGATGTCATGGGCCCCTGGGCAAGTGCCCAGTTGCCCTAATGGTTAATCCGGCCCTGGTCAGATTCACCCGTGATCACTCTGAAGGAATCACTCACATTAGCTGTGCACTTATAATGACACATCAAGGATGTTAAGAGGCTTAAAGCAGGTTTAAAACTTGCCCCATTGAAGTCAACAGGGTGCAAATTTTAAAAAGAGGATAACACGGTGTAGGCAACACCGATTTTTGTCATTGTTCTCTGTATTGACAGCACTCCAAATTTACAAAAAAATGAGCTCAATGTTAAAATTGACCGGAGTTCTCCTTTAAAGCTGCAAGGGAAGCTCGGCTTCCCCTATAATGTCAAAAAATTAATGGTCAAATATGTACTATTTTTTTAACATTTTATTGACTAAAAATGCATTAGAAAACGTTCATCTCAAAGACGAGTTCATTCAGAATCAGCTACATACAGCAGGTCGGCTGACTCGATTCTCATACATTCCCGTAGCGTCACAGTGCATTTCCCTGTTGAAGCCCAGCGTCCATTGACTTCAATGGGGCTGCTCTGGGGTGCGTTTCCCGAAAGCATCGTTAGCCAACTATGGTCGCAAGTTCCGTCGTTATCAGCATAGTTCAACGATTTGGTGTTTCCCGAAACCATCGTTCCAACGAACGTTCGCAAACAGCATTGCAAACTTGTGTGGTTGGAACAACAGCTCTCTAGCTGTGGTTAGAAGCATAGTTTCTAGTTTACCTGAGATGTAGACTGAATAAATCCTTATCTTTAGCAAATTAAGCAAGATGACATTCAGAACAACCCGTGTTATTTATTTAGAATACATACAAAAGTAATTTACGTCTTTTAGTTTGTCAAGAGATTTAAAGCACCGTTTTTGAAGACTGCGCATGTGCGAATGTGCTCTACTATGTAAGAACGAGCCAAATATTGAGTCTGGTAATAAAGCAAAAATACTGAGAAAAATTAGAAATGGTCTTCAGATGCCATGTCTGTAACTTATATGACAAAATCTAGCATTAATTCGATCTCAGACAGATTAATTAAAATAAGTTATTAGTCCACCACGTGCGAGACGTCATAAACCAACGTGGTTGAACGATACTTTGCGACATATGGTTTCGAGAAACAGTCGTGACTAGCTAGTTGATTTCTCCAACGATGCATTGTACTATGGTAGTGAAGCAGCGAGCTATATAGTCTTACGGGAAACGCACCCCTGAATAGTTTTTTTCAGTGCTTCAAAACTAGACGGTCATTGGATAAAGGCTGCGATTATGTCCCGCCCACGGACGCTCAGCGTCTCTGGGTGTGAATGAGTGGGCTGGCCCGGACTCCGGGCTTCCGCGTGATGATTGGGGGGTCTGTCGAAAGGCTGTGTCTCCTTTTGATTGACAGCAATTTCATACGATAAAAAGTCGCTGCCACTGAAGCTATTCAAGCTCAGTCCCATCGCGGATTTTTCAAGTGATTGTCGAAAGACAAACTGCTGCTACCTATTTCTTGGTATTTGGTTGTCGAAATTGCGAGCAATTTTTCATAATACATTTCACACAATTATACATTTATACCTTTCTTATATTATTACTTAGTCTAGTATATTTTTTTTATAATATTATTAGTAATAATTAAAACAATAATTATTAAAATAATTAAAAATATATATTATTAGTATTATTATTATTATACTTTATTATATTATTATTTATACCTTTATTATATTATTACATTTATACAATTATACCTAACTCTGCTGGCCATTGAGAGGACACTGGTCAAGTCACTGGAAAAGACACCTAGTTGGAACAACAGGGTCACAGGGCATTTTCTTGAAAAGGAACGTTGGGCAGAATTTACGTATAAATAAATGGACAATTTTTCTGATGTAGGCCGAAAATGAGCTTCCCCTCTTTGAAAGACCAGCAGCCGCCACTGAACTGCAGTGTGTGTCAGTGAACATAACACTGAAGTGTTAAACTTAGAGTAATTACCAAATAAAGCAAATATAGAATAATAAAATATTGAAGGTCAAAAAGATTTAGATGCTTTTATTCTGCATGTTGTTTCATTTTATACATTAGGCTTGACTCTGGTGCATTCCACATCCACAAATCCAATCCCAAAGCACTGATATAAAGTAAATCCCACCTCTCTTAAGTCGGACCAATTATGTGTGTATAACCGCATCAGTGGCTCTTTTTCAGCAGCAGAATTGTGAAAGGGAGTTGGACATACATAACTGATTCTGTGTGCCCCTCCTCTTGGTTATTGTAACGGCTCATGGGTGGATTACTCCAGAAATCAAAAGATCGGCTTACCACTAGAGCCTCGTTGCGAATTTGTGCTGGCCATTGGATGATTAGAGCGCTTGCGTACGTTTGTGTGTGTTGGAAAATATTCTTTAAATGGTCGTGTTTATCCAAGCTGAACTGTTTAATCAAAGAACAGAAGGAGCAGCTTGTAAACTTTCAATGCAGCTGCACTCACCCTTAATCCAGCCACATTAATGCAGCTCAGCTGCTGGTGTGTGTGTATGCAGGCCATGTGTGATGCCTGGATCCAGCAACGCCCTTCTGCTCATGTCCACTCAACTGTGACCCCCAAAGACTCTTTAAATCCAAACTGAAATCCATGCAAATCAAACAGGATGTGAATCATGTTAGTAAAAAAAAAATGTAGAGGGTGGATGGTGCTTGTTACCTTAAGTGCTTTTAGGCATGAGAACAAAGTGAAAATTTAACTCAGATTGAGGATGACACATGAGAGGAAGCTTTAAAGTGTGTGTCTTAGCCATGTTTGCGTGCATTTTCTTAGAGTTTTCGTTTTATCAGTAAAGAGGGATTTTGTGTGTGTGTGTGTTTGAGTGAGTGTGTGAGTGAGAGAGATAGAGATGCTTTGGCAATACATTGTAACAATTGTCAATAAAACACATTTTGAATTGAATTGAGAAAGATAATTCATTTTGCATCATGTAATGGCAGAAATGGCTCAAATAGTAGTGTAATTTTGGAGACCATGGGTCAGATTTACTAAACAGGGTAAATTAGCAGGAAAATTATATGCGTGATCTATAACATGCAAATTAAAGAACAAGAGCAGCGCAAATTCTGGTTTAAGTTTTTAAATAATACCAGTAAATTGGCTTGCTTAAACCTTAGATTCCCATAAAAGCCTAAAATTAACACTCGCCAAGCACCAAATGCGAGTAAAATCCGTGTTGGCGAGTGTATGAAACGGTGTCAATCGCCAGTAACGATTTTTTTAATTCTAACAATGCAATGTTGTGACAACATGAACGTGATCAAACGTGAACTATTATTCTCTGTGCAGTTGACGGGCCAGTACTTCATAATCACAAAAGTTTCAGCCAAATTTTCAAATGCTGGAACACGCGAAAGGGAATTTGTTACTTGCGTCTTGTGTGGGAAGTTTAAAGGCCCACTGAAGTGCCTTGGAATGCGCAGCTTTGTATGATGCGTTGATGTAATTTTCACTGAAACGGGAAGCTAAGGTGGGACAAATAGCCAATACTAGCGTTTAGTTTACCTCAAAGACTGCAAGTCGTACTTGACAGCACCATGGAAGCGAATCCGAGCGCTGATGACATGTTGGATTCAATAGTAGAGGTGTGAATAAATTCTAGCCATTTCATTTTTAACCAACGTACAGTTAGAAAACGGAATAAAACTCGAGCAACCAAACACGCATCTCAAACCCATATTGCTCCGTGACGTGTCAACGGTCGCTTTGGGAATTTTGACATTGTTTTGTAACACACCAGTTTATTCATAACCTTAATGCTAACATATTCATACTAAAAGCTAAAAAAACGTACATTTTGATTTGAAGGGGCCTTTAACATCTGAAGTGCACGACCTGAAAGCTGCGTCTCTCAGACAGCTCGCGAAGTTGGACATCTTTAAGCGTGACTGTTTGGATTTATATGAAATGGTTAGTTAGTTTAAGCTTATAGGTTAGTTTTAGCTTATAGTGCAGCTAACTGCCTTTTTTAAACGAGTATGTTGACTATAGTTTAAATGTTTTTAACTTGTAAAATCTACAGTTTCAAAGTAGATCCTCAACACTGGTCCTCTCTCTGTCGGGTCTGAATGCCTCCCAGACGGACAGCATAATTCAATTCACATGTGGAGGATGAATCTCTAACAGCTAAGGGCAGATTCACACCATAGTTGTAATGTTTTTATTCAAAGCTAACGTGAAATTAACATGAAAGTTTTGAAGAAAGTCTGGATGTTAATATAAGTACTCACATGATTTGTAGTTTGATCATTTTCCTTGCACATTCAAACACACTGGGATTTCTTTCTTTTTCCTCTCTATTTCCCTGTCTAACTCTCCGCTGGAAATGGTAATTACAGAAATCTGTTCTCATGAAAGTTAGATTGAAATCCAAGGTTGAGTGTTAGCCAGGGACCCTCAAATTGCCTGGGCCAGGTGTTGATATTCATAATAATACACACTGCCCTAAATATAATTGCCTCTGCAGACACAATACATATTAATGTGTCAGTTAGCAATCAAAGCACTGGGGTTTGTCTCATCTGACCTGTTTCAGAGCTGTCAGGAACACTCAATGTCAGAGGCTTCTGTCAGAAGACCCTCCGCCTGCTGTCTGCCCACCCTGAAGCCTGCTAATGCCTGCCCTGCCAGACAGGAGCCATGTAAGCACTTCTGAGAACTTCAGCAAGGTCCACAAAATCAGGGATTTATAGACCTACTTACATAAATCCTTCAAACAAAGCTACAGCTGGGAAGAAATAAGCATATGGGGTCCAGACTGGACAGATAAAAACAAAATATCTTCTCTCAACAAACACTTTTCAGTTAGTTCCTTTTATTATTTGTTGCTATATATATATATATACACACACACATATATATATATATATATATATATATATATATATATATACACACACATATATATATATATATATATATATATATGTATATGTTGCCTTAAATGAATAGCCCTCTCACCATTCCAAACCTGAATGATTTAAAAATATATGAATGTACTATTCACTCACCATTACAATGAATGAGGCCTGAAGTTTTCAAGCTTCGAAAGGACATAAAAGCGACATAAAGAATCAGAAGTTGTCCATGAGCATATTCCACATCTGTTGTCCTATAATAGCTTTGCATGAGGAATCGATACAAATTTTAGTCGTTATTCACTGAAAATCTTGCCATCTGCACTAGGTCTATTGGACATGTTCGCAAGAGGTGTGGGTGAGAAAAGCAGGGATGACTGATTTGTGAATGCATCTTTTCAAAGAATAATTTGATCCAAAACTGTCTATTATAATGCATTCAATGATTACAATGTTTCTTGTGGTAGTTTTATAATGCATGATATACAGTATACAGACTTCCTAGAAAGGCTCATTGTATATATTCTGATTTAAAAAAACAACAACAAAAAACATTAATAAATGATCTTGCCATTTCCCAAATATAAGCCTCAGGCTGTCTACATTCAGTGAGGACTGACAGCTCCACAGTCTCATATTCACCTTTTCCAGTAAGAACTGTCTGAAATGATAGCTGCATTCTCACTCCTGATGGAAGAGGATACTTCAAAGGGAAATCGAAACTGCAAGGTTGTGTATGTGGCCAGCAATGGCACCTTGAGATGAATGATGATGTTTTTTTAAAATTCCTTATGTCTTTGGCCATGTTTCAGTGCGTCTGGGTCAGCCCACCGTCAGCCTCCAATCAGAATGCTCTTAGGGCAAGAGGCAACAGTGAAGATTGCTGGGAAGGGACCCACGACCCCTTTCCAGGTGCTCCGCGGTTGCTCTGATAAAATGAGGGAAAGGTTGTGTAGGTCTTAGAGTTGTAGCTTAGCAGTTAGCCAAATCTTCCAACCTCAGAGACTACAGGTTCATCCAGATCTGCTAACCACTGCAAGACTGAATAGTTGTTCATATAGATGTGACAGCAGCATCCTGTTAGATTATGCGGTTGAACACTAAGGGGGAGATGTACATTTCATTATTTCAAGACCCATTTATACTGCATGAAAATATTGATGGTGTATTATTAAATATGTTGTTTTCAAATGTAATTAATTTTATTTAAACGATCACTGTGCCAAAGCCAATGTTTACTACCTTCTATAAATGTGTAAATCTGAAGAGAATAATTCCCTTATTTTACATTTAATTCAATATTTAATTAGTTGAAAATTTTTATTTTAGTTAGTTAGACTTTCTTCCTATTTTTTTATTTTTTTTTTATTTATTCTTCCGATGAAGTAAGTAAGTAAAATAGTTTTGGATCATTAGTCATTAGTGTAAATAAATATAGACAGATTTAACATTTCTGGTTAACCTGATCCTTTTAAGGTTTGGGCAAACTTAGAGACAAGTGACATAATAAACTAGAATCTAACTGTATTTCAGTGTGAGTTAATGCTCACGTGCATTTCTCTTTTTGCCATGAATGTCAACAGTAAGAAGTTCAAGTGTAATTTTACAGAAGCTAGCCGAGAACATCCATCCACTTCGGCTGTGGCTCTTTTGATTGTCAGCTTTGAGGGTCTTTCAGTCTCTATTCTTCCTCGTGCCATCACAGAATAAGATCACAGCTAGTGTACATAGACCTTTATCATTTTACACACAAAAAAAACTCCCCAAAAAACATAAGAGGATGATTTAGTCATTTGCTTTTGTTTCTGAGCAAAGATCATTTGTTTGCAGTGCGATCCCACTGAAGCCCTCAAACAAGCCAAGCGGTACAATAGTACGTGTTTGAATGATTGTTATCAGACTGCTCAAGCAGAGACCCAAACACGGCTCTGTCAGGTCAGAATTCCAGAATGGGGTTGTGACTTGGCAAACAGGCAGCCATCCTGTTTTTCCACTCGGTCGTATCAGTGAGACTGCAGCAGGAATGTATCAGGAGTGTTTTTTTAGATCCCTGAAGTCTTTGAAGAGGTTTAAGGATCTTTCAGGGACCCAGGCCAACCAAAGTGCCTGGCAGATATCTCCATGTTAATAAGCCTCCATTAAGAAATTATTGCTGATGTTTTTGTGCTTTGCCACTGCAAAATCTAACTGCCAATTATGCCATGGCAACGCTCAGCACTCCATTTGCCAGGATGTTGATAATTACGGTTTCTCTAAGCTCTTTTCTTCCTGCGCCTCATTTTACTCTGTGCATTTCAAATCTGGGCAGTCCGCGGAACACGTCAGTATTTTGCCACCTACCATTATCTGTCATTCTGCTCTGGTGTGGTTAATGTTTCATTAGTATACCACCTAAAGGGTCCAGCTCGAGTTGGGGTTGTTAAAATGAGTTCAGCCAGTGCAGTGAGTGCCATGCAGACTTCAAATAACTCTTAACGCATAACTCATACTTATACCCCTAACTTTATTCATGCTTTCATTATGCAGCCCCCGGTGCGACCGAACCAAGCTGAAGGCCACCAGCGTAGACGTTGAACCGGGCTGGCAGTCGAGTGACTGAACAGTCTTTGGCAAACATGAAGAACAGGAGGGTCTGTACTGTAGGTGGCCTTTATCTCTGGCACACCTGACATTGTCAAGGTCGTTTATTATCTCAGCCTGTTTGTGTGCCGCCAGAACACACTCGTCTCTCCTGGGTTGCGAGAAAAGCACTTTTTTGAAATCCTATGGGGAAGGGCAATTGATTGTGCTGATACTTTTGGTGATTAGACACATCAGTCAGTGTCAAGATTATCTGTGTCATCAGCTGATCTCAACAGCTGTAGGCTCGTCTTCTTTAAACGGCGTCGAAATCGGTCACATCTCTGCTCTGTCTGCTCCTTCTTCAATTACTCATACTGATTGAATATATGCAAATCACCACCAAAATTAAAAGTCACCTGCAAGGAGACCCCAGAGGGATATTGTAACCTCCCAACAACCTCCAACTGCCCAACTGTTCATAAAGATGCAGATATTTGAAAGACTGACATCCCTCTCAACCCTTGGACAATAACACATGGATATGGAAACAGCATGGCCCCTACTGGCGACCTTCTATCTGATCTTGGTTCACCCTTATGCCGCTGCTCTTCTGTGAAGTGTCCATCTTTGATCCTTATTCCTTTGCTCCACTCACCCCTCCTCTAATCCTACTCATCCACCCATGCTTTCGCTTCTTCACCTCTCTTTCTTTAAACCCTTCCACTCCCACACCTCGACTGGAGGACAAAGGACCGGTGACTCTGTCTGGATCTCCGCTGGGCCGTACAGAGGAGTGGTTATTAAGAGCCGAGCGTGTGAAGATTGTTAATGCTTTGCGGCATGCCACTGTCTCCTGCGGGATGGAGAGATAGGTGGGATACGTAAAGGTCAGCAGTCTGATTTGAGCACCTGTCTTCCTGCCTCTGTGACGGGCCAAGAAACTGCAGCTCTGTCCTTTGAACGCCTTTGCCTGCAGATTATCCGGTGGGATGTCCTGCTGTTGTTTTGTCCCTTCAGTAATGACACAGCTTGCTATGGATATATGTGTTTCTGGAGCTATATGTCTCGTGTGAGGGATCTTCAGCTGCCGGATCTGAGTAAAGCAGCCCTAAGGCACTAAAAGTAATAGTAATCTAACAGCATTGTGCGCGAAGCTGGAAAAAGCTTCTTACATGCATCAGATAAAATGGATCATGCTGCCCCTATCTCTTGGGAACTTTTAGATTCTGCTGTGCCATGGTTCTATGTTAGGATCTTATCCTGCTTTTGAACTCCATAGATTGACACAGAATTCATCTGTTAAAAGAAGTGTTCATAAATTGAACTGAATCTGTGTTGGGATACCCAGGTGGATTGTTATCGCCCTGGATTCTCACCTTAGTCGTGCTTTTGGGATTGTTTATATCTTCTGGGGAAGTCTTGAAAAGCAAAATATTGCTATACATGGCTAAAAATTGAGAGTCATGATCAGTGATTTGTTTATTTTGTTTGTTTGTTTGTTTGTTTGTTTGTTTTATTTTCATTTGATGGAAATTTCCTTTAACAGCCATTTCAGTTTGTGAGGAAGATGAAGACATTTCAGGAGAGATGGATGGGAGCCTAAATTTGTTAGGTGAGGATTATGTGGTGTCCTGAAACCCATCACCCTTAAGACTCCATCCCAGCCATCTCTTTTGAGATTGTCATTACCAGTAGATAAATGTTTACATAGATGGCTGACTCAGTAAATAAAATGGCACAATACAGCACAAATCTACAGTGACACAATAAGTGACAAGCAACCTTGTGTTGCTCAGCTAGACTGAGAAGAAACACTTTTAGCAAAAAAGTGGTAGAAGGTAAAAAGTGCCTGACTGTATGTTACATTTTGCTATTTTAGTCAGAGAATTGAATGAAAAGCAGCCAACAGTTTCCAGTTTCTTGGTCCCAAGATACTGGTGTGTTTGAATGTTTTTGCACAGTTTTAAAGGTGTAACAAAACTCAAAGCATTTGAGAACTACCCAAGAGGCTGTGTCAGGAAATACCATAGCTCTCACAGATACATTTCTACACCTGCTTTTGTAGTTAATGTATTATTTAATAATTTTTTTATAGGCCTATATTTAAAATATACCATTATGTATTATTAATGTTACATATTTACTTTCTTTTTAGTCCTAAATTGGTCACATTTCTCTACCTCTATCTCCTCCATATCACTGATAGTGAAACTCATTTTTCCTTATAATTAACTTCTCTCCAACCATCTGAAGCTGAATATTACAGTAGACACATTAATAGGGCACCTTTAACATGAATCACTTTACATGGATGATGGGATTAAATTAGCATCTGATTATGAGGTGGCATTAATCTAATGGGATTCGGATGACAGCAGCCCTCAATTCACAGATAGATTTAAACAGTTATGGCATGTCATGCTATAGCCAGTCCTTCTTTTCCAGTGGGCAAAACTTTTCTTTGAGGGAATGTGAAAAATAGGTTACACTTTACAATAAAGTCCCATTAGTTATTGTTTGTGAATGCATTAACTAACATTAACTAAAAATTAGCAATACATTTGTTACAGTATTTATTAATCTTCATTAACATTAGTTAATCATGTTAGGAGCTCAGGTCCATTAAGTAAGGGTTAATGCCCGACGAGGTGTCCATTATCAGGTATTAATGGACGACGGCGAGGCGTGAACCTCCGCCGAAGTCCATTAATACCTGACAATGGACACCTCGAAGGGCATTAACCCGCTTATACCATGGTCACTTGCCAAATAACACATTTTTAAAACATTAGTTTATATTTTAATTAGTTTTACAATCAAAATCTAAAGTTACAAGTTACAAACAATAACTTGGTTTCCTTGGTTACGCCTGACGCTTTATTTAGGTGTACATTATCACTTTTTAACGGACACCCTGCAGCCAATCAGAATCGAGTATTCACCCAGACCATGGTATAAATATTGATATACAACTTTTGAAATTAACATTAACAAATTAATATTAATAAATGCTTTTGAAGTATTTTTCATTGTTAGTTTGGTTAACTAATGTAGTTAACAAATGGAACCATATTGTAAAGTGTTAACAAAAAATATAGGACACATAGCCACTTTTGATCGAATTTATTAGATTTGAATATTAATTAGTATGTTCTGGTTGGTTAATAAGAGCATTAACCATGCCAAACTATAAAATCTTTTTTTTTTGCATACACAAACACAATGTCTGTGTTTTTAGATCCTACTAAAACAGAGTGGACTGATTCTTAACCCACTGTGTCTCAGCATTAGTACAGATGCTCTATGAGGTTACATTTACACGGTGTACTAAAAACGGAAAAGTGTTTCCTTTTTTTGGATGTGTGTACAGACAATAATATTGTCAAAGCAATCCCCATTCACACGGATCAGTGAAAATGATTAAAAACTCTGTATTATTCATGCCAGGCCAGTAGAAACACTATGCGCATATAGACTGAACGTGTAATGCACATGACGTCACCATTTTTGTAGTTTTCACGGAGATGAGGCCCCCAGAACGCTGTTGTCATGAAATGTTTTCCATTTTTAGTTGAACACGGTGTTGTGTTAGCCTTCTTAGCCCCTTGTAGCCTGTGTTAGCCCCTCAGTTAGCCTTGTTGCTGCTGGAGACATGATTTAGACCTTGGAAACCTACCTTAATGAGAGACTGACTGCCAGCAGCCATTTTTGAATTCACTCCATGTCACCCTCCATTTCTCAGGACGTATGACTCTGATCTCGTACAATTAAGTATGCTCACACAGTTATGTTCTTGTGTACCTACCGCAACATTCAGATATGTTCAGCAGGACTACCAGTGTCCCGAACAAAGTCGAATTTGAGCAAATAATAACCCATTTTTTTCACACATGCAAGTTTTCTATCATGGTAGCAGTGTATTTTTGAAACATGGAGCATGTACTGTTCTTACATTACACACAAACTGATTGATTTCAATAGAGTAGAGAAAGTGTTTCATATGTGCGAGACAGGTCTCAAGAGGACTACATTAGTGTCAGTTTCAAAACCTACTGCCCGTTCACTGACCACCTGATTTATGCAACAACAACAAAAAAAAAAAAAAGAAATGGAAAAAAGAATAAGCTTTGTTTACACAGTCAGTGTTTGGAATTGATAACTCACAGTAGCCTTCAGTAATGCCTGTGACCATGACAGATAATGATAAAAATATCTAGACTTTGTATTGCTTTTTAAGTACTTATTTTAGACAACTCCCACCACTTTTATCCTCTTGAGATGCGGCCAAAAACGTTCTGCTTCTATCAAATTATTAACTTATTTATACGAGTTGGGAGACAAGCTTAATTTTATTTTATTTTTTAATTGCAGAGTCCTACTGTCATATCACTTATGTCAAAAAAATGCTGATCTTTTGAACTTTATTCAAAGAATTCTGCAAACATGTATCACAGTAAAAAAAAAAAAAAAACATTTTCAACATTGATAATAATAAGAAACTTTTCTTGAGCACACAATCATTAAATGATTTCTAAAGGATCATGAGACACCGAAGACAGGAGAAATGATGCTGAAAAATCAGCTTTGCCAATACAAGAATAAGTAAAATTTTATAATATTAAAATAGAAATTTTAAATTGTAATAGTTTTTCACAATATTTGTGTTTTTATTGTATTTGATCAAGAAAATGTTCAGCAGGACTACCAGTCCTGCTGAACAATAGATTATGCAGTAATGTGACTTGCTAGTCATTGACTGGTTCTGTTCATACAGCACATCAACAGAACTCGCTCTCAAAATTACTCCATTTAAGAGAGTCACTTTGGTTAAAGAGTGAATATTTGTAATAACTGAACAGTACGTGAACATTACTGGCAGTATTCTGTGGCAGTGTAGGCAGGCTTAGAGAACAAATATATAATTCCTGCAGTCTTTCAAGCAAAAAAAAAAAAAAAAAAAAAAAAACGTATCCAGCTTCACTGCAACGCCTAGTTCTGCTTCCTCTCACTATGTCTCCAAAGGTGCAGGTGTGTGGAATTATGGGGGATCATCATCATCAATACAGAAGATGTGAGTAGCTCATCTGTCTTCATGCACACCCAGCAGAGAACACCTGCTGCATCTTTTACATCTATCTACATTTACAATCCACACACACTCACTATCGAGTGTACCTGCGGGGCCAATATTTTATACCGATATACTAGAAGAAAACAGTATGACAGGAGGTTTCAGATGTCCTTATTTGATCACAGCTCAACATCACATAGGAAACCAGACCGCTATAGCAACAGTCTGCAGGAGCAGAGGTCAGGAAATGTGTAATCCAATCGACACTATAGGAAGAAGCACTTCCAGCACACAGATTGTTTTATTTGACACCGCATGCCAGCTGTTGGTTCTCCGTGACAGTCCAGAAGTCTATTGCACTTTGGGTTCAAATCTGTGCACATTGCTAAAACTGTGAAATACAATAACTACTGACTCATTTCCAGTGCAACTCTTCTTTAATGATCTTTAAGTATGTGACTCATCATTTATAGCACATTGTTGCAGCCATGTTCTTAAGGAATACCTAACCAATAATATTTATATAATATTTTTTTTTATTAAATGTTTTGTAGTATGTCTTTAAAATTCCTTATTGCTTATTGGGTTTATTATCTCTTTTATTAGCGCGTGTTTTGTCCTTGACAGCGTGTTGTTCTGAGTCAGCAAACATTTTCAGAGTTGATTATCTCTACTCCCAAACCATAAAAGATCAGCTATATGACGCACTAAATTGGCACAGAGCCTGATCACAGCAACTTATCATATTTACCAGGTGCTCTTTTATTGGTTTAAACATGAGTGGTTTTTTTTGTGTTTTTTTGCAGGCTGCACAAAGCATTTTGAAGTAGATGCTAATGCAGCGCTGAGTGCATTATCCTTCAGTAAGCAGACGGTACAGAATTATCCTCCTTCAAGCTCAAAGACTTAGTGTTGCTTCATTTGTATTAATTAGTAAATGAGACTTTACAGAGTGATGAGTTTAAATGTTTGTTAGAGTTATTTATTTTCTTTAAAATAAATGGTGCAACTTTTCCTTCCCATATTGAGAAATTAGCATTTATTAAATTATTCAGCTCATTTATTTTTTTATTTTTTTAAATGTATTTATTTATTGTTTTTTCCATGAAAATTTGAAGCCTCGGACACACAAGCAAGGGTTTTTTGTGCTCTTATTTAATTATTCTCGTATTTGGCTAGAGGAAAGTCTTGCACCTCATTAAAATTATTTAATCCACTGTCAATTGCTTGTTAGCCAAAATCACTAATGACTTTGCATTTACTGGAAGCAAGATAAAAGCTTTGCTATTTGTTTTTGCTCCAGTCAGACTTAATTACTTAATTTGTAATGTTCGCTTTCTTCTTACAAATGAGTTGTCAGTGAAGGAAGTGCAATTGTAGAATTTCTGCAATCATATTGCAAATCTGAGCTGACTGGACTGCCTGTCTTTTAATGATTAGGGGGAGGATGTATATTGATCTGCTTGATTAGATTACATGCCACTAGAGGGGGGAAAACTATTTTAGTTTAAGAATTGGGCATTATTGATTGTGTTTTTGTTCATGGACTGAAAGATAAGTTCATTTCGCTCTGATTTCACAAACAGCACGATGCAGAACTGGATTTGTTTAATGTCTTTATTCTTATCTGCATCGCTAAGCACCTCTCAGGGAATGTTTACACCTGTGTTTTGACGTTTAAACTCAGGATGTGGTATTTGAGCCGGCCTCTATAATTAAAGTGCGCCTGACTGCTGAGCTAATGTCTTGTGGAAAGCAGTAATGAACAGAGTGGGGATGCGTTCCACTTGGTGGCGTCACCGTTCAATATGTTCCTCACACATTTTGTGACATCAGCCTGCAGCCAAGCATTACGTATTCTCTCCTAGAATTTCCACATGTGCAACTGAGCCGTGTTTTTTATACGTGCTCAATGCTTGCTGGTGTTCATATTGCTCTGTGGTTTCGGTCTCAGAGCTGTGTACTTCACTCAATAGCATTGAAGAAGTGCTGTCCATGTGGCATTGCCTTGGGTTAGGAGCATAACATGATGGAACATGACAGGGATAGGATGAAAAGGTCACCTCTGGCATGCTGCCGTTTGAACCATGTGATGAGCAGCTTGGCATTTGTGGCGTCCACCGGCTCATTGTGTTCCAATCAGAGCAGAGCAGGCAATCAAGTACAAGCAGCATTCAATCTTGCATGACCGCATTTTTATTAGATGTTTAATAGAATATATTGAGTTTGGCTCGATTGATGAAAAATAGGGAGAGATTGATTGTAGCAGTCAGAGGATAGAATGATGTCAAATTTTCCCTCACGTTCTCAGCCGTTGTATTAGAAACTCCTTCGCAGCATCGTAATTTTTTTTTTTTTTTTTTTTACTGCCAAGGTAATACAACACAAATTATCGCTTTATAAATGTGTATTAAGTAGATTTATGTTGATGTTGATAACTGTGGAAGTTGATAACAGTGGAATGTGTCATAACAGTCCTTGAAAAGGGTCCTTTGGCCCCATTTACTTCCATTGCCTCAACTTAACCTTAATTAAAAAAATAATAATAATTATACGAGGGACGGGTGAAAATGATTTTCTGTGGCAATCAACAAAATGGCACAAATGCATGTATTGAACCCAAAATATTACTTCAATTTAGCCTATATCATGACTTAAAAAGCTTTACATTTCCTTTAAATACTAAAGCTCCAATTTAATGCTGTTTTGAGTGCTCTATAATATTTATTGATGTGTATTGAACTCTAAATATTACTTATTCATGTACGACTTGCCTTTTACATTTTACTGGGATGATAATCAATAATTATGCAGGAATTTACCGTCAACACTCATTGTTTGTTGTGATTGGAGGGCACTTGTATAGGTGCTCATTATAAAATGGGTACAGTAAATTGCAGCTTGCACGATAGGAGAAAAGACAAGTTTGAGACACACAGATGCTATAATTACAGTAAACAAGGGTCAAATGAGCATCTTCCAGTGTGATGAAATGCTAGACATGCAGAATTCACCCTTCAGTCAGAACTGTATACCGATTAAGGCAAATACCAATGACGATGAAGAGGAGGATGCTGGTTATGGGTGTGGATGCCCTGCTGCGATCGCGCTGATGCACAGTGTCTGGTTGGAAGACTGAAACCCGGCTGCAGTCTAACTCTCACAGCAGGGCTACGGTGCTTGAGGAGAGCCCATTAAATAAGCAATTAAAAGCAGATAATGAAGGGGCCAGTCGCCAGTAGGGGCTCGGCCCGACTGACTGCCTCGCTGAACCAGACAGACCTTCTGAAGGGCTACGACGGCCTTCCCCCTCCTGGTCAGGCTTAAACACTAGTCAGTGTGTATCTGTTTGTGTGTGTACACAGAGCTTAACATTCAGCAGGATCAGAGCTTACTGAATGAGCCTCGGTGTGATAAATGAAACATCTGGTGGGAAAATGATTTAATAACTTTAATGAGTGTGAAACTGCTCTTTTCTGAACATACCATCCTGCGTTACGCTGCAACTACCATTAATTTATTTTATAACTGTGAAACATGATTCTCATAATGACTTTTTTCTAAGTCCTTGCCGTCTCGATCCTCTGTAGATAATGCAATGCGTGAGCGTTTTGTCCGTGGGTTGGCGAATCAATATCTCGCATTACCTTTAATGACCGGTTTGTTGACATATATGTTGGTTTCCTTTTAGTTTTGATGCTCACGTATCCCCGAATGAGTTCTACACTCTTTGGACATCTTCAGCTGAGCACTGTACTTGTGTGAATTGGTGCCATGCCTCAGGAGACCAGGGTCCTACTCAGCAGATAATAAACACCACATCAGTGCCATGCTAACGAAGACAGATAAAGCACAGAGTAAAGATTTATTTTCTACCGAGGGTCACAATGTAATTGTTACCTCAATTACATACAATAAAGAATTAGAGTGACAGAAGGTGTAGACACCCCAAGGGTGTGTGGTCTGTGCACTTCATGTTTTCACTGGTGCTTTCTTCATTGGACTTTCAAGGTGACCATAGCATTGGTATTCAATTCAGGGTGTGGAGCGTTTCTGAAAATAAATGGTGGGAGGTTGGCCGGGTCAATGCCGGTCGGAGATATCCGAAGAGTTTCTGTTAAACGTTTGTGGAATGAAGCATTAGTGTGCTATGCACAGCAGGTGGGTTGTTTCATAGGCTTATTATTTTACACATTCTCAGTGAGTTTGGGTTAGATAAATGATGCAAAAAAAAATTAGAAAGGTTGTCAAGGGCTTATAAACTCTGGCGCAGTGTTTCTTGCACCACATTCTCACTGCTGAAAAACGGCATGGCATTTGAAATGGTTGTGTTGAAATAATATTTTAAGATAATAAATACATGTGTATAAAAGATAATGAATGCATTTAAATGCTCAACAATATGCTAGATCTTAAAATAGTTAATTCTAAAAACCAGACAATTTTAACAAACTGTTTGAAATGTGAAATTGTGTTTTCTTCCATTTACATCAAAACGTAAACAGACATACAAAGGATGCTCAATGAAATGTGAAGAAATCCGTGTCAACTGCTTTTTGCTTACTTTATGATCTTTCTCTGATAATAGAACACTATATCAAGTGTTCGTTTGACTTTACACTGTGTCGGGCTATTAAAACATAAAGATTGTGCGAAAATAAATGTAGTATGGTTTCCAAGAAATTTGAATCAACACAACCCATTCAACATTGATAATAATAAGATTATTTTTTTTTTTTTAAATCAGCATATTAGAATGATTTCTGAAGGATCATGAGACACTGAAGACTGGAGTAATGATGCTGAAAATTTAGCTTTGATCATAGGAATAAATTACATTTATAAAACAGTTATGTTAAATGCTAATATTTCACAATGTTGTTATTTTTACTGTATTTGGTAACGGCAAATAAAAACTATTCATGTCGTTTTTATATAAAATACATAATCTACGTTATGGCAAGATCTGAAATCCTTGTTGGGACATTTTTGGTCCACATGGGGAAAACAGCTTATAAATCATACTAAGTGATGTTTTTTTGAAAATGTAAAAATGCAGAAAGTTTGATGGGTAGGATTAGGGTTAGAGGATATAATATACAGTTTGTACAGTATAAATATCATTATGTCTATGGAATGTCTCCATAAAACATGAAAACCCAAAGTATGTGTGTATGTGTGTGATTGTGTGAATGAGTAAGTGAGTGAGTGAGTGAGAGAGTAAGAGGTAACTTCTTGCCTTTCCTGACTTTTTGTTGTGACATTTCCATCTAAAGTGACAAATTGGTTTCTTGTACCCATCGTCATCTATGCAGTGATATATCACACTGTCATCTGACAGAAGAGGGTGTGAAGTCAAACCTTACAGGTGTCCAGGATGGTGGAGGACAGGTCCCTGAACTCATTATCAGGGCGTCTCAAGACTCTCACAGGAACTTTCACTCTGTTTGAAAATGAAGACCTGCAGAATATTCAGGAACAAACATAATGGCGGCTGCTGTCTGACGTTACCCTAACGGTTCCCCTCAGAGTCCGAGTGAGATGGGATTCATTCTGTCATGTGTCATACCCCTGATGACTCTGGTAGCAGTGTAATGTCAGACTCCTGAGGATAAGCCACGTTCTCTCTAATGAACACCTTCGCTCTGAAACCTTAGGGGTTTACCATAGCTAATGCCATCTCTTGGCTCGACTAAGGGCAAGAGAAATGCCAGGAACAATGCCAACTTGGCATGTCACAGAGGGTTTTTTCCCTCTCTTTTCTGACAAGCCATATATAGAAAGGGCTCATTTTACTCTCAAAAACTCTGCGAGATGCGTTGAACTCTGCGTGGATTTTTCAAAAGCCAATCTATCCACACAGCCCGCAGGCAGAAAAGGTGCTCGCAGAAATGGTCTAATTAAAACTGCATAATGCAACTTTCTAACGAGAGACACTTTTGAGATGTGTGATGAGGAAACTATTCAAATCATCAGTGTCTTGCCCTTTTCTTGCTGGCCCGAGTGCAAACTTATGACAGCATGTGACAAACAGACCACTGGGAACATGTGAGAAGGTGTACCTGATTCTTTTCATCCTTCATCACTCTTATCAAAATAATCAAGTTTCATATCCTCATGTTATTTAACTGTCTGATGTCTAAATAACAAGATTTTGTAAAAAGAATCAGCACTCTTTTAAATAATGAATGCGAATTTGTAGCATGCATTCTAATGTTGTTTGTATGACAATGCTAATTAGTAATTGTATAATGGCAGCTATTCTGTGCAGAAAATAAATAAATAGTTAATGCTCTCTAATATACACAAACATAACATACTAGGCGTTTGAAGTGGAGTGCATTTTAGTCAAGCATCTGCTCCATGTTACCGGCCAAGTTTAAAACCCTTGTTTTAGCTCAATGATTAATTTTCCTGTGATCAGTTGGCTATTCTGTGTTGTCCTGGACACAATACAATGCATTTGTGTGCACACTGCTAATGCATTTTGATCACAAGATTTTCTCTGTATGTGATATGAGGGATCAGATCGCAAACAACAAATTCTTATTGGTTTCCCCCATTATCTGTTACGAAGCGACATTGAGCTGTGGGAAAGGTGCAAAAAAAGTATTATTTATTATTTTATTTTTTCACTTAACTTATCAGGTCACCTGACGTCGGTTGTTAAAACGGGTCAGATTATACATGTTCTAAAATACACGGACAAGCAATGTTACATATACCAGGATTAGTCACAAGCCATTAAAACGGTTGTAAACGTTTACAATGGCGCATATATGTGATAGTTTTAAGTCGAAAGCTTGTTTCTCCAACATCATCCTTATTAGACCTGCATTCATTACATTTCAAGTTTTTCATCTGGTATTTCATTCAAAGAGAGGACTTATACTTCATTCCATTTTATCTCTCTTCAAAGGCCACATCTGTATAAGCATCCCTGTGCTCAATTAGTCAAGAGTCTATTCCTTGAAGTAAATTTCTGTCTAGAACAAGAAAGCACTTTTTTCCTATGGCGAGCTTTTTAACCTCTCTTTGCGACAAGTAGATTTTGGGACAAACAAAGCAGTAAAATATCTATTAAGTAAAACAAATGCACACATTTGATTAGCATACATACACACAATTAGAATAAAGGACTGCAGAAAGTTTACAGGGAATGTTGTCATTCTGCTCATACATGTCAAGCCTAATAGCTTACCTGAGCCTCAATGGCTTGTGCGGCAGCTCTGAGAAACCAGTAATTGAGAGCAAAGCATCTTGTTCGACAGAACTACAGTTCTTATTAAGTGCATGTTTGCCTCTGGCTGTCAACATTGATGTCTCTGATCAGGGGTTTCCCAGGCTTACAAAAAAAGTGTGGTTATAATTGGACTTTTTAAATGTTTTACTTTTTTATATATATATTTCTTCCCATACGTTTGTCCTCCTGATTCCCTTATTCAGATATTGAACTGATTTGACAGAAAACACAGAGCAACTTGTGTGTTGTGTGGCAAAACCTTTTAAGCAAATATATGTGTGTGGCTTTCTTGTTTGCTAATTTATGATCTGTTTTTGCTCCCCATCAGCAGCCTGTTACTTGCTCTGGCTTTGATGAGCCATTCTGTCATCACTCCTCTGCCCTTCGTGGCATAATTAGTGCCTGCCCGATGTCTCTGGCCCATTAGATAGATGGAGAGCAATGAGAAGGAAAGAATTACAGCGAGGGAGAATTGAAGATGAGAATGACATCAAGTTGAAATAGAAACCATCTTTAAAGCGACCAACTTTAAAGCAAATTCATTGTGAGATCTTATTGCTATGTATAATGTATCATAAGATGACTCACTCAAATCCCAAATGTTGCTGGATGGTTTTAATTATGTGAAACTGCATCACATTGTATGGTACATTTATTAAAATGAAAATTCGCTCACCCCCCCACCCATACAATGTAAGTCACTGGGGTTTGGAAGAAAGTGATACAGTTTGGAATGATATGAGGAATGACTGTCAGGCCTGTTTTGCTCATTAAAAAGCCACAATTCAATAAAATGCCCAAGTAATAAAAACAATAACCAATATAAATGCAAGTTGGGCAGACTGTCTCCAACACAGTGTTAGATAAAGGGTTTATATCAAGAGCTTGAAAATATGTTGATGCATTTCGATTTATATCCTTTCTTAAAACCGTGGTGTCAATAGAAAAAATAATAATATGGTGTGGACAAACCCACCGATAATATAAGTGCTCTTAAGCTTTGACTGAGCTACATTAGCACATGAAATATACAAAGGAACACAGTGCTGTTAGCTTTAGACAAGATGGTTTGCATTGTCTAGCAGCCGGCATCCCTCAGAAACACAAGTACACAGGGCACTGTTATTCTCTTTGCTTTTCATGTTAATGCTTTTGGATACAATGTTGGAGGTACATGAGAAATGTAAGTCTTGACCTGTTAAATTACCACAAATTAATATTCACAGCCCTGGGCTTTGCTAGATGAGGCAGTGAATTAGACTAGAGAAATGAATGATTAACACGGGGTTGATTTTCACATTTGGATCTCTCAGTGCATGTAAATTACCCTTCCCAGTCTGTTCCCAGTAAAGCCGACTTTGCTTTAGTTCTCAGTGGTCATAAGTCCTTACAAGTGACATATTTAGGAATGTGTGGATGCACATGTTTTTACTGGCAGATATAATGATACACTCATTTTATTTCCCCCAGATCACTTTCCACCCCTAATCTCATATTCTGAACATTTCCATATGGTAATTTGTCCTAAGTCTGACTCAGCAATATGTTCTCATAAACCATGTCAAGTCCAGAAATATGATTTGCTGTTTGTCATAACATTTTCACATTCTTCATAATTATGTGGCTTAGTAAATATCACAGTAATATTTAACTTTATTAACTTAATAAAATCTCTGAATATCATTTACTTGATTGTTTGAGTTAAACATACCAAAATAATACCGTTCTATTTAAGTTGTTTTCACTGAAAGAATTTAGAATTAGACTAACCAAATATTTATTTATAATACACTTAATATATTTGTGAAATTTCTATCAAAATATTTGAGAATGGAGAATTAAACTGATCTGTATTATGATTATGATTATGATCAATATTATTAATATATGTAACACACTCTTAAGAAATTGAGTAAGTTTACTCAGTTAAAACAATGCACCCCTCTCCCAACAACTCAACGGTTGAGTGAGCGCGGGCTGTTTGAACTCTCTTCAGTCTCCAGAACAGTTCTCTCTTCTCAGCGTCGCAGAATTTGTGCATTTCCTCTGTGAAATTCAGGTGTGTGTATGTTTTATTTTATCTTTTATTTTATAAAATCATTACTGTGCTTTACTAATGCAAAACAACATACTGGGACGCAATGAGAGTCACCTAAACGAGTGTCTGTCTTTTCGCGGATTGAAATGCCTTATGGCTTGCATAAAACACACGACTTTATTCTTAAAGATAATGAATATAACTAATTTGGATGATATAATGTTCTCAGAACTGTGCACTGTTTGTTTGGCAGTTTATGGAGTCGCAGCATCTTTCGGATATGAGTGAAAGGCAGGACGGTGGTCTGAAGTTCGAAGTTCACCCGCACTCTGCGAGTCCATCTCCGGCACGGGAACCAGCGCTGATCCAGTGGAAATTGGATAACAGACCGGTTGATCACACATGAATTAGGCTACCTGAATTTTTGTTCAAATAAAATATAGTTTAAATGTAGGCAATATTGTATACATATTAAAACAGTGTAAAATATGCTGTATTGATGTAACGTTACTCATCGACAATAAAGGCCAATGTCATGTATACCGATGGTTGTATGGAATACTATTTTACAAAGGTTTAGAGAGAGAAAAAAAAAGGTAATATTACTCATAAATAAAAACAGTTAATATTACTCATAAATCTAGTTTTTTTAATGTTTTTCCCCAATTATTTATACTCAATTTTATTTGTTAATGTACCAAAATGCAGTTACTCAGATCTACTTAATTTTTTTTACATACATTTACTCAGTTCATACAGTGTATTGTAAATGATTTCACTGCTTTCAAATTGTATCAATATTTTTAAGTGTAAAAATGTTTCTCCAAAAAAACTGAGTTAATCATAGTAAAACTTTTTAGAGTGCAAATGAGCTTATATTTTCTAGGGCTGCATGGGTTAAAAATATTGATTTCTCAATAAAAAACATCATCAATTCTTAAATCCAAAAAGACCTGATCATGCGTTTTTCAACTGATTAATGAACAGTACTAAAATTAATGATTTGTAGAGTACCACCCATCCAATAAATTGCAATAAGCTTTGTGCTTTGTTACTATTGATATGAAACAAAGTCAAGCTTTCAAATGTATTAAGAAATTTAAACAAATACCATTTTGGTGCTCTTTAATGGGACGACAGATCGCTATAGTGCCTCAGTTCAAGATAATTGCCTGATCATAAATTTACTTCTTTTCTGCTTTACTACTAGTTACAGCACAAAATGAACATGAATGAATATCAGAAGGTATGTTGAAAGATACAGTACAACTTTCCGAAATCCTTATCATGTCTCATGTAATCTCTCAATCAGTGTTCCAATCATGGAAAGGCGTCAATGAAACAGCTTGTGAACAATGTTACATTTACTTTAGAAAAGCCATTTAATCGAATCATGAATTTTGAGTCAATGCCTAGACGTAATATTTTCCATAGATGAACACTTTGAGCACAATTGTGACAAAACTTATGTGAGAGAATCAGTGACCAGTTGTTTGGTAATGGGGATGGTGGTCAATGTGAGATATGTCAGCCTGATATAGGTGTGAGTGTGTGTGTGTGTGTGTGTGTGTGTGTGTGTGTGTGTGTGTGTGTGTGTGTGTGTGTGTGTGTGTGTGTGTGTGTGTGTGTGTGTGTGTGTGTGTGTGTGTGTGTGTGTGTGTGAAGCCTCCTCACACGCACATACACATGGTCTACCCACCAGTGGTCCGTATGATTGATTACCCAATCTCCCTCTTGCCTCAGTTACACATTTAATAGCCCTCTGTTTATGAAGACATGGAGTTTGTGGCTGTACCTTGCAGATGCACAAATCATTTGTGTGTCTTACTTTTGGTCTACCTTATAGACTTCTCTGTATGGATTATTACATTCATATATAACCCTAGAATTTACGGCTCTGTTTCTAAATGTGCTTCCCAGTTCCATCTGCTGCCACCTTAAAATGTTGACAAATTTCTCTCATACTTCTTCTTATTTCTTCTTTAGTTCTATGTGAGTGATTTGATTTTACAAAGAGGTTTTCATAGGGTGATTAATTTAATTATATATATATATATATATATATATATATATATATATATATATATATATATATATATATATATATATATATATATATATATATATATATAAAGAGATTCAATTAATATCTCAGATTAGATTCCAGCTAACCACACTTAAAACCAGCTTTTAATTTAATGTAAAGAGTAGTATATAAAAAACGTTGTTATACAGTATATTAATTTAATGTAAAGAGTAGTATATAAAAAACGTTATACAGTATATTCCAAGTGTTCTAAAAATATGTTATTTAAAGGCCCACTGAAGTGCCTTGGAATGCGCAGCTTTGTATGATGCGTTGACATAATTTTCACTGAAACAGGAAGCTAAGTTGGGACATACTGAATGGCTCCTCCCCCTTTTCAAATAGCCAATAGCTTTTAGTTTAACTCACAGACTGCAAGTCGTAGTTGACAGCACCATGGAAGTGAATCCGAGCGCTAATGATACGATGAATTTAATAGTGGAGTTGTGAATAAATTCTAGCCATTTCATTCTTAACCAACGTACAGTTAGAAAACGGAAAAAAAAACTTGAGAGTTTGTGCAACCGAACACACATCTCCAAACCATAATGCTCCTTGACATGTCAAATGTTGATTTGGCCAGGTGGTATTTATAGTAGAGGGGGTGGAGCTTTAGATTCTAGAGAGCATTTGATTGGACAGAAGATGTGATGAGAAGCTGAAGTCCACGATGATGTCATAAAAATCTGTGATCCATTTTAGCGGAATTGAGAGACTGTAAGTTTTGAATGCTTATATCTCCTAAATGTGAATTTTGTCATTGTTTTGGAACACACCAGCTTATTCATAACCTTAAGGCTAACATATTCATACTAAAAGCTAAAAAAACATTTTATTTAAAAAAAATATTTCAGGGGGCCTTTAATTATGTGAGCAACTAGTTCTCTTTGATATGTTTATGAGAGAAGTAATGTGAATGAATCACTTTTCAATTAATCATTTGAGACAAGTTAACAAAACTGGTCTGAATGATTTATTCATCTGGTTCTCAAGTTCAACTGACTGACTCAATTATCCATGTGGAAAAGGAAAGATTATTAGTGAATAACATATGACTTTTCCTCACAAATCTGTGATATGGCTTTATAAGATAGCAGGAGATAGCTTGGAATATAGCACACAAGTTGTATCAGCCAGTTGTATTACATTTCATGGTGTTCATCCCCCCCAACCCCCCGCCCTTATTTTATTTTTTAAATAAATAAAATCACAGCTTTCCTTCCAGCACATGCGACCAGGAGTTTGAACTCAGAGTCATTAGTGAGCTCACTTTCCTATTCTTTCCATCCATTCATCTCTCTCTCTCTCTCTCTCTCTCTCTCTCTCTCTCTCTCTCTCTCTCTCTCTCTCTCTCTCTCTCTCTCTCTCTCTCTCTCTCTCTCTCTCTCTCTCTCTCTCTCTCTCTCTCTCTCTCTCTCTCTCTCTCTCTCTCTCTCTCTCTCTCTCTCTCTCTCTCTCTCTCTCTCTCTCTCTCTCTCTCTCTCTCTCTCTCTCTTTTCCTCTCCCTAATGTTTAATGATGATAAAACTTCAGTTTTGAAATGCTCAGTCTGGGCCTTGGATTGTATTATCTCATTATTTAGAATCAGAGCCGTATTTATCACGGGCTGCTGTATCTCTCAGTAAATATCTGCAAAACAGCCAGTGTACAAGGTTGCCAAATCAGACCCCTGAGGATTAGCAGAAGCTCTCTGTGAGACAGCAGGTGCACCCGGCACACCGCTCCAGAGACAATGCTTTGGCAGGACGGTCTACCTGCTGTGTCCCCCGGTCTCTCTCTCTCTCTCTCTCTCTCTCTCTCTCTCTCTCTCTCTCTCTCTCTCTCTCTCTCTCTCTCTCTCTCTCTCTCTCTCTCTATCTCTATCTCTATCTCTCACCTGCTCCCTCCGGTTCCAGAACCGCCATTCAGCCAGGTGGCTTCAGTAGGGGACAGTGTGTCTCTGCCTGAATGTCTGCTAAAACATCTGGGTTGAGAAAAACTACAGAGGTACACAGTTTGCTTTTGAAACAACCAACAGTGCATATATTACATTCACCAAATGACAAAGTAATTTAGAAATATAATATATTCAAGCAATATCACACAAGCAATTTTCTGAATTGCATTTATGATTTAATTCACATCATTTTATTCATGTTTGTATATGGCAACCACAAATAATAGTATAACATAAATTGAAAGCAATTTTTTTAACTGCATTTTAAACTGTATTTGAACACTTTATTAGGTACACCTGCTAGTACCGAGTTGGACCCGCTTTTGTCTTCAGAACTGTCTTAAATCTTTGTGGCATAGATTCAACACTTAGATTAACCTCATAAAAAAAAAAAAAAAAAAAAAAAAAAAACTTCCCCTTCCCTTTAAAACCTCAATTATCGGGTTTATGCTACTCTGAATAATGCCTGACCTTCGTATTTTGAGCACTTCTTGTGTTGTTTTTGCCTCTTCATGATGACTTGCTTAATTTAGTCCTAATTTGTAAGTTGCTTTGGATAAAAGCATCTGCTAAATGACTAAATGTAAATGTAAATGTAAATGTAAACAGCCTGGAAACATTCCTCAGAGATTTTGGTCCATATTGGCATGATAGCATGTCAATGCAGATTTGTCAGCTTCTCATCCATAGTACAAATCTCCCATTCCACCACATTCCAAAGGTGCTCTATTGGATTGAGATTTGTTGAGTGTGGAGGTCATTTGAATATAGTAATCTCATTGTCATGTACAAGAAACCAGTTTGAGATTATTAGAGCTTTGTGACATGGCACGTTATCCTGAAGAAGAGAGAGTACACTGTGGTCTTGAAGGGATGGACATGGTCAACAACAATACTCAGGTAGGCTGCATGTGGCATTTAAAGGATGCTCAATTGGTGTTAAGGGCCACAGAGTTTTCAAAGAAAATATGCCCCACACCATTACACCACCAGCTGCCTGAACCATTGATCCAAGGCAGGATGGATCCATGCTTTCATGTTGTTCAAGCCACATTCTGACCCTACTATCTGGATGTCACAGCAGAAATACAGACTCATCACACCAGACAACGTTTTTCCAATCTTCTATTGTCCAATTTTGGTGAGCCTGTGCAAATTATAGCCTCAGTTTCCTGTTCTTAGCTGACAAGAGTGGCACCCGGTGTCGCCTTCTGCTGCTGTAGCCCATCTGCTTTAAGTTTGACGTGTTGCGCATTCACAGATGATATATATATAAAGAACTTAAGGACCCATGTTAGTATTAGAATAGCTTTCCAGCACTGGAGAGACCTAAGCGGGAATGCCTGAAAATGGACACCAAGGTTGTGTTGTTTCTACTCCATTTGTGAGCAATATTGGCTTTGCTGTTTCACAGAACCAAGATATTGTTGTAATGTTAACTGGTGTTGCTGGCAACTAACAACAAACTCTTGATTGTATATACTGTTGTGTACTGAATGGCCATTTAATTGTTCTTCCTTGTCTTCATTCGTCATCTTCGCTTTATTTTTTGCAGCGTATTATTTTGCACAGCTTCAGTTATGATAGACATCCACTCTTGCATTGCATGCTCGTGCATTTTGGTTGTGCACCATTAATAAGTTCTGTAAAACATACAGCGATGATGATGACATTATCTGACATTTGTAAAGAAGACCAATTGGGTATAGTTGTCCAGAATTGAACCACAAACTGCAGCAAATGGAAAGCTCAGCCCCGTGAGCAGAAAGTGTATGTTTGTGTAAAACACTGATTGCGAATGGTTTGTTTACTGTATATGTGCTGAGGCACAAAGGTTGGATACCACATGTTGGATAATGGTATATGTTCACATGATGTTAGTAAGACCTGATTCTCTCACTGTATAAAGATTTGAGCATTACAAATGATCACACTCTTACAGTGTCTGTCTCACTGTTCTCTGTAATGATAGCAGAGATTACCTTCAGTCTTATAATGTAATCTGAACTCTGCCAGATCCAGCAATGATATTTCAATTCATAGAATGTGGACCATTCATCAGATTAGATATAAAATTCATCGGAAAATGAGGAAAATCTGCCTCTTGGGGCATGAAGAAATTTATATTTCCAGAAATGCTAAAGCTACACACTTACACACCTGACATGACATGCAATATACAGTAGGCTTTACAGAGCGCTGCATATGCCACATGTTTGGAGTCATTTGAAATGATGAATGCGCACATGAACTGATTGAATCTTAGTGGTGCTGCTGATTTATATGGTGTGGAGGCCATAGTCTCATTTAAGTGCCATCAATATACCTTTTATATTGAGAGCAATTAGGTTAGCCCATTGCTCTTCATGGTTTCATCCCCAGCTGCATGATTCCCCTGTCCTCTAGCATTTTCAAAAGCTCTGTGTTGCATTCAGATCTTGTAGAGATAAGTGGGCCCTGAGGAGTTAATGTCCATTTCAAAATGTTCCTGTATGCCATGGGTTATTCTCTATTTTTTATAATTAATATCTCTCTGAGCTCTGCTGTTATTTCCCCTACCAGTATCTTCCTTCATCACATAAAACATTTCCCAATAGATTGAATGTCTTTTCGTGATTGATGATCGGTATTGATCTGAGTCTGAGAAAAGGAGACAAGTTTTTCTCTTAAAGCATTGTCAAAGCATAATAACTAATAACTGTTTTTTGAAGAACTATATATTCTCCATCCCCATTCATTACGAATGCTTTTTTGAATACATAAAAATAAATAAATAAATGCAACACATAAATATTAACCAAATTTGGTCAGTCCAATCTCGATACTTTAAGTCAGATTCCTCAGATTAAACCTCAGATACTTTATCTGTCATTTGGTCATGTTTTATCTCACCTCTGGCACCAAATGAGCCAGATATATGTGTTTAGCTTTTTACTACATAAGAGCAGCACATTGCCTGTTACATAGAAGAAGAGCTTATAAAATATTGAGAAACTGACAGCTGCACTTAGCCATGCACACTTACAAACAGATTCACCCACAAATACCCAGACACGCAAACTCGAAAAGCTAGACACCCTCTTATTTTGCAGAGGAGCATCTTTCACAGTCGCATGCTTTTCTGCATTTATCAAGAAAATACGGTATACAGATAATAGCATGTGCACAGTCTACAAATTGAGTTGCTTTTGTTTCCGTGGTTACATGACAAAGAGATAGACGGGAAGAGAGATTTCTTGTCTTATAAGCTCAAGAGACGTGGCAGAGATAAACATTACTTATCTGTTCTCAGGACCGATGTTCTCAAACCCCACTGAAGATATGCTGGAGGGACAGTGTACATCTCTATATCTAGATTATCCATTCATGTTATTTTTCTGATGTTTCTTCAGGCGCTTTTTGTATCCTCCTTCCAAAAGGCTGAACAAGAAGCAGCCAGTGCATTTATTGAATTAGCAGCTAGCGGGAACCATTAGAAAGCCATTTCCTATTTGATAGTGCTGCATTAGAATGGGTGGAGCAAACCTCCTGTGGATGGGCTGCTCTTCTTGTTAACCAGGGCAGGGTGTATTTGTATTTGAAGACCACCACCACTGAGGGCAAATCTACTTTCTTTTTCCAAACAATGATTGACAAGCATTTCTTCGTGCTCTTTAATGTGACGTCGACGTTACTTGTATGATAGTCACTTTTAATTACATCTTGTAAAAGTTTATCGGACAAGTAAACCAGACAGAGTCATGCTGTCCTCGAGACATTGTCTGACAATAACAATTCCTGCTTTATGAGCACAATAATCAGCAGAAGAGCTAGATGTTAAAAAGTTGAGTGCAGGCCCAGAGGTCATTAGATGAATGCAAGCTATCAGATCTGGGCTCCCAGACCTTGCGGCTCTGTAGCCTGAGATAAAAGTTGACGGTAATTCAGCACAACGTTCTTCTTCTGTAACCCATAGCGATAAGGCCATGAGCTGCAGAAAGAGTCTTCTGGAGAAAAGGAGAGATCAAGACAGAGACGAGACTAGATGGAGACTGCTGGGGGCAGCAATGGCAGGTCACCTAGAGCTAATAAACTATCTATATAGCTAATGGGGGGGAATTACAATTGAATGTCTTTATAAACCAGTAACTTCAAGTACTATTCATTCAATCATTCATTCATTCATTAATTCATCCATTCATGCATTTCATAATGTTCTCTTCTTGTAAATATTCAGGTTAGCTGACATGGAGTTTGCTGGTGAAACTCATCATTATTTCATTGCATCACTTTTAATTAATTTTTTTTTTATTACAGTGACAATGAATGAAGAACTCACTATTTGTATATAGCCTATATACATATATTAACAATGTAAAGACTACACTATAATGACTAGGAATTACTTGTAAATGAGTAGTTTGCTAATTATTTGTAACTACTTTATTACTTTATACTTATTATAAAGTGTTACCATTGACCATAATTGTAGTCATAGTTCATACAGACATAGCTATGACATTTTATAGACATAAAATACAGCTTATCTTTTGCTTGAAATGTGAAATTTAGTTTAGGGGAGAGGCGGGACGATTGAAACGCGGGACGGATGAAACACTGAGATTTTCTTGAAAACCACTCACGTCATGTACGTCAAATTTCGTCAGCACGTACAGCACGCAATGCCTAACATACCCCCGAAAACATTTCTTCTTTGCGAGTTAAAGCCGCAAAACAAACTCCTTTTGGAGTTAAAGCCGCAAAGCTGTTTTTGAATGCGGTGAGTGAATTCTTTCGTGCGGTACTTTTTTTTGACTGACAAGTTAGATTTATTGTTTCATGTGCCATTGTAATGATAATACGGCAGGTGTATTAGTACTGCAACACACCCTTAAGTGGGCAATATCAGAGTTTTTTAGTTTAAGAGCAAAAGAGGTTTAAATGACAGGATGCGCTGTCGGGATGGTTGAAACAGTGTTTCAACCGTCCCGCCCGCACGTCCTGCCCGTTAAACCTGGTCATAGCCTACTGTTCATAGATTCATATACTGTTTCTAGACTTGTGTTTCTTTTAATGCAAATTAATTTTCAACTACGCAACACATGCTATCTCTGTAATAATCATCAATTGTCCAATCTTCAATATTTAATAAATTTCATTTATCGTCGTCTGGTTGACCTCGTTTTCTTCATAATAACAGGCTATTCAACTAGCAAACACTCAATATGACTCAAGGAAGAAATGTAAGAAAATTAATTGTAAACTGATTTGTCTGTCTTCGTCAAAATAGCCTGTTAGAAAGATTACAAAATGCGCATAGGCTTATCGCCTATTGTTTATTGGGCGACAGAACAAAAATGGTTAATAACCTTTAAATGAAAATAAATTACAGAATATGTTTGTAACAATATGTACATAAGTTACTTGTCAGGTGTTGTTCACAAAAAAAAAAGCATTAGATGAATAGTTGCCATTTAAACTGTCATGTTTCATCCGTCCCACCCCTGTGTTTCAACCGTCCCGCACAGGCGGGACGGTTGAAACAAAGCACAACTCCCGTTCAAAGTCATATTTTACTTAAATCATTCTATATTTGTACCGAATAACACATGATACTAAGAGAACATACATGTGAGTTGTTAATCACAAAAAAATAAAAAATCTATCTGTAACCTTATCTTAGAAAACGACATTTATCTGAAAAGTGTTTCAACTTTCCCGGCTCTCCCCTATAACGTGACCGGGGGTTGCAAATTTGAACATAACAATCAAGCTTCCACAGATCCAAGTTAGATACAACAGCAGAGATGAGATGCTTGGTTTCAGCTGTAAGGGGCTGTTCACTGTTTTAATATTTATTCAATAATAATTGAATTGACTAAATAGTAAAATGTGTCATTATTCATAAGGATGTAATTTGCCACCTGTGAGATCGTAAAGTAGCTTATTTCTGTGATGGCAGTTCAGTGTGGTGCCAAAAAAATGGGCTGTGATTGTGAACCCCAAAAAAATTGCTTGCGAACCCCTGGTTTAGCAGATTTGGATTGCCAGACTTCATCATGGATGACTGACTAACGATAATGAAACTCCATGAGGCTGAAGTCTCTTCATTTGACCCGCTTCAGCCCAGTCCATCACTATTTATGTTACAGACCATTATAAGTTTAAATTATGTCATTATACCAAGCAAAGTCATAATTTCAGTTTTATGTCCTTTTATCTCTGCATGTGGTTCTCTCTTTAGCCTCACTGCCAAGTCTGTCACATTTTGAACGGGCTCTTCTTATACCAATGTCTTAGACATTACGCTTCAAAAAATCAAATTAGCTTTCAGGTCAATTTCATTCTGTGTTCAGAAAGCGAACTAAATGCTGTATAAATAACTTTTAACTGGGAGCGTGTGGACAATGGACCGTTAGCTCTGGGCTGTCTCTGTTCCAGTCATAACAGGCTTAATGGCCACTGTGGAGCTTTAATATGCAAACTTTAGTTATTTTACTTGTCTAATGTGTGTACAGACTAATGTGGCTTTAGTCACCCACCTGTGATAAACCAGAGAATGCCTGGAAAGTCTATTGTGATCAGATCATCCCAAGAGGTCACTCCATCCCACCACTCATTATTTTGTTTTTGCTGAAACCACTGTCTCCATTCCCTCTCTTCTTTTAATGAGAATGCTCTGTTTTCTCTTGAGTATCACTCTCTCTTGGTCTCTTTCAGTTGTAGTGATGCCCACTCTTAACTTCTCTCAGTGGGCAGCCTTTGATATTAAAGAGGCTGAAACCTTCAAGTAAAAAAAGCTGAACTCACAAATTAATTTGTTTAGATGAATTTGCAGGAATTGTTTGAACCAACTATTTCATTGTTGGCATGTTTATTGCGAAATAATCCAGCTAATGTAATCAGCTACCTCTTTTGCATTTACTAGTCATAAGTTATTTGACCTATCTGACCAGTAAAAAAAAAAAAAAAAAAAAAACTGCATGTGTAGAGAGATTCTTAATGGAAGATCAACGCTGGGCTTTCTGTATAATCAAGGAAAGTAAACTATACAGAGGAGAGACATAGTCTGGAAATGATGAAACTGCAGTGAAACACCTGTCTTAACTAAGTCAACTAAGACTAAAACCGTGTAACACTGGCAAATTCATTAAATAGTGTCACTTTTTAGTGTGGTATGTCAGTGCAAAAACTTGCATCTTATGCACTAACCAACTGTGCTCCCATTTAACTGTGCTCACAAGCAATGTATGTGCTGAAATAGTGGATGAATGAGTGTTTAAATGACATCAATGTAATGAATTTAAAAGAGATGTTTGCATGTGAGTGATGTAACAGTCACAGTAAAGTGAGCCTGATTGTAGTACACTGCTGTATTCTCCACAAAGTAGCACTCAAAACCAGTGTGCAAGATGGGGAAGTGCACTATGCAAACGTCCTTCAGCACTAGGGGTGTAAATGTTAGTCATGACAATAATTTGGTTCAATGGTCTCTTTCCCTTATAAATGCAATGCACCATTAAATATGAAACTGTCTCACAGTCTGATGCGATTTGATTGTTTTTGACAATCATAATTATATCCAAAAATATACTGAAGAGGAGAGACAGTTGGCATATTGACACTGAATATTGGCAAAATAATGAACAATTTTACATTCAGTCTCAAAAGTTACATTTTGAACAAGAAATTCATATTTTTTTATATAAATTTTTATATTTGTAATTGATTCAATAAACAAGAGCTAGAACATACATATAATTAATACATTAGTATGTTGTAGCAGATTTGCATATTGTGTGAGGGAAAATTTACTGATCCACTGATTAAAATATAATTGAGCTCTGTCATGTACATTATAGGGAATATTGACCATTTTTAAACCAGTCTTAGAGTTACCTAGGTGTGTTCAGTTTCAGAATATGCATTATAAAATTGCAAAACTTACTTTGCTTTGAATACACACAGTGTTACAAGAGTGTGTGTGTAATCTGAGACTGCATCAATAACCCACTGGGTATTATTATAGTCATCATAATTGATTATTGAATTCCGTAATGGATGCATGGATTTTTTATATTTTTTATTAAACTGATGCATTTCTGTCCTTTCAAACACTTCTATCCTCATTTTCGAGGGGAGGGTCTATGGGTGGGTAAATGTATGTTGTTGTTTTTTTAAGATCTTTCAATCTAATGGACAAAATAAGCTTGTTTCATTTACATATGAATGTAGAACTACCTGGAGACAACACAAAAAACATGGAGAGATTTCATCAAGATTTTTTTTCCGCTCTGATAGCCGCAAAACCATGCCAAACGTGGAGAGTGCGTGTTAGAAAACAGGAATGGTGAGAAAACATTGTGCTTGGTACATTTTTCGTCTTCAAACCAAACTTAGGTCTCCAGCTGACAAGTTTAAATCCCGTCTGGCTAGCGCGCTTCCCATAATGTTAACGCATTAAGTCAGTAGGCAGTCTTTTGGCTGTTCGAACGCATTCAACCACATGATCGTTTACACTACGAAAGCAATCCGATCTAATGCGTTTTGGAAGCTCAAAACGGTTTAGACCCCATTTAAACCTGTATTTAGCGCAGTCTACTTGTCAACTAAAACACAACTTAATACCAGGTGTAAACAGGGCCTTAGTGACAGACCAGCAAGCACAAACAAACGATACTCGCAGTGGTGAATTCCTCCCACAGTGTTTGCGGTTATTCCGAGACGAGGGATTTTAACTCCCCTCTGCTTTTCTTTGGCTATTTATTTTTAAGATGGGAGTAGACAAAGGAGCACATGGAGGGCACTGAAAGTGTCTCCTTAAGAATTTAATACGAAAAGAGATCTTGATGGATTAGGGGTCCTACCCACATAGGAGACATTCACAGAATGAAGAATGACAAAGTGAATTTTTCTCTGCCCACCTCGTCTCTGGGGCCTTTGCTTTCGATTGAAGGAGATTAAAGAACCACAGAGGGATGTGGTCTAGTGAACAGGTTTTTATTTTAGGTTTTTATTCATATTTATATGCATATGTAACAAGCCCGTCCGAGCATCGGAAACCGGTTGGATTACATCATCCCGCATGACGAGACATGGATATACAAGTCGCTGGTTTGCTCAGACATCAGCACCCAGTGCAACATCCTTAAACCCTCAGATACATGTCCAACGTGTGTTCGGATATATGTGGTGTGCTTAATGGGACATCCACCCTCAAGGTTAAAAAATGAGTGGGCTTCAGCATGAATGGATCTGTGTAGGCAGCGAATCGACCCAGTGGGGGCCTTGATATTACACAGCGGAGAGAAGAGAGAGTAATCCCTTATAAATAATAGATAACCAAATCCTCTAAAACACAGCCAGCCTTGCCAGCCATGGGCCGATGATAACAACTCTCACAGTGGCTGGGTCAAGCTTCCATTAATACTCAATTACACCCTGGAAGGAAGGTGCCAGAGGTTACCATTGTTTCTGTTATGGGAGTAAGATGGCTACCTCTACAACAAACATTGACTGGAGCAGGAGTTCCACATCCATGCAACCATGTCATATCAACCATGAATAGGCTACTATTTTGTTCTTGTAGTATTTTCTTTGTGGAACTCAACAGGAGATATTAAGCAGAATGTCCAAGCTGCTCTTTTCCATGCATTGAAAGCGGATAGTGGTTTATGCTGCAAAGCTTTAAAAAGTATGTGGTTTATTGTAACTGGTGGGAAACAAACATCAAAATTGCTGTTGTTCAAAAGTACAATGTACAATATATAAATATACTGAGACTTAATTAGTTACCTATTCAAATATTTTCTGTGAGCAACATTTATGAGCCAGAGCAATAATGTATAAATATATTTTTATGTACAAAATGTGGCAGTTGTATTTGATCAATTTTATATGCTGATGTTTGGTGCTTTAATGCATATATATTCTCTCAGATGGGCAAACTTGATTTTAAATAGCTCTAGTCGCATGCACTAACTGTGTAAAAGTGTTTACAATAAATCACAGTCTGAACTTCCATTTATAGTTGACAGCTCTTTATAAAATACATCTACTTTGTAACCCACTGTGTTCCACATTCAAAGCCATATAATTGCTTTTTGTGATGAACAAATTCAATTTTATGATCTCATTTTTTGACCTCAAAAGCACCTTTATGCACCTGTTTCGCACCATGACATCACTGACACCAAACCCCATTAGTTCTAATGTGTCATGTGATCGATTGTGACATGGCAAGGGAATGCATGTGTGTGATACTTTTATAATACTTTTAGATCTATAATTCACCATCCAATTTCCTTGAATAAAAATAGCAGCTTGAACATTGTCTTTTGTGTTTCACAGAAGAAAAAAAATACAGGGTTAGAATGACATGGTGGTGAGTAAATAACTATGCCTTTAAAAACACCAATGTAGATGAGTTTGAAGAGTGAGCTCTTACCTGTTGTTTCTGCTTCTTGATTAGAGTAATTCTGCAATCAGAACCAAATTAGCAGCAGCAGATTCTGAGTCATTAGAATTAATTACATCAACAGCGCTTTAAAACTGACTCACTGTGGTCGGCGTCTCTAGATGTGTAAGAGTGTGTGTTTGCGAGCGCTCGAGAGAGAGAGCATATGCGTTCCACTGCTCACTTCCCTCTCGGGAAATCTCCCTGATGAGAGTTCTCCCGGATGGACACTGCTCTCAGGAGAGTACGTGATGAGATTTGCAACTGTTTAGCAGTTAATAAATCCATCAGTGCACTCGAGCCCCCCCACACACATTGTTATTTCCACACTGTCCTTCTGTGCAGAAAACAGCCAGAGACTGATGATGCATACTGGCATAATTAAAGACAGCCTTTCTCTCAAGAGAGAGAGAGGGCCTAATCCGACCTCCTTTAGGGGACTCTCTCTGATGACACGCTCCCTTAAAGACACTTACCACGACACATGATCACAGACAGGAAAGCAACAGGAGGAAGGGAGCCGAATCGTTAAATGCTTGGTTGTTGTCCTTGCACTTTTCAGAAATGCATCAAGGTATTTAGAATAATTATTATCCCTGTCTTAAGCTGCCAAACTAATTGTGTGTTTAATTATCTCCCTACAATAGTGTCGGGTTTTCCCAGGGAGCCAGTGCCAGTTAAGCTGCTCATAATTGTTGTCAATTTGGCATTAACTATTTAGCAGATTAAGTATTAAATTGAAATCTAAGTGCAATGAAGGCCATCGAGTGGTTCACAACAGCCCAGTTAACGGTAAGGTGTTGTTTTCGGCCCGGCAAAGTACAGATCCTGTTATATAGCACACTGTAATTCTTTCCCATCATTCTGTGCTCTCTTTAATGATGTTCACTCCTAGCATCAGCAGTTGTTGCGGTAGCAGTGTCGTGTGTATGGTAACCACTGCTCTGTTGTGATGGATGGCGCTACATGCTGTTGGGGTGCTTATACTTGTTATACGTGATGTATCGGTAGCTACACAGACAAAAAATATGTGTCCCTTCAGGCTAGCTCTAACGTTCTATCATTTTACCACTGACAGAAATTCCAAATTGTGCGGGCCTGTGTTCATGTGTTCATGGAGAGAGCGCGGGGATGGAAGAGAAACCGAGAGGCATCTCAAAGCCGCCCACACCTGTTTGGCCTATAGGAGAAGCTTCATGCTCTCCATTTCATCCGAGTGATCTTACTGAAGCACCACTGTCTTCCCCAAACCCACCCGCTCTGGCTTTTTCCTCAGGTCATTAGATCTGAACTTGTTCTCTGAGCATCCAGCCTCAAAAAAGCTCCAGTCCAGCGCTTCTTCAGATCTTAAAATTCTGTCTGACAAACCTGGACGTTCAATACCGACAGAGTGTCCCTGCAGTCCACAAAAATAACTTGAACGTTTCTTTCTCCTTGCGTTTTTCTGGCAATGAGTGGGGAAAACACTTCTGCCAGCTTATATTACTATGTATTTGCATGTGTTTAATGCTAATTAAAATGCTAAAATCTGCAAATTCTGAGTGCTCTTTAGTCTTGGTTTCAGCAGACTAACACAATATTGTGTGCTTTACTGGATATTTCCATGAGCATTAATAGCAAGTCTTTAAAGGTGTCACATTTTTAAGGGGTGGCTCCTTTAACGCATAGCCACTGTTATTATTCCACATTGCATAGGAAATAGTATAAATAACCTATAAAATATAAATTTTAAAACATATAAAACCATCTTTTACAGACAAAACATTATGAAATCGTTTACTTATGGTTTGCTATGTAGCTGCTGTCTGATCCAATATATCTTTAAACAAAATTTTATCTGCAATGTTTCCAATACACTGGGCCTCGGCGCGTCCCGTCAGTATTAAACTAAGTTCTCTTTCACGTCTTATTGTGCTTAAACTGTCAAAACACACAAGGTTATGTCAAAAACACACAAAGTTCACACAAACACAGTCGGTTATATCTGTGAACGTAAGCAGCAGGGAAAGAAATCGCATGTGTATATTAGATCTGTGTATTAAAGGGAAAGCAGCGTAATATACAGTACCTACTGCTATATATGCAGTCAAACAACAAAAGAAAATCACTCACTGCGCTTTTAGTAGTTTTAATAAGAATACATTTCTTACTTGAATGCTGCTGTTAAATTCTAACATGGCATTAACATAAAAAAAAATGCTAACATGGCGGACTGTGTACAGCTCACTCAGGGCGGGGTCTATGCTAATAGGGCAGAGTCCGTCAGCAGTCGTGGGCGTGGCCTAAGCATATGTGACGTCACACTGCTAGAATCTGCAAATGGCTTGTTCTGAGACACTGCTTTTATGATTTATGGGGATTTAAAAAGAGAAGTGTGAAGATTTTTACCATTATAGTGTGGTTGTGTACACACACTGCCAACACACATTTATGTTCAAACACCATCCAAAATTTAATTTTGCATAATAGGTCCCCTTTAAGCAACTGAGCACTAGCGAGAAGGGCCTATGGTGTGATGGAAAATTATTTGTCGATGTCTTGCTCTAGAGGCAGTCATATGCAAATGTATTTGTGACGTCACAATTATTATTTTTTTTTTATAATGAGGAGCACATTTTAAGATATATAACTTGATGCATGTTTTAAAGGGTTAGTTCACCCAAAAATGAAAATTATGTCATTAATGACTCACCCTCATGTCGTTCCAAGCCTGTAAGACCTCCGTTCATCTTCGGAACACAGTTTAAGATATTTTAGATTTAGTCCGAGAGCTTTCTGTTCCTCCATTGAAAGTCAATGGACGGCATACTGTCCATGTCCAGAAAGGCAATACAGACATCATCAAAGTAGTCCATGTGACATCAGTGGCTCAATCTTAAGTTTATCAAGCGGCGAGAATACTTTTTGTGCGCAAAAAGTAAACAAAAATAACGACTTTATTCCACTATTCATTTCCTTCTCTCTGGGCCTCGAGCTATTTCACGTAGTGTTTTTGCGCAGCGCGTCTATGTTGTACGTCACACATAGGCTCACTATTGGCCGACGCTGGTCATGTGTGATGCGTGTGACATACAACACAGACGCGCTACACAAAAACACTACGTGAACTCACTCGAGGCCTAGAGAGAAGGAAATGAATAGTGGAATAAAGTCGTTATTTTTGTTTACTTTTTGCGCACAAAAAGTATTCTCGTCGCTTGATAAACTTAAGATTGAGCCACTGATGTCACATGGACTACTTTGATGATGCCTGTACTGCCTTTCTGGACATGGACAGTATGCCGTCCATTGACTTTCAATGGAGGAACAGAAAGCTCTCGGACTAAATCTAAAATATCTTAAACTGTGTTCCGAAGATGAACGGAGGTCTTACGGGCTTGGAACGACATGAGGGTGAGTCATTAAAGCTGGGGTAGGTAAGAATGGTCTAAAAAACTTATTTTTCAAATTTGTTTAAACTTTATGTATATATCAATACATAATTAAAATGTAAGTATTCTGAAAAAGAAAGTATAAAAATCGAGTGTATGTAGACCTCTAACGACTGTTTTAAAGACAGCTCATTATTTCCATTCAGTCCACCCTCTCCCTTCTGGGGTCCTTCCAAAGCCACGCCCCCAAAACACATGAACGCGCGACTCCGACAGCTGAGCTGGAAGACGCATTATTTACCTGAGACAAGCGGAGAGGAAGGAGCGCAGTGCATGTAGCATCATGTCAGAATCACATGTAATAAAAAAATCTAACTTTATCATTATGAATATAAACAAATAAGATGTATTTTAGTAGCCTACTCACTATCAAGCTATCATATCGATATTGGTAAAGTTTAAAATATATATTTCTGATTCGCTAACGAGCTAGTTATAACTATAAGGCAAAGCTAAAAACAGGTTGCATTGATACACGTTTTTCCATTTCCATTAGTTGCACTGTGATGAAGATGAATTTCGTGTAAGATTCATAACATATAACGTTAGGCCTACTAGCTGTTAAACATGTATTTTGTTATGTAAAGTTCCCCCCACAGCGGAGGGGAAACGCGCAGGCTAGTAAACATGCAGGGTCACCGATGACGACGGATAAACAGTTATGGCACATTCACTGGTAGGGACGAAATGCTTTACATTGACTGGCCTGCCCATACTTTGACTACAAACTTGGTCCTCAAATCATTACGTATTATGCAATACATGTAATGTAACTTTATAACGTTGCACTCTTTCTATGAGTTATAAATAGCTAATAAGATAATATAACGGTAACTAACGTTGCAGTAGGCTATGTAAATAATTATTCTAGTGATATGTAATGCTAAATAAGGTTTGCTAGCACATTATTTTAGCAACATGACAAGCCAGTGAATTAGCAGGTTTCAATTGTTGCTTTGCACAGTGCGTGACATTTTATCTGTATGTTATGCGGCTAGAGTTTTAACACTGAGTCAATGGGCTCCGACGGGCTTGTTTATCGTCATCGGTCTTTTTCCGTTTACCTGTCTTTGTTGTATGAGCAGGTTCCTCTCGAGAAATTGGTAGTTTTGGTTGTTTGTCCGCCATTAGCACAGCTGCTCGGCACACCGGCAATCTTGATTTTGAATGACGGTACGCGCTGTGCAAGAGAGGGGCGATCAGCGCGTACGCGAACTTGATTGACACTGCTAAGACACTCCTCCTGGCTCTGAAGGCATCTGATTGGTTCTTTACACTCGGACCGAGTGGCAGTGATTGGTCAGAGTTTTTACTGTCCTGCAGCTGCTACAGAAGTCTGATTGTTTTCATTCCTTTTTCTGAACACATAATGTATTGACTACTCTCAGGATGGAAGGACCATTTCACCCAGTATAAAAAAAGTGTTTCTGAACAGGATTACCTACCCTAGCTTTAATGACATAATTTTCTTTTTTGGGTGAACTAACCCTTTAATGTTACAAAGTCCTCTTGAATTTGATTTCTCATGTCATGGCCCATTTTGGCAGGTTATATTCAGCATTTCTGAATATAACAATATATCCCCTGGTTTCAAAGACAAGGCTTAAGCCAAGTCCCAGACTAAAATGCATGTTTAAGCTGTTTTAACTGAAAGCAACTTGCAATGACAATTTTTTTGTTTTTGTTTTGTCTCAAGATGCACATCAGCAATGTTTTTTTTTTATTTCGTTTTTTCTTTTGTTTTCTCTAAGGCACGTTTATGAAAGCTACAAATGTCCTAATTTAACTGAGGCATCAATTTATTACCTATTATTTTACAACTCCAAGCTGCGCGGGGAAAGGGGAATGGGAACAAAGGCAGTATGGAGTCTCTTTGTGCACACACACTTCAACAGGGTATGTCCATATATGGAAACATGCGTCACACTATAGAACGAACCCCTTACTGGCAGAGGGGACGTCTCCATTGGTAGAGCTAAATAAGCTGCAACGACAATTGTTAGGGACATGCAATATAGCCATAACAAATCGTGGCTTAATCTAAGCCTTGTTTGTGAAACCGGGCATATCTGTAATAAGCCTAAATTACTTAGTTGTGTTTGTGCTAAAAAAATAATAATAATAAAAAAACCTTTAAATACCTCTGACGCAGTGCCTCAAAGCTGGATTGTGAAATGTTAGGGAATAAGACTCTGGTCATGCTGTTTTAGTTCATGCAACGCGTTTCTTAAATGCTACCGAAACTGTCAAATAAATTCATCTCATGCAGGTAGTGTGGCATAAAAAACTCTTCCTTAATAGTGCTATGAGGTCATCAGATGAATGTTTTATTAGGTGTCAGTGGATGATGAACGATGATTTTTACTTAGCTTTCAAGCTGGCGAAAGTGCCTCATAAAAGATTTTGCAATATGATCTCTGAATGTTGAGATTATTACCAACCACGCTAAGGCTGTTATTATTTTTAGTAAAGTGTGTAAAGGAGTTCTAAATTGCAGCTTCCTTTCAATGAAAATGTGTCTGCAGTGGAAGGAAAAGACTAGTTTGCAAACAGTGAAAATTATTCGGATTTCTACTCATATCTGGTTTAAGTATAATACAGAGACAAAACCAAATCTTTAACACACAATTAGCAAATTGTTCCTGTTTATCTGTAAATTATGATATGAAGATAATTTGATAAATTTGATTTATAAAATAAATAATGCCACTCCCCTTTAAAGCTCATTGAGCCATTTAAGGGTAACTCTCGCCAAAATGCAACCTAGGGTCTTTATGTTAATCTACTCGAGGCAAATTTTCGTTTAAAAGCATAATTAGAATGGAAACGCCACTTTTAAGTTTGACCGTATTTTCGCTTTAGGTTAAATGCCTTGTGAAAGGGAGTGAATGGGGCACTTTTAAGATAGCATCAAAAATCGCTATTTTTAAAACACTAAGAAGGTTCGACACGACATGAAACTTTGCTCGAAGTATCACCAGGGGCTCTACACATGAACTCGAGCATTGAGAACATTGTGTACAAAGAGTTTACTAAAAAGAAAGATTTTGAACAACTCACTGTGTTTCCGTCCACCTGCATTTTGTCAGTCAAAAATAGTCGATTTCTATAACAGGGAGGAGAGTAAAGATGGAAAGCTCCTAAAGCTTAGTTCAATATAAATTCACAGATAATTTGTTGTTTTCTCATTAGTGAAAATCAATATTGAACTTGTATTTGAAAAAATATCCTCACATAAGAAACAATACTAAAATTCAGACTCAGTTCATTCGCATTCGGAAATCGACTATTTTTGACTGTCAAAATGGCGGCGGACACAGCTACAGTGAGTTGTTCAAAATCTTTCTTTTTTGTAAACTCTGTGTACACAAACAATGTTCTCAATGCTCGAGTTCAGCCCCTGGTGATACTTCGAGCAAAGTTTCATGTTGTATCGAGCCTCCTTAGTGTTTTAAAAATAGTGATTTTTGATGCTTTCATAAAAGTGCCCCATTCACTCCCATTCACAAGGCATTTTAACCTAAAACGAAAATACGGTCAAACTTAAAAGTGGTGTTTCCATTCTAATTATGCTTTAAATGAAAGTTTGCCTCGGGTAGATTAACAAAAAGAGCCTAGGTTGCATTTTGGCAAGAGTTACCCTTTAATCACTCATTTAATATTGGTCTATCACCATTAATCCATCATTTTGGGCCTTTTTATTTTCTTAGTGGAAAGTAATAGGAAATTATAGGAAAGAAAAAACAGATTGCAGACTGGACCCGGATCTGCGTTACCTACAGTATATGACTTCCATGACTTAACGTAGCACATACACTAACTATTGTGCCATGACTGATATCAATCCATAATTGATACCTCAAAACCAAGTAAGATATGCTCAAATGTTTCTCCAACTGTCACTTTTTTTCCATTGGTAAAAACAACAACAACTCTTTGTTCCATTGTTTTCAAGAGTCTCAAATTTCATCATTTTAAACTACAAGTGTACAGAAACATATGGCTGCCTGATGCTGTTAGTCTGTGTAATCGTTTTAGCCATGTTTGAATGGCTATAACAAAGTAACCGTGCATTAAATTAAGTATGGCACGTTTAAAGCTCTTGATACCTGTTGCCATATTGCATTTACAGCTGTAGTGAAACATCTGGAGTCTTGTGTGTCTGAGTATGTATGAAGCTGATGCTGTGGACATTCTGAAGAAGGAGAGGGATTTCTGTAGTGTGGGACATCAGTGCTTGCATTTCATTTGGTTAATTTGTTTAATATGTGATCCTGCAGCATGTTCTTGGTTAACTGGGCCAAAAATCATATAAAGATTGAATGGCAGTTTCCTCTGATTTCACCAGCTGGCTGGATGAAGGAATGACAGTGAGTATGCCACTGGCATGTCCTCATTCTGACACAAGAGAATAATTCATGCATTCATGTCATCAACAGATGATGTAGAGATAAAACACATTTCCACTGAAGCTTGAGCTCTGTCTGGCAGACCAACACATCTCCAATGTACACTGGGGTTCAAAAGTATTATCTATTTATCAATATATTGGCATTATAATATATATATATAACCATGAAAAAAAAGCATTTGAATCCCAAATGTTCACTGTGGATTCAATCTTCTGAACCCCAACTGAATGTGATTTACAGGGGCATGTCAGTAACTGTCAGGTCTCATCTTTATACACATGGTCCCTGCATTTTAGCTGCACACTTTTTAAGTAAAGTCTTCTAGGATAGCAATGAACCTAATGATCTAAGACAAATGTCTCAGTTTCCCTGTATACATGCTACACAGATCATTTCTGCAGTGACAGAAGCAGTGAGCTCCTAATGGAATGAAGCTCTGTAATGCTGCACAGTGCCAAAAGAGGTCATGTGTGTGCTACGCCAGTATTACTCACTTAAGAACATGCGTAATATGTGGCAAACACACACAAGCTCCTATATGTGAGAAGTAAGCAGAAAAATGTTTTCTGTCTAAATGTGGGGTTTTGTGCTAATAAGCAACAGAACATTTCAATAATCTATTGGTCTCTCTTGTATGTTGTATCACACTAATAACAAAATCTTTTAGTAGAGTGTAGTGGATTATTTTGATGTGCTTTTAATTGTGTGTGTGTGTGTGTGTGTGTGTGAGAGTTGGTAATCATCACGTTGTGGGGACAAAATGTCCCCACAAGGATGGCAATATCCGAAATCCTTGTTCTTGTGGGGACATTTTTTGGTCCCCATGAGGAAAACGGCTTATAAATCAAAAAAGTGATGTTTTTTCAAAAATGTGAAATTGCAGAAAGTTTTCTTTGATGGGTAGGTTTAGGGGGAGGGTTAGTGTAAGGGAATAGAATATACAGTTTGTACAGTATAAAAATCATTATGTCTATGGAAAGTCCCCATAAAAAATGAAAACACTACAATTTTTAGACCATTGGATTGAGGGAAAAGAGTAAAGTGAGGACATTTTGGCCAGTTCTCACTTTCAGAGAACCCTTTAAAGGGTTAAGAGGGCTTGTTTGAGGGGTTAAAACTTGTATTTAGGGATAAGGTTATAATTACATTAAGGGTTTGGCACTTAGTTGTGATGGGTAGGGTTGGGGTAAGGAGCTAGAGATTGCTTTCTGTCAATGAATGTCCTCACAAAGATGTATCCGTGTGTGCGTGTGTGTGTGTACACGCACTGAATAGATGAAATTGAAGAGACTATAAAGATCCTGTCAGATTTGTAGATTCTAATTCGGCTTCTCTGAGAGCAGGAATTCAAAGAGGAAGAGAAGAGTCCATCTGTCACAAATAATGAACACTCTCCATACACATTAGACCAGGAAATTACTATATAATGACACCCGGTGGACTGAGGCACTATTTATGACAAACGTCCATCTTGTCAATTAGCCACCACAGACACACACATGCACAACTCACACACGCAAATGGCATTTTCATGCCAGGTATCTCTTTAGATGGGCACAGAGTGGAGGAACTGGATTAAATTGTTTTACCGCTGAGGAAGCTTATTATAGTTTGGCATTTAAAGTAGTCTTTTTTAAATACTTTTTTCAAATGTACTTTTCAATTTAGTTTTTGTGAGCTTCAGATATGGTTTTGTTCGTTACAGTAAATTATTATTATATTTTTTTTTTATAAACACGTTTATTTTGTTTTTATGTATTTTACTTACAGTTCTACTTATTATAGCCAAAGAAACCAGTTCAGGAATCAACATTACGCTAACAGAGTAATTCACATCTAAAATAAGCACGAACAGCACAAAGTATCTGCCGGCTGTTGATTGTCCAGCACAGCTGACAGAAAACAACAGCATCGCATCTTGACAGATCAACTCAGCAGTGTTAAAGACATTGGATTGGCAAAATCTGCTGGGTGAACTTCTCCCATACAAAAAAACAACAACAAAACAAAACAAAAAAATATGTAATTTCATAATAACTTCTATAGTCTTTGAAATATGGTTAACGTATTTTCATCAAGAGGTGCGCCATTTTTTCTGGTCAAGATCTTGTATTCATGTGTGAAATTAATTCTTCATGCTCCCTCCCAACCGTTCTTTCACAATTTGAGCTTGATGAATCTTGACATTGTCATCCTGGAATATGGCCATGATGTGTCGTCCTACATGGTTGTTTAAGATATGACTACACACTTCACCAATTAGCTACACACTCCATCATTTAGTGTAAGAAGAACTGTTGCCAAACATATAACGTGCTATAAACATAATAATCACTGCAATAATGATCCAATAGACAATTAAGCATTTGCACATTTAAATCCAAACAGATTATTATTTTTTTTTTATTTATTTATTTTTTTTTGCCGGGCAGTGTATATTTATTACACATTTGCAATAAAGTTGCAAGATGTTATATCAAATAACACACTACATGTCCTGTTACTTTATCCTCTACAGTAAAAGACCTGGGTGTTATATTAGATTGCAACCTGTCTTTTGAAAATCATATTTCATATGTTACAAAAACAGCCTTTTTCCACCTTAGAAACATTGCTAAGCTACGTAACATGCTATCTGTTTCTGATGCAGAAAAGTTAGTTCATGCATTCATGACCTCGAGACTAGATTACTGTAATGCTTTATTAGCTGGTTGTCCTGCATCCTCAATAAACAAGCTACAGTTAGTCCAAAATGCATCCGCTAGAGTACTAGATCAAGAAAATATGATCATATACAGCCCGTTCTCATACCCAAGGCGTCACTTTCAACCATGCTTCAATATCTGACGCTCAAAGCACCCTTTAGCGTCCATATGAGACGCATAACCCTACCACAGACCTAAACCTACCCAACCGAAGCGTCTCATATTGACGCTAAGGGTGCTTTGTGCGTCGGATATCGACGCTTTCGAAAGCGTCAGTTACATGACGCCTTAACCTACCCATAACCGAAGCGTCACATATGGACGCTAAAGGGTGCTTTGAGCGTCAGATATTGAAGCATGGTTGAAAGTGACAAAAAGTGACGCCTTAGGTATGAGAATGTGTTGTCATATAACACCGATTTTAATATCACTACATTGGTTACCTATAAAGTCCCGTATTAACTACAAGGTATTGCTACTGACTTATAAAGCCCTAAACAGCTTAGCTCCAGTCTTTTTAACGGATCTTCTATCGACCTACAATCCATCGCGCTCTTTAAGATCACTAAATTCGAGGCTTTTGGTCATACCTAGGATATCCAGATCCACCAAAGGAGGGAGAGCATTTTCACATTTAGCTACAAAACTCTGGAATAGTCTTCCTGATACTGTTCGTTGCTCAGACTCGCTCTCCCAGTTTAAAACTAGATTAAAGACGCATCTCTTCAGCCAGGCATTCATATAATACTTTTAATCTTACAGTTAAATCCGGTCTTTAGTTTATAAACGCCAGAGGAGAACTGGCCCCCAACTGAGCCTGGGTTCTCCCAAGTTTTTTTTTTTCTCCATTAGGTCACCTGATGGAGTTTTTCGGTTCCTTGCCACTGTTGCCTTTGGCTTGCTCAGTTGGGGATATTTTGGGGATATTTAATTTTAATTTTATCAATCAATAAATTCCATTAGAAACAAACCTTGTTGTATTATTTTAATTTAATACTGTGCTGCTTTGATACAATCTGTATTGTGAAAAGCGCTATACAAATACACTTGACTTGACTTGACTTGACTACAGTTAAAATTATAAGTCCATACGTCCTGTGCATGTGCTTTAGTATGTTATTTTATAAAGGTTAACAAAAGAGCATTAAAACATGATTTGTAATGTTCTTTAATGTAAACTTTTGAATAATTTGAGATTGTGTACTAAAGTGTTAAACACAGCCATGTCAGTGTAACCACACTTAGGCCGTTTCCACCAAAGCGTTTTTTGCCAACTGAAAACGCTAGGCGCTCTGCTGAAAACGCCTAGCTGTGGGCGCTTGAAAGCGTTTTGCCAGCGTTGCGTTTTTTTCAGTTGAGACACTTTGCTTGTTATGATACGGAATATCCGCGAAAGTGTTACTAGTATCTCATTTCACACATATTTTGTTTCTGTGTTGATTCTGTATAAAAATGTAAATACAATGTAATGTATTTTCTCTGGCTCTTGTTTTAAATGATTTTGTTCCTTTATTATGCTTATTGTTGTCATCTGTTGACGTACGTTGTACAAGCAGAATGTGGCGGACGCGGTTGGTCGGTGTGGTATTAATTAGTCCCGCCCCTCCTCCACTGTGATTGGACGGTTGGGTAAAAAGTGACAGTGATGAGCGCTGCGTTTTACCAAAAGTTTAACATTCTTCAACTCTCAGCGACCTGTAAATAGCGCCAAACGCTCAGCGCTTCAGCGTGAAAATGACGCTCAGCGCCTCGTTACGCTCATGGCGTTTTAAAAACGCGGCGCTCCCATTGAAAACAATTGAAAAAAACACGCCAGCCACGTGAAAAAACGCTTTGGTGGACACACGGCCACATGGCCTTTTGTGTTATTTATATTATATTGTCTGCTAGTAACATTTTTTTGTTTTTGTTTTTTTCTAAGTATACTTTTAAGTACACTAAGTGAAGTACACTAAGTGCATATTCGAAGTACTAAGTATACTTTGAAGTACACTAAGTGCATATTCAGTACAATTAAAACACACTTTTTCAGAAGAGCAGGCCAAGGGTAAAGATACAAGTTATTGATAGGAAAGGAAAGGAGGGACGTTAAGCTAGTCTTCAGGAATAAGAAGGGAGATGATCAGCAGCCTGCAGTTGTTGTGCTGGCCTAAGTGGCAGCTAATGAGATCGGACTAATATCTTTGAGACGTTGAGTAGCAGGGCTTCTATTAAAACTCTCTACATCACTCAATCCAAACCTATCTTCTCTGTACTCCATCCATCACTCCCTTTTTTTAGGAATGGACTGATGGTAGGAGCAAGGTCTTTCAAATAAAGTGTACAAAGAGGAGCCGTAGTGCTGTGGTACGTTCTGTAGTGCATTATGGGTAATCTTCATGAATGAGAACAGCTCTTGAGGGATGTACTCATGCTGGTGTTGTCGAGAGCGTATACTGTGTGGTGTGTGTGTGTGTGTGAGAGAGAGAGAGAGGGAAAGAGAGAAAAATAATTGTGTGTTGTATATTGCTTCTGAAGGTCTTGCTGAAAGGATTTTCTGGATGAGTGAATGAGGTCTTTGAAGCTTTGCATGTGCATTTTTTTTGTGTGTGTGTGAAAAGAATTTTCATTTGTGTAAAAAATATTTTCAAAAAAGGAGTATTTTTTTTCTCGTTTTCCATTAAATTAATACTAATTATTACAAGATAAAATACAAGATAGATTTACTTGAAGCAAAACTGCACAAGTTAAGACTTTTTCAGAGATTCAAGTTTTAAATATCCCATTGACAAATATTTACCTTACAAAATGTTAGAATGATGGAAAAATATATTGTGTGCATTATTATTATTATTACTATTATTATTTTGCTATACATGTAGTTAATCATGGAAATTCAATGTTAAAATATTTTCTCACAGGACTAATTATGAAATAAATGGCATTATATGTTACATAAATGATTAGTTTTCAAAATCTGACTTTTGACCTTTTTAAAGGGGCTATATGCTTTTTTCTGAAATTTAAACTCGCGACTGACACCTGTGGCCAAAAAAACGGAACTGCTCTTCCTTTCTGCTCGCTCTCATACGTGCACACTTCACAAGTCATCCGCTGCAAAGAAGTCAACATTATGTTTACAGAGGTAAGAACAGTCAAATACATATATTGTTTGAGAAACTAAGTTTGTTTGCTGACTAGCGGTGGTGGCAGAGTGATCTGAAACGTTTAACATGAACGCGCTTGACGTCACATCCGCAGACAGTGCACGACAAATCCGACCCGACAGAAAATAGGAAAAATAGGATACAGGCTTATAGGTGCACCCACTGTGAGCGGACAAGGTGTCAGTATGCTCATCAGGAGATGTTTGAGTCTTACATGGTCAAATAAAAAGGCTATTGTTACGTTTATTTTGGGGAAAAAGTTGCATATAGCCCCTTTAAGGTTTTGTCATTTATAACTGACTTTGTCCTATTAGGGTTAATTATTTTTGGCAAATTGTCTGAAACTTCACACACATTCAAATGCATTTTCACAATCTGAAAATAGTGAAAAGGTCTTAGTGTTTCAAAAAAACATTAAAAAGCATTTTTAACTTTCCATTTCATCTTGTGCTACTATATTTAATTTGGAACCTGCATGTGAAAATGTCAAAAACTTGACACAAATTCAAATGCAATTTCACTGCCTGGAAAATATTAAAACCATGTCTTAGTGTTAAAAGAAGAAAACATTAAAAAAAATCTTTAACATTATTTCTTTCTTGGAATTCCAAATCAATTATTTTAGCACAGGTGAAAATCAATAAGACTCTTCTTTTTCAGTGTAGCCCACACTTTCCACACGATTCAAATTTTCACCTGTTTAGTCCTCATTTTTGGAGCATTTGCTTGTCAATGTAGTGAGACCAATATGTAGTGGCATCTTTCCTAACCTCTGGTTGTAGTGTGGATCACATCTTCCAAACTGGCATAGGATAATGTGTGTGTGTGTATATATATATATACTATATATATATATATTAATTAATCTCAGTTAAAAAAAATGTTACCCATAAGATTGGTTTTGTGGTCCAGGGTCACATATAGCCTATATAACAATACAATAATATTCATATTTAGATATATGTTGAATTTAAATTATTACTATTATCTTAATTAGATATCTTTGCAACAAACACAGGAGAAAAGCATTATTTCTGGCTTGGTAGCCCAAAAGTCATCCATGTCCTTTGCTTTGTATAATAACGTATACAGATACATTTGGATTATTAGAAAATGTAGACAAAGTGAACCTGCAGAGTTCTGCATTCAAAAGCATGTAAAGGGAACTGTAGCCTTGGCCACTGTAGAGATAAACTTTTGATTAGTCAGTTCATTGTCCAAAAGGCCTGTGTTCACAGTGTTTGTTAATTCATATTGCGCAGTACACCAAAATAAGAAAACCATTGTCCCGACTCTTATGTGTCACGGTGTAGTGCAGACAGAAGACTCAAAAGTTCCAGTGCACTTTTACTCACAATATAAATCATACAGGTACATCAAAGATGGGCAGAAGGTGCACACACACTTAATACGAAATAGATCAAACAATGAACAAAGCAACACACAGGGCTTAAATACAGAATTGAATTGAAATTTCAATTCAATTGAAACAGATCAGGGAAACAAGACACAGCTGACAAGACTAATGAGGAAACCGGTGTGACAGATGAACTAATGAAGGTTACCGTGGAAACAAAAGAGTGGCGGGAAAACAAAAGAGTGGCGGGAAAAAAGAACAAAGGAAGACATGTGACTAATGAAACACAACTGTGACAATTTGAACAGTATCAATACACAGCAGGAACCACTGACAGTAAAAAAAAAAACTCTTCACATGTGCTCGCACTCATAACCGCTACTGAGTATCTGAACATGAACAATGTCTTCCGTCTGTTTTCCAAAATGTAATCAAATGTATAGGTCTGCAGGTGCGTGTAAACTAGTTAACTGTGTCTGAGCACAGGCATTTGTTTTCAAGACGAACAGGTCACCACGACTGCGCAATACAAATTACTTAGGGATAGCCTAGTGGGTGTTCATTCATTTAATGTATAAATTAAGGTATATGTCCAAAAAACTGGTGATGTCATACTTTGTAGTAGTGGTGTCATGGTGTAGTAATCTGTTTGGCTGTTAATTGTTTTACCTAAATTAATTGAAATCGAATGTAGCTTGTTCACAGACAGCATACGCAGATGTTCAACTAATCGCTGGTAAAAAAAAAAAAAAGGATGCATTTGCAGATTTGCTTTGAATTGACTGTAGGTCCACTGCCACTTTATCCAATGCTCTTGATGTTCTTAAATTTCCTGTTACGACTCCGAGTGAGAAAACGCTTAAAACTATTCAGTGCGTGCAGGAAACTGAACAAATAATTAACATGTGCTAATGTCTCCTTCACTTCCTTGTTGCCAAAAATGTCAAGCACATGACTAATATTTATACATAGATTATCATTTTATTGGCTGAAGGGGATGTCATATGATAATACTAAACTGTAAAAAAAAAATTGCTTGAATATTATTATTGTCTTTTCAATGCGATTTTGTCTGTGCCATTTATACATGATGATACACCATAGAGGGATAATATTCTGCTATCATGTTAGTCATATTTTTTTCCCCCAGTGCTTTAAAATAATGGTCTCTCCGAGAACAAAACACTGTTCGAAATGTAACTGGTTGAAACTACTAGTTAAGATCCTTCATTTTTCCTCATTCAATCATAAATAATATATGTCTGTTGTCATTTTAGTATTTCCATGAAAATGTCAAGAACACTTGAAAGTCGATTTCACATTTTATTCTTGACTAAATCTGTACACTGTTGTATATATGATGTGAAGTACTGTTTAAAGTGGTGTATAGCACATCGTTGCTTTGAAATCAATGAGAGCAGAGTGAAGAAAATCAAAAAGAAAAAAAAAAGGTGGAGCAGAGCAGGTGCACGTTTGAGTGAATTTTATTTGCTCCGGTTTTAAAGGATTTGGTGAGAGACAGATGTTTATGGCCTCACTCTGTCTGTCTGGTTAGAGAGCAGTGATCAGGGGAGTGCGATTCATCCTAGAGGGGGTCCTACAAAAACACGCCGTACCCATATTCAGAATGCCAGCTTGAGTTATTCAGAGAAAATGCCAGCGTTTCTAAGACTCAAATTTCCACTGTGAAGAACCCTTTGGACTCAACGCTTCAAATGATGTTTGACACAGCGAACTGATTTCATACCTCACTCAATTTCAAAGCACTTAGTGAAATTACGATTTTACGTTTGAAGATGAGCATCAGCAATGATGGCAACACTCTCTCTGTATAGAGCACATAACAATGCAAAAATTTTAAAGCTGGAGTCAGAAAGAAAACGATAAACTATTGAATAACATTTGGCCAGATAAAAGGTGGCAGGCCTGTGGAGATGAGAGCTCCTGCTGCTCAAGTGCTTTTGTAAACAGTTTAATATTTCATGAGATCCAACCACAATCTTTCCTCTCATTGATTTGGTTTGTGGCTCAAAACCTTTCTTAATACATCTTCACTCTCATCAGAAAGTTTCCAACTAGAAAGCAAAACATCTGTGGGATCTTTTGAATACAGGAACGCATTTTTATGCCATTCCTTAATGATTCAGTTCCAGTGTTGGAATCTCTATTTTCTCTTGATTGCTCTTAATTGTTCTTGAACAGCTACATTTAAATGCAACCACATATTATGTTAATAATCAGAATGACTGCTCAGTCAGACTGAAAAGACTTCAATTGATCATTTTAATCAGATTGGAAAAGGTGGTTTAGACCTTAAAGGGGGGGGGGGGGGGGGGGGGGGGTAAAATGCTATTTCATGCATACTGAGTTTTTCACACCGTTAAAGAGTTAGATTCCCATGCTAAACATGGACAAAGTTTCAAAAATTAAGTTGTACGTTTGATGGAGTATTTCTGTGCCAAAAACACTCCTTTCGGTTTGTCACAAGTTTCGGAAAGTTTTTTTCGAGTATGGGCATGTGTGACGTCAGATGGGGCGGAATTTCCTTATATGGGTCCTAAGGGCACTTCTTCCGGAAGGGCGCGCGCGCACCCGTAGACCACTAAAGCGAGAGAGCGAAAGCAGTACCTCAGCGCTGTGCTCGCTGCAGTCACAGGACTTTGTTTGTTCCCTGCATTTCGACGATGATTGTTTTATAAACAAGGCCCAGTTCGACGCCCGATTTGCAGATCATCTAATGCGTAAGGATGGAGCAGTCCCAACGATAAAGGTTCACGGTCGTGCGTTGGAACCGTGAGTAAAACTGCTTCAAATGTCTGTGTGTTGTTAGCTATCGGCGCTCCGCCCACACGGCACGCCTCCAGCCGCTCGTTTTTTTCCGGAAAGACTCGGAACAGCTTATCTTTCTTTTATAAATATAATAAAACTAAAGACTTTTTGGAGATATGAAGGATGCAATACTACTCTATAGGTACTCAAGATTAACATGAGATTGACTGAAACTGAGTGTTTCACCCCCCCTTTAAATAGTGTGATAAATGGGAGGAAAAACAAACCTGAGCTAAATTTTCTCAACGATTATCTTCTTAGTGAGATTCAACTATGCATTACACACATGCATAGTGCCATGCTATGTACAGTATATTTACTTTTTTTTTTTTTTTCAGTGTCTCATGAACGGCACATTTCAATCACATTAAAAGAAATACATGTTTTAAAAACACTCACTCTCGGTTTCACAGACCCAGTTAAGCCTTGTTCCGGACTAAAATGCATGTTTGAGCTGTTTTAATTGAAAGCCACACCAATGCACACCTATGTTTTTCCAAGCACGTTTATAAAATATACTCAAATGCCCTAATTTAACTAAGGCCTAATCTTGGCTTAGTCTATGAAACGTCCCCTTATTCTGCCTCCGAAGCATCTTATCTGAACTTTTTTGGACCTTTAGCAATCACTCTTTTTTCTGCCACATATTGCCATTCTTTGGAACAGCCACTTTTCACAATCCAACCAATTCCTTGAGTAAAAGTTGCACTCTACTTATTTTCTGTTGAATATCCCATTTCACTCTGAAACACTCAACATATGCCTTAGAAAAGTAGTTAGCTATGCTACAGTTTACAAATGCAAAATGCCTTAAAAATCAAGCTAACAAATTGAAATTTTGACCATTTACAGTAAACAAATCAATTCTCTTAAATAACTTCCCAACACAGAGAGAAGACATTTATGTAGAGTGTTTTGTTATTGCTTCAGCTCATTTGTGCACAATGCAATAGCATAAAAGCAATGATGTAACATTTTGTCACTACACTGCTGACAAGGTCCTGATAATGTTTTTGAGTTAACAGAGTCACTTCTTTTATTTGTTTACTATACCCAACACTGTTTGATTCATGTGG